>NC_133508.1:119583863-119892840 GCF_049354715.1 Callithrix jacchus
ATAGACCAATGGAACAGAACAGAGATCTCAGAAATGACAACACACATCTACAAATCATCTGATCTTTGACAAGCCTGTCAAAAACAAGCAATGAGGACAGGACTCCCTATTTCACACATGGCACTGGGAAAACTGGTTAGCCATATGCAGAAAATAGAAATTGGACTCCTTCCTTACACCTTATACAAAAATTAACTCAAGATGTATTAAAGACTTAAATGTACAACCCAAAACCATAAAAACCCTAGAAGAAAACCTAGGCAATACCATACAGGACATAGGCATGGGCAAAGATTTCATGACTAAAACACCAAAAGCAATTGCATCTAAAGTCAAAATTGAGAAATGGGATCTAATCAAACTAAAGAGCTTCTATACAACAAGAGAAACTATCATCAGAGTGAATAGGCAACCTACAGAATGGGAGAAAATTTTTGCAATCTACCCATTGGATGAAAGTCTAATATCCAAAATCTACAAGGAACTTAAACAAATTTATAAGAGGAAAACAACCCTGTCAAAAAGTGGGAAAAGGATATAAACAGATACTTCTCAAAATAAAACATTTATGCAGTCAACAAATGTGAAACAAACTCATCATCACTGGTTGTTAGAGAAATGCAAATCAAAACCACAATGAGATACCATCTCACACCAGTTAGAATGGTGATTATTAAAAAGTCAGGAAACAACAGATGCTGGCAAGGATGTGGAGAAACAGAAATGCTTTTACACTGTTGGTGGGAATGTAAATTAGTTCAACCATTGTGGAAGACAGTGTGGCAATTCCTCAAGCATCTAGAACCAGAAATACCATTTGGCTCAGCAATCCCATTACTGGGTATATACCTAAAGGATTATGAAACATTCTACTATAAAGACACATGCACACATATGTTTTCTTGCAGCATTATTTACAATAGCAAAGACTTGGAACCAACCCAAATGCCCATCAATGATAGATTGGATAAAGAAAAGGTGGCACATATACACCATGGAATACTATGCAGCCATAAAAAAGAATGAGTTCATGTCCTTTGCAGGGACATGGGTAAAGCTGGAAGCTGTCATTATCAGCAAACTAACACAGGAACAGAAAACCGAACACTGCATGTTCTCACTCATAAGTGGGAGTTGAACAATGAGAACACATGGACACAAAGAGGGGAAACATCACTTACCATGGCCTGTCAGGGGTCGGGGTGAAGGAGAGGGAGAGCATTAGGACACATACCTAATGCATGTGGGGCTTAACACCTAGATGATGGGTTGATGGGTGCAGAAAACCACCATGGGACATGTATACTTATGTACCAAAACTGCACGCTCTGCACATGTATCCCAGAACTTAAAGTAAAATAGAAAATGAAATTAAATAATAAAAAAAAGAGTTTTTCTACTGATAAAAGCTGAATTGAAAATGGGAAATACATGTGTGGCCACAATAGGCTCGCTAATACTTCACCTTCTAGTTAGACAAACTTAGTTCCCAGTCATGGCATGGCTGGACAGCTGCAATTTTTGGCCCACTGAGACCCTGCCCCTAAAGCTTACAGCATGGAATAGCAGAAAATATATATACCTCATAAGTAGCTACTGCAAGAGAGAGACAATAATAGATTAAACAGCATACATTTTTTTTTCTCAAACACACCAATTAAGCAATTTATCCCTCCTCTCCACGTGTCCATGAGAGAATGGGAGAGAAACCAAGAAAGTTATTCTGGCAGAAGTCTCTTCTCCTGGAAATATGTATCATCCAATGAACACAGGTTATTTAATACTCTTATGATAATTTTATCAACAAGAAAATTTTACCCTAAATTATATGTGAAAAAACTGAGGCCAAAAGACTCAAATATTTTGCCCAGATTAAAATAGCTAGTATAATAGAGGACTTAGACTTGGGCCAAAGTGTTCTCATTCCATTCTCTCAAAAAACAGTAGTTTTCATTTATCTTTAGAGACACCAGTGTATCTTGGTAGCCTTTACTTTAGTCTCCAAAATATTCTTAATCTTAGGTTTAACGGTTCCTCCCTTTTTTTAAAAAGAGAGTCGTTGCCCCCTTCAGAACATATTTTTCTGAGTTTATGGGTGACTATTGATTCCATTCCCTATGCCAAATTGAGATTTCATATGAATTTCACAGATTGGAGGAAATTCACCAGTGTCAATGAACCAAGGATCTCTGCTCATTTTGAGGACTTCCTGTATCAAGGTCATGGTGTAATAGACTAGAAAGCATGCCTTCTACAGGTGCCACTGTTGTTCTTACTACTCAGACAGCCACACTTGTAGCCACACAAGTCAGAAGGAATAGTTAACTGTGTTCAGTGATGCTGATGGGTCAAAGAAGTCAGTAGCACTAAACTCTGAAGGGCTCTCATGCAGGGGCCTGGCCCTCTATAAAAGTAATGGCTCGAGAAAACAGCACATGCATCCCGTGAGCAGCCTTTCAAAAGAGAGGAAAGAGGAAGAGTGTGGACTTGGCTGATCTACCTCATTCTTTATCCAACCTTGCCAATGAAATAAGTTCCACTTTTCTCTCGGGAAAAATGAAAAAAGAAGCCATGAGAATCAAGGCAGTTTTTTTTGTTTGTTTGTTTCTTTGTTTTGTGTGTTACTCTGTCACCCAGGCTGGAGTGCAGTGGCGCAATCTCGGCTCACTGCAACCTCTACCTCCTGGGTTCAAGTGATTTTCCTGCCTCAGCCTCCCCAGTAGCCGCAATTACAGGCATGCGCCACCACACCCATTATATTAGCTGACTTCAATGAGAAAGAAATCATCAATATGTGTTAAAAAGCATAGCTATAAGCACACAGTGTCCCTGCACAGAATGTTAAGTTTGAGTGTGTTCTCTTCTGTTATCGAAATTTGCTCTAGTCTAACTTTTCAGATTTATATTCTGCAAACATATTTGTAAAGTCAGAACAGTGGACCTCGTTGTTCATTAAACATTCCCTGTACTCTGTCACATTTGTGACTGTGCTCTCATTAACAAATATTTATTATGTACCCGACACATGCCAGACACTCCTTAAGGCAGTTGAGATATATTTGTGAAAGAAACATACAAAAATTCTTTTTGTTGGAGATTTTATATTCTAGTGGGAAATGGGTAGTAAACTATATATAAAATATATGTTGGCAAATGTATTTTAGAAAGCGATATGTGCTATGAAAGTAGAGCAGGATAACAAAACAAGAAATACCAGAAGCACTGTGGAAAGGAGAAGACATTTTGAAAGAATGGTCAATGTAAGGTTCATTAAAAACTTGACATGTATATTAGCTTTCTAGGGCTTCTAAAGCAAATCAGCACAAACCAGGTGACTTAAACTAGAGAAGTCTATTCTTTCACAGTTCTGGAGGGCCAGGACTCTATAAACTCCTAAATGGAGGTGTTGGTAGGACTGCATTCCGTCTGGGGTCTCCAGGGGAGAATCTCTCCTTGCTTCTTAGCTTCTGATGGCTCCAGGTACTCACTGGGTTGTGATTCATCACTCTGATCTCTGCCTCTCCCTTCATATGGTCTCCTTTCTATGTGTATCTCTTCTCTGTCTCTTGTAAGGCTACTTATCACTAGATTTAGGGCACACCCAAATAATCCAGGATGTCCTTGTCTTACGATCGATCTTTAACTTAATTACATCGGCAAAAGTCCTTTTTTCCAAATACATGTAAATTCACAGATTATGGGTGTTAGGATTTGGACGTAGCTTCTGTGGGGCCACCGTTCAAGCCACTCCCACATCTGAGAAAAGGCTTGGAACAGGTGAGAGAGTTAGCTCTGTGGTTATTTGTGAGAAGAATGACCCAGGTAGGGGAATAAGAAGAGTCAAGTCTTTAAGGTGCATGTGTGCGCGGCATGTCCAAAGAGTGTCAAGTGGGCCAGTACGGCTGGAGTACGGTGAGAATCAGAAAAGGTGCCTAAGATGAGGCAGCCAGGGAGACAGGAAAAAACCAAGGCAGCAATGTCCTGGCAGTCAAGCAAAGAAAAAGTCAGGAGGAATAGTTAACTGTGTGTAGTGATGCTGATGGTCAAAGAAGATGAAGTCTGATTAACTTGAAGGTCATGTATAATTTTGATAAATACATTTTCCTAATTGAGGGAATTCAAATCCCGTATATTCCACAAAGCAAAATTCAATGACACATGTACGAAAGCTTTCTTGACTTTACAACTGCCACAGTAGTGAATTTAAGTATTTTAGCACTTATCTTTCACCTTTGTTTTAAAGTGGCTTGTGAGCTTATTTTACTTCCCTTACCAGATTGCAGACTTATTATGGATAGAGCTGACTTTAAATTTATCTTTCTATCTGCAGAGGGCTTAGTACAGTCCCCTAAGTGCTTCATAGTAAATATTCACTGAATGAATGAATGAACTCTAATCATGGTCACGTTACCAGAATTTCTATCAAAAAAAAGAGTTCAGTCTTCTTTAGGAACAATCCATTGTTACACTGAAGGAAAATTATTTTTCATTTTCTACAGTTCTCACTAGGAAAGTTAGTTGAAAACTCTGCCGCAACATGAATTCAACACAAAGCTTTTAAAGAATGTAAAAAAAGATATTCCGACGTGTAAGAGAAAAAAAAGAACAATTTTTTTCTTTTTCATTCTACATCTTTTGTCTTGAAGTGATAGCACCAAGTCCATTCTTACCATTCTTAGTTCCAGAGAGAAATGATGGCATATTGCCTGGCACATAAAGTTTGCCCTACAGCATAAAATTATAATAGTTTTGCTCATAATTGTGCCTAACTGGAACAAGAAACATTTTCTTATAGTACAATTTTGTATGGCTTGTCATTGTGTGAAGGCAGAGTGTGGTGCAAATGGAGGGGTGGTCCACACGAAATGGTTCCAAACCTCCAACAACACACTCCCTGCTCACCAAGCCAGGATGTCAACACTATTTCTGGCAGATTCAATGACAGCAATGTCTGTGATGCCTCAAAAGAGAGAAGGAGCTGGCATTATTCCCATAATACTTAGTTGTTGAATCATAAAATAGAAATTATGTTTGACCCTGTATCCTCAATCATTTTCAATATAATAAAATTCTGGATTATTTTTCCTGTTCTACCAATACAAGAACACTTATTGCTAGAGGTGACTCTTGATTTTTTTGCCCATGTTTTGCTTTATTATCTCACAATCTACCTTTAAAGATAATACAGACAAGTTGGCAAGTACTTTCCTCCTGTGTTGATATTAACTGATGTCTAAACAGTGTCTTGAGACAAAGCTGCCTTCTACCCTGGGAAATGGTTGGTGACTACGTGTCTTTTTATATTTGGCTGGCTGCACTTTATTTATGTATTGTCCTGAATTGTTAGCTGTCAGATTTGCATCACTAGTCCCACACCTAAGATCTCTTCTGCCCTGTAGAGGTAAATCTGGGATCCACTTTCCAAATTCCTTTCCTCCAATCGTTTCAAGTTCAAGCTTGGCAATGAGAAGACAGAGGAGAAGCTGTGATTCTCAAAAGATTGTGCCTACAGATACTGTGGTTTCTCAGTCTTTTCCGGCCACACATGGCTGATTCTCAGACTCCAGTACAGGTTCTTGTTCATTTCAAGATTGCTGCAGCATCTTAAACTTCTCTGTGAGCTCTGGTGCCCCACCCACGGCAGTGCCACAGGCAGAAGTCCTGAGTGACTGTTTCTCCACCCTCCCACGCGTAGTCTTCCGGACCTTCACCTCCAGCAGCTCCCACATTTATGTTATTGACACTTTTGATACGAAACTCCTTTCCCTACATAATACCTGTAGTCTTGTTCTCTCTCCATCTTTCTGCCTTTTTCCTGTTCAAAACACAGACTGACACACTACATTCCGTAAACATTGTCTTTGTAGTTAAGAGAATCCTGTGGTGGACAAGGCTCTGGGACTGCAGAGCTGACAACATGGTCCTTCCTTGAAAAATCTGAAAATCTAATGAAAAGATAGAAAAGTAAACACAAATCACAAGAGATCACATAGGAAGCTCGCCTCACGTAGCCTGGGAGGTCAGGAAACACCCTTAGGAAGAGGCAAAATCTAAGCTAAAATCATGTAGGTTCCTTTGCTACCTATTCTCGCATAGCAGAAAGCTGTCAAAACTTTCAGCATCAAAATCATTCTATCTCTGAATACAATTTTTTGTGTGTGACTTAAATGTATACATGTTTGCCAACAATAAGCATTTTCTCTGAAGTCATTCTGACCACAGAAATGCCTAGGCCTTTCATTTTTATCTTCGCATGCACAGTATTTTGGAGAGTTTCTACATAGAATGCCCAAGTGTTTGGCTTTGCCTTATTTGAAACAATTCAATTTTCATTTAAGGAATTCCTGAACAAGGCAGCTTCAAAATTCCCTCGGTGACTGAGCACATCGCCCAGGAGTGTATCATCAGCATAAAGACACGCACTACACTCCGAACACTGCCTTGTCAGCTCATTTATAAAGATCATAAATAACAACGGTCCAAGGATTGATCCCTGAGGAACCCCCATAATGACATCCATTAAATCTGACATGACACTGTTTAATAACACAAGTGGTATGTGCCCTCTTAAGTAGCTAGCACACCAATTAATTAAGGATGATGCCATACCTAGTCCATTACATTTATCCAGCAAAGAAGTATGTGCTACCAATTAGAAAATAAAACAATGTTTGAAGCAACACCAGTTATTTATCTAAGTGAAGATCTCTTGATTTGAGCTGTAATCCTGAGATGGCTGTGTGCACATACCCTCTCCTTCTGTGAGCTGTGACTATGTTGGTATTTTATTTTACTATGGAAAGAGAGGCATAATTTTAACTTGGAAATGACCCTTAGATATCACAACCAGGATCTTTTTAGTGAAGGCATACTTAGGAATAATTGCAGTAGATAGAGCTTTGAAGTAATAATCTTGCATGCTCACTTAAATAGTTAATAGGACAATCTACTGCATTGGTACTTCACAGGAAGCCATTTCCACATCTTTACACCATTGAGTGAAATCTAAAATGTTGTCCAATGCCAGCTTTCCTTGCCAATTTATTTTCAGTTAAAGAGCTGTAAATAATTGCTGGTAAAATGAATAAAGGGAAGAAACAACAGAAATGACATTGGCAGTCTATATAGGACTGGGGAAAAGGGAGAGAGAGAAAATTACTTTTACATTTATAAACAGGGAGGGGGACTGTAAGAATAAAGATCCTCTTATCTTAGAAGCTGTGGGAAAGGAAGAGAGGAAGGGAGGAGCATGTTTGGCATCTCCGGCTGCCCGAGATAATGATGATGATAATGTTACATGATTGTACTTAATGTTGTATCCATTTATGATGATGATGATGACGAGTTTTAGCTTGAATCATGTCATGTCCCTTTATTGGGAGGAAGACAGAGAGAAGAGAAGAAGATAAGAAAGGAAAATGGAAAAGAAAGGCAAAGCAAGAGGAGACACGAGGCAGGTGCAGAGGAAAGGGGAGATTAATCCGCTTAGTCTTTCATTGTCTATATTAGTTAAGTTAGTATTTTCAATATCATATCATTAGGGTCATTTTTTTTTCCAAAATACAAGATGCATTTGGTAACAAAGGTTTTTTTGTGGAATAATCAAGTTATAATACTCTTATTATGAAAAAAGAGAGGGAAACCAGGAAAAATTAATTTTCCTGTATGCAGCATTAATATAGCCATCCTTAAGTTTTCTAGCAAGTTTTGATAATTAGGTGCATTCTTAATTGTGGGTGAGGCTCCTAATTATACAATTAAGGTTTTAACCTTCTGAAATCCTAATATGGGGAATGCTTTCATGTGCCCTTTTTATTATCTACTTGCTTTTCCTTAGCTAAGTGTCCAGAAAGAGGGTTAGACTAGAGAACAAAAAGGCTCTGGCAGAAACATGGTCAAAATGTTCTCCCTCTTGCAAGAAAAGCCAGCTGAACAAACGGCTCTTGCCCCATGGGTCAATTCAAGCCTGGTCAGTGTAAATCCTTCTTCTAATATCAAAAACTCTCCTCTCCTTCCTTAGACGCAGCTGCGGCAGCCTCTTTAGTGGAAGAGGAGGCTGTGTTGAGTGCTTGACATTTGAAAGCTGCTTATTTCTTCAAAAACTTCAGCCTTTACAAACATAAAAGTCATAAGTTTTCTATAATTACTATCTGGGGCAAGTGTGAATTGGCTATAGATTGCAGAATGGCTTCTGCTGGATTTGGTTGATATTACAAGGCTTTAAAAAACAAGAAGTAAGACACTTGTATGAAAGTACTCTCCATATTAGAATTTCAAAAGGCTTAAAACCTTAATTGTATAATTAGGGGCCTCACCCACAATTTAGAGTGTACCTAATTATCAAAACTTTCTAGAAAATTAAGGAACGCTCTCTTAATGGCAAACATAAAGGGAAACTGAGTTGTACAAAGATTGAGATTGATGTGAGATATCTCAGCAAAGGGCTATAAAATTCAGGCCCTGGTGACTGATTGCTTGTGATAAATCTGAATTTACAGGAAACCCAAATGTCCATGATATGGTTACGTATTTCAGATCAGTGCTATTCAAAGTCTGGGCCATAGACCAACAGCATCTGTATCTCCTGGGAGGGTGTTTGAAGTGCAAACTCTTAGGCTCCACCCCAATCCAACTGAATCTGAACCCCTGGGCATGAAGCCCAGAAATCTGTGCTCTGACAAGCTCCCTCTTGATGTGATTCTGTTGCTCATGAAATTTTGAGAGGCCCCAGAACTATTTGAACATATTATTTACTTACTTTTGTCTTTCCTACTACACTTTTTTCTTTGTGTGGACTGCAAGTTTTAATAATATTCTATAATTACTCACCTTTCAGATTTCACTGGAGTCGGAAGTGTCTGCTAGTAGTTGGGAATTTCATGGAAACATCTTCAATGTAGCTTCTTTCTTCAAAGAATTATATCCCTTTCTTTCGAGTGCAGTGGCGAGATCTCAGCTCACTGCAACCTCTGCCTCCCAGGTTCAAATGATTCTCCTGTTTCAGTCTCCCGAGTAGCTGGGACTATAAGCATGAGCCACCATGCCCAGCTAATTTTTTTTTGTATTTTTAGTAGACATGGGGTTTCACCATTTTTGGCTAGGATAGTCTCAATCTCTTGATCTTGTGATCCGCCTGCCTCAGCCTCCCAAAACTCTGGGATTACAGGTGTGAGCCACCGCACCTGGCCTGTATCTGTTTCTGATATATGTTTTTAAGCTTCATTTATTTATTTGTTTGTTTGTTTCTTTTGAGAGTTAATTTTAGGTGTCAACTTGGCTGAATCAGGGAATGTCCAGATGTCTGGAGCACCCTGATTAATACATTTATTTATTTATTGCCTTTCCCACCCTCAATTTTACATTCATTCACTAGTTATAATTGTATCCTTCTATGTCTTCAAAAGTCAGTTCATTCTCGGCTCTCCCCAGCCTACTGGAGATTCCTAATGATAAGTTGTCTCTGTGTATTTAACAAACTTCAATCTGCCAGTATCTTTATTATCAACTGTCAGTCTACTCTTCTCTCTTTGATTTAGAAGAGCAGGATGAGATCTTCCCAGTGACAGCTTCATTTTCTTTTCGACCTGCCCAAGCTCCGTGCTCACAAGCAAACATCCCTGTTCTCACCAGCAGATGAAGGCAGTCATCTACCATCTCGCCACTTCTGCAGCATTGAATACACCTCTCCTGCAAAACCTCAGGAGCATTCCTTTTTTTTCTCTTTACCGTTCTTGATATGCTAGGGTCTTTCTAAATTTTAAAAATTATTTTCCCACTAGCTTTCCTGAACCAATCTGATGCCCTCAGTAGCTGGCAGAAGGAATGAAAAGATCACCAGAGGCTTTGGTGGTGGGTTTCTGTCCTGTGGGAGGCCTGTGACCTTTCTTTGCCATTGGCAGGGTTGCTGTGCTGCAGTAAGTCCCTCTTTAGAGATTTTCTTTAGTAGGTTTTCAAAGATTCACTCAGTAGACTGAAATTGTCCCTGCTCAATAGAGATTGATTGTGAACAGTGATTCTGAGAGGCTAATACAGGAGAGAAATGCCCCTGCTGGGAAAGCGATGTCCTGTGGAGGGGTTGGGGGGAAGGCATGTTGGCTACTATGATATCTGATTGGTTTCCTTCCCTTTATTTGATTGTACAGAAGCAAATCCCTATGCTTGTAAGGCTGCTTTAAAATTTCTCTGTCCATGGGTCTTTTATCAGGGATTTCACCTTTGTTATTTTACATGTAACAGACGTAACATTTCTCTCTTCTATTTTCTATACATTTTTCATATAACTTCCATCACTTTTTTCTTTATCTCTATCTTGGAACAAGGAAAACATCAAATGGTAAATATTTACATTGTCTTCCTTTTGTACTTTTTAAAGAAATTGGTTGTAGGGAAGAGTAGATGTTTTGCTGAGCAGATAGATGAGAGTTTATATGGAAAAGTCAAGAGAAGGTTGAATTATTATGTAGGGAGAAAAGAAAAGGGTGGTGAGGCAATCAAGGAACCTGGAGGCAGCCCAAGGGTATAAGGACCACAGAGGAGAGTGGGAGTGAAGTGGCCCAAGAAAGAGCCGTGGGTAAAATTGTGGAGGGTGTTGAGAGAAAGGTTTTCAAAGGAGAGTGAGAAAAAACATTTGCAAACAAAGATTCACTTTGAGGAAAATGAGAAGTGGTCAAGGAAAGGTTTAGGAAATCTTCTAATTGGATATAAAATGAATGTTCCTTACATCATTCTTCTAAGAAAACCTCACTAAAAAATTTAACTAGCCGTCAAGCTTTGGAGTTAGATAAGTCCATTTCTTTAAGAGAATATTGAGACTTTCATCAGTTATATTTGAGTTTAAAATTTTCCTTTTCATGGGAGGAAAAAAACTGTAATTTTTAAAAGAAGACATACCATGCAAATTGAATGAAGGATATAAGAGACTGATTTTAGATGTGCTATTTTACAGTGACTTCTTTCTTGTTTCACTTTTCATCAGGTCTTTCCTAGGAATTGCTTGTTCCTAGGCATGAATTTCAGATTGGGGAATCGCTGGTATTTGTACACCTATAAAAAATGTCATATTGCAAGTGCTACTTACACTAGCCAAATAATTGCAAGCTTCATGACTCTTGGGCAATATAACATCCATGGTGTCTACATGAATATTGAGACGTGAAAGTTGTGCGACATTAGTCCCATAGAAGCCAATATGCTAGTGTGTGCTCTATGAATCCCTGTCGATGCTGATGAGGAATTACAGTTTCACAATTCTTATGACAATTGCCACAGTGAGAAAATGCTGCTGAAATAAATCTAGTGGTGGTGCAGTGAATACATGCAGTTTTGGAAACAGAACTGATGAGAAGAACATTTGATTTCAGTTCAATGTTTTTGTGGGTTCACGATTTTGTACGCAGATAATGTGAAAACTCCACAATTTTGGTAAAACTACCTATTTTAAAAGATCTAAGCTTTAAATGTTAACTCTCAAAGTAATATTAACCTTAAACTTAGTCCCTAGCTAATCAATGATATTGAAATATACAGAATCCATCAATTCTTTGGTTTTTTTTTTTTTTTTTTTGGTCAATTGACTCTTTAATCTTTGGTCAGTCCTTGGTCATATGGATGCAAAATATTTCTATATATCTGATAATTTATTCCCATTGTAGACTGACAGCATTAAGATCACATGGTTTAAAATAAGTTCTGATTTGTTCCTAGTATCTTTCTATTTGCCTTGATTGAAATTCTAGTCCTTGAGAATTATTTCTCCTTATATAGTGCTGTTAAAATTAATAATTTTCTTTTTCTTGAACTCGGTGTCCAAGGATCTCTCTCTGGTACTTCTTTTTTAATCCTCTTGTATTTACCTTCAGCATTTGTAGCAAGTTTAGCACCGGTGGCAGCCAACTGCAACATATATTGCTGTATTAGTCACTACCCATCACTAAGTGATGATGCAATGGACTGAGTTTAAAGCTCCAAGTCATCTAGATCAGAAGGAAAACAATTACATCCTATGGATTGCTTAAATACAATATATTGGAATTATATTTGCTGTGTGCTGAACAAAAGGACATTTTATTTTTCCGGGTCTGAAAGTTATCTGCATGTTGGCTCTGCCTCCCCAGTCACTAAATAACCTTGTCAGAGTCATTTAACCTCTTAGTGTTTGTTTTCTCATCTGTAAAATGAGGATCATTATCCTTACCTATCTCATAGGGATGGTGTTCAGATTAACTAATTAAAGATTAGACACTGCTACAAAGATGCTCAATATTATTAAGGAAAACAGAAGTATTTTCAGTGCCATTGGGTAAGAGTGCTATTTAGCAGCAATGACTCCCAACAAGTGTTTGACAGCCTGATAAGCTGCCAGCTTCTTCCCAGAGGAGAGATGACTCTCCCTGGGACCTTGCCCTTCATTGCTGTTTTGTTAGCAAAAGAGCATAGAGGCTGCCCATATAATACCCAGAAAGCTGGGATCAGTGACACATTTCCTAACTCTGACACATTCGAAGAACTGACAAGTGAGGGCAAGATGTGCCACTTCAACCCAAAGAAACAGTTTTCCCTATTTGGAATGTAAAAATCTCTCTGGGATGCCGTTATTATAATTGCAGTTTATAATATATCCTTACATGAAATGAACCCAGCTGTGGATTTTCTTTATGGGTTAAGAGATATTTGTGTACGTCTTTAGATTTTACCTGTTGCCTGGCAGACTCATGGTATCTGGCAGACTCGTTGGCAATAGATAAAGGGTTTCTCTCATTAAGGTTTTTAAGTCGGCATTTGCAGCACAATGTGCTTGACTGTTCTTTTGCATCTTTCTGGATGCTGTCTCTTGGCGGCAGAGAATGAGAAACATTCCTGAGGACTTTGCCCGGGTTCTTTTTTTGATCTAAGGATGTTTCTGGATTCTATATACTCCTTTCTTCCCTCATTTCCATTGCTGTAGTTGATGTTCTCATTCTTTTTCTTGGTTCAGTGTGCTAAGCCACTATCTGGTCCATTCTGTGTGGGCACCCAGGTTGTCTTCTTAACACACAAAGCCTATTGTTTAACTCTTTTGCTTAAAGACTTAAGATATTTAAGAATAAAGCCTTTAAGAATAAAAAGTCTTGAAGATTGAAGTGCCTCTTAAGCGGCTCCCCTTAGCTATTGGGACAAAAGCCAGCTACTCAGTATGACAGTTGAGGCCCCTCACGTACAGTCTACAATTTACCTTCCAGCATCATTGCCAGAATTAAAGATCCTAAACCTCTTTCATTTGTGGGAACAGCCCCACACAACTAATGGTGTTTACTCTGTCTGAGATGTTCTTTTCTCCTAAGTTAAATGCTATTAGTCTATGAATAATTTGTTCTAATGTCAGCTTTCCTTTGAAACTGTATCATCATCATCACCACTTTAAAAATATCCTTTTCTTGGCTGGGTGCTGTGGCTCATGCCTGTAATCCCAGCACTTTGGGAAGCTGAGGCAGGCAGATCATGAGGTCAAAAGATCGAGACCATCCTGGCCAACACGGTGAAACCCCATCTCTCCTAAAAATACAAAAAAAATTAGCCGGGTGTGGTGACATGCACCTGTGGTCCCAGCTACTCGGGAGGCTGAGGCAGAAGAATTGCTTGAACCCAGGAGGCAGAGGTGGCAGTGAGCCAAGATTGCGCCACTGTACTCCAGCCTGATGACAGAGTAAGACTCCGTCTCAAAAAAAAAAAAAGTCATTTTCTTACGAATTCCATTGTACTTTTTAGAAGAATTTGGCTGGGTCCTAGTCTACATCTTTTGCTCTCCTTAAGGTATGGGAAGTTGAGGACCCTTCTTGTGTCTTCGCTTCTTGTTATATTAATTGATAGTGTCAGGGGTAATAACTTACCTACTAAATGGGTTTGTTATTAGGATAGAATGAAATAAAATAATGCATGTGAATGTGCTTTGCAGCACATTAACTGTTAGACAGATATGATACTGCTATAGTACTTACACTTTGACTTGTAGTTAGCTGTAGAAATATTTCCTTCCCCTAATGTATTACATAACCACATTAGGAGAAGAAACTGTTACATAGTAAGCTTTGTATTACCCAGCATCTATACGCATGCCTTGGATAAAGTAGTTGCTTAGTAAATATTGGTCTAATGCATGAGAGGAGGCAAGCAAGCAAGATAAAGATTCCATGCTTATTTTCAGTTGCATGGGGATTCCTTCCTTCTCACCCAAGCCCCCTTTTTTCTTATATCCATTCACCAAATACAATGAGCAAGACACTATCGATTAGAAAAGAAATCGCATGGAATACCTTTAAAAGATGTACTCTTCCAAACCGATCCTGGTGATGCGGCCCAGCAGGAAGCAAAGCACGGGGAAGCAGAAATGAGAAACACTATCTTAGCCCAAGAACTGGATCAGTCAGCCCGGGCCTGTAAGTAACTTGGCACTTGTAAAGCCTGAAAAAACGCAAGCAGTAGAGAATTACCTTATACAGATGGCAAGATATGGACAAATAAGTGAGATGGTATCAAACAAGGTTTAATGGAAATCCTTAAAAAAGTACGCCAGCAAACAGAAAAGACAACAGCAGTGAAATTCAACAGAAGAAAGGTAATGGACTCTGATGAAGATGGCAATGATTGAACTAAAAGTGCTCATAGACTAGAACCTAACAGAACTATTCTAGGACAGAAGTTAAGATCTGATTATTTACTTTGTGTATTGTCTATATGCCTTAAAAAACAAACAAACAAAAAAAAAAGATGTACCCTTTACCTTCCTACATACTTAGACTAAAGAATGGGTTTTGAAAATTACATTGAATCACTCTTGGGATTATAATAACAACAGATTTTGTGATTTCCTGATTTATAGGATATAATTAACCTACAAAATTACTTGATAAAAAAACCTCTGTTCGTATTGATGGACAAATAAATATTCACTCATCATCAAATATAATCGACTGAACAAGTCTTAACAATGCAGCGAATAAAATTGTTTAGTGTCTTAAGAGAATTGTACTTGTTCCAATTACTATTAGGCACACACACACAAAAATCCCTCTTGGCAACTATACTTTTCAAATTACAGAGATGCTAAGGGAGAAAACAGCACCAAAATAAAAACTTCCCCTCTTTTCTACATTTTCTTTATAAGCTGAGACCCAATCATAGCTTATAAATGTTTAAATTTTAGGTGATAACAATTGGAAAAATAGAATTTTCATGTATTAGAAATTCTATGGTTTTATATTTTCAAATTCAGAATATTAGAAATTTTTTCATTATCAACAAACATTTATATTTGTAATGTCATTTTATACAAATGCATTTCAGAGGATGGTGGTTATTCAACATAGAATGGAATTGATATAGAAAAACATTTAGAAAACAGGTTTGACACAAGGAAAAAAGTTATTGGAAACTGTGTTTCTTAAAACTTAATTTTCCATAATCCAAAATGCTACTGAGTTCATCATTTGTAGGGCTACTGACAAAGCATTTTTTTCAAGATGGGAGAGTAATTTATACTTTTCATTAAAAGCCTTTTCACTCTCAACTGAATAAAGCCAGCTGTTCTTTTCACTTCCTCTTCTATAGCAGCACATCATAAACATTTAGACCAGAGTTCTGGATGACATCGAAACTGCTTATCCACAACTGCATCTTTTCCAGACGTCTGTTAAAGGATGGGAACTGGCAAAAGATAAAGAAATGATATCTTCATCAGAGCTCTGCCGATTGTTTGATCCGGAGGAGTTTACCACCTATGAATAACAAAGTGGCACTGTTAAAATATTGTGTAATGGGTAGGGAAAAAAATCCTACAGTGCCGGAATTGCCCCAGATGCTTCTTTGTCCATCTTGATCCCTTGGGACTACCAGAAAGAAAATCTGGAATCCATGATTATAATCCCCAAAGAGAATAGCAAATGCCCATTCGCTCTCCTCTCTTTTTTTTTTTTTTTTTTTTTTTGAGACAGAGTTTTGCTCTTGTTACCCAGGCTAGAGGGCAATGGCACGATCTCGGCTCACTGCAACCTCCGCCTCCTGGGTTCAGGCAATTCTCCTGCCTCAGCCTCCTGAGTAGCTGGGATTATAGGCACGCGCCGCCATGCCCAGCTAATTTTTTGTATTTTTAGTATAGACGGGGTTTCATCGTGTTGACCAGTATGGTCTCGATCTCTTGACCTTGTGGTCCACCCACCTCAGCCTCCCAAAGTGCTGGGATTACAGACTTGAGCCACTGCGCCCGGCTCGCTCTCTTCTCTTATTTCTCCTCCAACTTGTGGCTATTTCTTCCTTTTCCCTTCTCTGGCTTCTCTTTACCTGTTGATACTGCTAAATGAAAACTTCTTGCAGAATCCGCCACTGTTTGTTTTAACGGATTCATCCTTTTCAAGGCTTCAACTTTAATTCCTAAGGGTTGTGACTTCAAAGTGTTTTATTCTCTCTTCCACTTTCTTCTGGGCTCAAACCTTGTGTAACTCACTCTCTTGGATCTGTCTTTGGTGTCTCTCTGGTCTAATCCGCCTGACACACTGCTATTAGATGTAATCACCGTGAAGCACATCTCTGATAGTGTTCCTTTCCTGCTCAAAAACTCAAGGTCTCATTATCACCTAGAGAAGAGAATCTAAACTCTGTAAAAAAGGATTCAGGATGCTTCACAATTTGTCCTGTACTTTTTTTCCCCTCTGATCTTAATATACATATATACTTTCATATCCTAGTCCAGTGCTGTCCAGTAGAAATAGAATATGAGCCAGATACATAAGTTTATTTAGTAGCAACATTAAAATAAATGTTAAAATCAACATGTATCAACTAATCTATTATATTTATATTATTTATGTGTATATGTAATTTATGCTAGTCATATATTTTGTGCATAAATCTATTTTAGTAACAAAATAAAAGAAATAATACAAATTATATAATCAATATAAAAATTACTAATTAGATACTTACATGGTAACTGCTTCAAAAATGATCCTCATTGATCTCTGCCAGTGTTGACACCCTGCGTAGTCCCCTCCCACCCTGTCAGGGCACATTAGTGTGATCAATTGAATATGACAGATGGTAGGTCACTTTTAGACTAGATTTTAAAAGACCTTGCAGCTCCTGTCTTGCATCATTGATTCTAGGGAAAGCCAGCTGCCTTGTAGAGAGTGCACTTAGTAGGGCCTGTGGAAAGCCCCGTGTAAAGAGAAGCTGAGGATATCTGCCAGCAACTGGGAAGGTACTGAGGTATTCTGCCAACAGCTGCAAAATTGATCCATCATGGAACAGATTGTCCAGCGACTGTCAAGCGTCAGTTGACAACCGCAGCTGAAAGCTTGACTGCAAATTCACGAGGGAATCTGAGTCAGAACAAGCCAGCTAATCTGCTTCCATATTTCTGTCCCTCAGAGACTGTTTGAAATAATAAATGTTTGTTGTTTTAAGATCCAGAATTTTGAGGCAATTTGTTATGCAACAATTGTAAACGAATACAGAGTTGGCTACTTGGCAGTGGTGTGCAGTTGTAACAAACACCCAAAATGTGGCAGTGACTTTGGAACCCAGTAATGGGTAGAAGTTGGCAGATCTTTAAAGAGAGCCTTGTAAAAGTCATTTTTTTTTTAAGAAACATGATACCATTTAAGGAGCTGTGAATAAAGAATTAATGGAAACTGGGGAAAGCCTTATTGTGTAATGCCAGAAAGTTTAGAAACATTATTGCCTACAGTAACCTGGAAAGTAGATTCATTATTGTCTACAGGTGAACTGGGTGATCCAGCCCAGAAGATCTTCAGGCAAAGTAGTAAAGAGGCCAATGCTGCTTCTTGCTGCTTAGAGGGAAATGAGAGAGGGAAGGAATGAACTACAGAAATGGCTATTAAATAGGAAGGAACTAGAACTTGATGGTTTTTAACATTCTTAGCCCTTTCACATGGCGAACGATATTAAAACTTAAGAAATGTCTTATGAATAAAGATCAAATCCAGGCTGCTGCCAAGAAACCTCAGAAAGATCATAGGTATTTATTGCTTCAGAATGTAATACTGTTTAGTCAGACAAAAGACCCTCTAAAAGGTTTAAGCGTATGCTTCACAGAACCTCTCAAATGAACAATAGCTTAAATTTCTTAACACTGAGGGGTATCTTTCCTTAGCCATCTGGGGAGAAACCAGAGGTAGAGAAGGACTTGTTTTGAAGAGAATTGTGGGTGTGTCTTTAGTCTAATCCAATGAATAAGAATCACAGGAGATCCATAAAATTTTAACAAGAATTATATTTACAGAAACACTGTCAGCTTAAACTGAAAGGTCCACAGACAATACAAAATGAAAAGAGACCTTTCAACCCCCAGAATTCAATAGGCAGGAAGGAGGCTGAGGAAAATACACAGCTATAAATACAGGCTACTTTCTTGCAAAAGGAAGGATGAGTCAAAGGGTGGAATCAAGAGCCCAGAAAGTAGAGCGGATCGCCTTGGAGAATTGTTCCTATGAAGGAAAAGGGCTGAGTCAAGGGACTTCGGTCATTTGCCTGGCTCCATTTCAGAAATGTTGTAGACTAGTGACCTCTGTGTGCCTCTTGTCTTTCCCCCTTTCAAATAAAAATGCCTGTAGTGGTTTTCTTACATTTGTCCCATCATTATATGTTACATGTCTGTTGAACATAGAACCTGTCTCTTTAGTTCACAGGTGGTCTCTGGAAAAATAGAAACTGTACTTGGGGAGCTGTAGCTATGGAACTTAAGGCACTGTATTCACGGAGCCTCATCTGCAGCTATACCTGATCTAGTTGTCAAGATTCTAAGCTTCAGACTGATGCTGTGATGGGATTAGACTTTGGGGGTCTTTGGGAGAGAGTAAAAGTATACTTTGCTTATGGGATCAATAAAAATAACATGTGACCAAATGGTCAACTTTGTTTCACACAGGTTCACAAAGTCTTTAATACTCTTCCTTTCAAGAGATGGAGTCAAATTCTTAGTGAAGAATTTCTAATGGATAGCATAGAGCAAAGATGTCAGGTTTGACTTTGGAGACTAAGAAAAGGCGCTGTGGCTTCCTGTTTGCTTTCTCTCTCTTTGGTCATTTACTCTGCAGGGAAGGCAGCTGCCATATCATGAGGACTCTTATCTATGGATATGTAATGTAGCAAGGGGCAAGGAACTGAGAGTCTTGACCAACAATGATTGGGAATCGGAGGTCTTCTGCCAACATTGATGTGAGTCAGCTAAGACGTGGATCCTCCAGACTTACTGAAACCTTCAAATGCCTGTAGCACTGACATTTTCTTTATTGCAACCTCAGTAGAGATTTTAAATAATAATTATTTTCAAATTTCTGATCCGTGGAAACTGTGAGGTAATTAATGTTGGTAGTTTTAAACTACTAATTTTTAAGGATAATTTGTTTAGGAGATTTATTAGATTACTAGTGCATTTTTGCAATCTCTTTGAAAAAATACTAAGTCTTTTAAATTGAGTGTATATTTTATATTTATGGCATATTTCAGTTTGGATTAACCTTCATTTCAAGTGTTCAATAGCCATATTTGACTAGTGGCTATCATATTAATGTAGCCCTATTTAAAATACATATCTCTATATGAATTTAATACTCCAAGACCTTTTGCACTTCCAGGCCTTTGACTGTTTTGTTTTCTTTGACAAAAGAATGTCCAGTTTTCCCCTTTCTATCTGGCGACAACCTCCACATCCTTCAAAATCTCACCCTCTTATTAACTTTTCAATGATGCCTTCTACTACCCAGTCACTCAGAATTAATGATTACTTTTCACCTTTCTTATCACTATTCTTATAATTGGCTATGCATGTCTCTTTTCTTCTAGACTTTGAGAACTTTGAGGGCAAGATGTATGTGTTTGGTTTTAAAAAATAATTGCATGTGCTTAGCTGACTGGTTAGAACCTAGTATTCAATAAATGTTTGTTGGATACATTAATGGTAAACACTAGACAATTATTTGGCAGTGTTAATGGTGAAGGGGTTCTTACATTGCATGAATAATTAATCTTCAAGATCCCCCCAAGTTGCCAGTATCCTATAAAATGCATCATAGAGAAATACAATTCCTCCCTAAGGGCATTCAAAAACGTATGACACACTCTTCACCCTCACATGAGTGTGTGCAGATTTGTTCTGTGGAACAGAAATGATTGAGTGAGGAGGGTTGTCCATTACTAACTAAATTCTGCTTCTGTGAAGAAAGTCCTGTTTCACAATTAAATTTCTCTGTTTCTAAGTAAGGGCCCTTGTGCAACATGAAAATTGTTCTTTAGGTGCTCCTATGAGCTGAAACCTATACTCAGCATGTTCAATATTTTATTATAGATGCTTGAGGTAGAAATCAACCAGCACAGATCTTAGGTACGTAAAGAATTACTCCTCTTCTTTGGTTTATGAGAAAAAGAGCTTTTTTTTTTTTCATTTTGGTGGGTATTCTTCAAATGCAGGGATAATTGGTAAGAACAACATAAGAAAAAGAACACAATGTTTCAGATATAGCCTTATTAAGCAGGATGTGGAAATTATAAGAATAATACCAGGGAACTGTCTATCAGCAAATAGATATCCTTTCCTTTTTTAATGTTTCAGGCACAGGAAAGCAGATGGAGGCAGAGATATGAGTCTCACTCTGGTGGATTATTGTTCCAAATAGTAGCATGAGAGTATTCATCCGACCATTTCAGCCGTGAGCTTCCTCCCAACATTGTGTGATGACCCAGATACTGAACTTTTGTCTTTTGCCTTTTACCCCATTTACTAGAATAGACAATGCACTTTCAACTCCAGAATGATCATGCAGCCTTGGGGGTCATCAAAGGAATTGACTTTGCTTTGCAATTTTTTCCTAATACAGCTTTCAGGGGTTTTTTCTTTCTTTTTGTGATGCCCCCAAAGGAAGGATGCCAGAAGCAGCATAGCTTGTTCTTGTCATGTTAGTGAAGTGTAGAAATAGTAGTATTCTGGATAAGAATGTCATGGAAGTCAGGGGCCAGAAGCTCAGCAATCCACGTGGTCTGTGATATACACCCTTAGGCAGGCCTCATGGGTTGTGGTTGTGTGAAAGAAAAAGAACAAACAAACAAAAAAACTAAACAAAAATCAGAGGGACAAGTAAAAAGTAATTTCTTGTGTGAGAAATCAGGATGGGGTGTCTGCCCTTTAAAACTGATCTCCTTTATCTGCAATGCCCCTCAACTTGTCACCCAATTACTCATGGAGGAAGTCTGCACAGACCCAGATGGGCACCCTCGCAGGAAGTAAACGCAGATCTATTTCTGTATCCACCTTGTAATTATTTGTACAGGGGAAATTACTGTGGACTAATGGGGTACCCTCTTTCCATTTGCGGCTTCTTTGTTAGTTTTCAGCAGGGAAAGTGTGGGACAGAAAATTTGCTTTATAAAAACCACTTAAAACTTTCAAGCTACTCTTAACTCCTAGCTCTTAGAAAATGAAGGTCTCCTTCTCCTAAAAGTCTATGTTAGCTTGTTTTCAAAGGAAGTTTGAATTCTGTTATGGTCTCACTAAAACTTTACCGTCAGGGTAATACCGAATATAGTCACTCCCTGTAGATGTTAGGCTGTGATACCAACAATAATAATCTTGCATAGTTGGTTATAATTTCAACAATGAAAACACTCATTTTATATTATTAAGATATAAACTTAAAATTGTATTGCTGTCTAAATTTATGTGAGACAGAAAATAACATTCTCAAATGTTTTATAATATGAGACCATTGACTAATAATACTTAAGTTCAATTATATAATCATGTTCCAGTGAATATTTTATCTAAACCTACTTATAAATATATTAGTGATATTAATACTTTGCTTACTTCTAATTTTTATTTTTTTATTTTATTTTATTGTTTGAGACAAGCTCTGGCACTGTCACCCAGGCTGGAATGTAGTGGCACAATCTTGGCTCACTGCAGCCTCTTCCTCCCTGGGCTCAAACATCCTGATCCTCCCACTTCTGCCTCCTGAGTAGCTGGGACCACAGATTTAGTGGTCCACTATGTTCCACTTTGCCTGGTTAATTTTTTGTACTTTTGGTAGAGATGGGATTTCACTATGTTGTCCAGGCTGGTCTTGAACTACTGCACTCCAGTGATCCACCAGCCTCGACTTCCCAAAGTCCTAAAATGACAGACATGAGCCACCGTGCGGGCCCAATACTTTGCTTACTTCTAAGGATTGATTTTACGTGATGATTCTTTGCTAAAAATAAAGATTTCTTTTTAGTTTTGCATAGTGTGGTAAATACAGTTTACAGAGTATTACACATTTCAAAATGGCTAAAAGGATAAATTTTAAAAATTCTTACTACAAAAATGCTAAGTATTTACCCCACATATTTATACAGCTATAGGTTATCAATTTATAATAAAAATGTCTTTTTAATGATTATGCTATTGTTTATTTGGACTTTTGAAACTGTCAACATGATAGGAACTTGCCCTTCAGTTTCTTAGATATCTTAAAAATTCCCCTTTATTTTTCCTTCCCCACTTGTTTTTTCTTTCATATATGGTCCCATTTATCTAGAATGGAGAGTTAATTTGGAAGATGAGATGAAACTTTTGGAAGACAACCAATGAATATGTTAAGGAATAAAGATCACGAATTTCCAGTTAGTGTTCTTTTGTGATTGAGGTGCCTATTTGCCAATCCTTAAACGATTAATTCAGAATGAAAACCTCATCAGGTTCAGTTCTCCACCAGATTTGACTGAGGATGGTTTTAAGCTACCAGATGGTAGTGGCCTTGCATGTGTCCTAGAACCTAATAGGCAATGTTGCTGAGTATGATGTTGGTGATGGCGGTGTTGATGAAAATAACAGGAAACCCATCACACCAAAGAAGAGCCCAAGGTTAATGCATGAGATCTCTGATCTTAACACGCTTAAAGCAGTTGCTGTAAGGACCTGAAGGAGCTGCTGTTGCCATATAAAGGACCAGAACTGGTGGCAGAAAATCCTGGCTAGTTACTACCTTTTCTGAAAGAGTGGTTAGATATATTATCAGGCTTTTTGAAAATACATTAAATCATGCTTATACATGCATACATACTAAGTGTCAATTCTCATATATGATAATCAGTGGGAAATGCACTGACGTATGACTATAAAACTAAATCTGAGTTCCGGGAATTATTTTTAATGTGCATTTAAATTTCTTTACCCTAAAAAATAGTTTTCAGTTTTTATCTCTTTGCCTTTGTTTTCTAACCCCAAATGAAAAAGTGTGTCTGATTTTTTTCAGGAGCAGATTAATTTTTTTGTTATTGTTTTGTTTTTGCTTTTTTGAGACAGGGTCTCACTCTGTCTCCCAGGCTGGAGTGCAGAGGCATGATTTTGGCTCAGAGTTCTCAGGGGACCCTTCGACCTCAGTCCCCCAAGCAGCTGAGAATACAAGTGTGCCACCAAATTCAGCTAATTTCTGTATTTTTGTGGGGGTAGAGGTGAGGTTTCACCATATTGCCCAGGCTGGTCTTGAACTTAAGAAATCCATCCACCTTGGCTCCTAGAGTGGTAAGATTACAGGCATGAGCCACTACATCTGGCCCAGATTAATTTATTGACCATGACAAAGGACATGTCCTTTCCCAATTTTAGTATCTTGATTTCCCAACATGGCATGAATGGAAATTCCTCTACCTCCCAACAAAACAGCATTGCCATCACCATTTCCCTTAACATGTTCTCACACTTAGCTGAACACAAGTGGAAAACAGTCACAGCTGAAACATTGGTTAGGGACTGATGCTAGACTGCAATGGTCTCTGCACAGCGCTGGAGAGAGAGAAGGTAGAGCCACCACAGATGTATTGAAATCATAAATGGCAGCATGACTGCTTGATCCTGGTGGTTTCAGCTTCTGGCAGAGCTTTAGGCGCTGAGTAAGAATGAACATCCTCAATTTTCTTCTCCATTCCAACTCAAAGCAGGAAAATATACTCACTATGTAACATTTAAAGGATTTTAAGATCTTTGTATAAGGTACAAAGTTTACAATGTTTACAAAACCTACACACACACACACACACACACACACACACACAAACACAGTCTGAATTCAATTCTATTGCTCTATTTCTTTTGAGGCTGGCAGGGAAAGCTTCTTCTTTTCCTGTTGGTCTCTTTTTTCTATCTATCCTGTTTTTCAAATAGTTTCTTGCAGTATTTACTTTATATATCTGAGCAATGATTTGGGCTCTTACCAATGAGCTTGTCTTCAAGGTTTTATAAATGTTTCTCACTCATTTTCTCCATATCTTTAGAATTATTTTAAAGCTCTTTTTGGTGGGTAAGTAATGATGAAAGGTGGCAGGCAAGTGACCTCCTGTATATTTCAGGAGAAGTAATTAGTGAGTTAGGTCCCTGAGAGACATGGATGATGTAGTACAGTTTGTAGGTGGTTTGGCACAACAGATATTACTCCACCCTTGCAACTCTAATCAACTTCTGTATTTTAAAGCTGAGGTAAGAAAATGGCAGCAGATGGAAGAAAATGTGTTTATAAACAATATATTTGTGTTTCCTGGGTTGACACAGAGACTCTCTAGACATTCATTACATACTTAATGTCACACTGACAACTGATGGTAGAAGTAGGTACATATCAGTAAACCCTTTAATGTATATTTCAACAAACACTGATAAGGAACATGAGCTTGGATTTTACAATAAGAAGAAAATAAATGATGTATACCAGGCAATTTCCTTTTTCACCTTCCCCTAAGGGTAGCCAGGCTTGACATTTTCTCCAGAGACATTTACTGTGGCATATATGAGACCAAAAAATGGAACTACAGAGAAGCTTATTACTTATAATAGTAAAGGTATCAGTGTTTATTTCTATGCAAACCTTCCATTTCCTGTTGACAATGTCAAGTTAAATATTTAATTGATCTCATTAAAATGTTCAGGTATTTTTACATTACAGGTTGTGAATTTGAAATGAGAATATATTGATTAAGATAGGGCTCTGGAATAAAAATTCCTCTAGCCCTGTCATGAACTCTCATAAATATGTTGGTTGAAACTACTTAGCATTTCTATATCTACAGTTCTCAGGATAATTTCCAGATTGTTAATCAGGAATGATGGACAGCATGCCTGGCCCAGGTAAGGAACAGATACTCAACTCATATCCCAAAGAAATGTACTTCTTAATCCTATCATGGGAATGAATGGAATACTAATCCTATCCTCCCCCTCATATTCCTATCACCTTTCTGGTCTCTGAAGAGTGAATGCAAATACTTACCTTGCAGTCCGCCAATACTTGGTCAAAGCCTGTCTGACATCACTAATTGATTATTTCACTCTTGGCTCTGTGATCCAGATGTCCTATCAGAATCCTGGTCAGCATAGATCTCTAAGAAGCCACTCTTAATAGTTCAGAATTGCCTCCCAAGATGAGATTCATTTCATCATTGCCATATTGGCTTTCGAGTTCCTTACAGACTAATCCTTGAACCCCTTTATACAAGAACATCTCATATCTATATTATATTTTTGGACCCTTCCTTGGCATCTTGATAAGAAGAGGTAGATTCCTGTTTTTCTCTCTGACAGTGAATGGCATCTAGGCTGTCCATCTATGCTTTGAACACCCTTATTTCTCAGTCCAGATTTTTAGTACCAAAAAAAAGTGGCAGCAAAATGGAAAAGCAGAGAAAAGCTAGCATTAAAGGCCAAGATAGATTTCTTGCTTTAATTTCTGTTTTCCCTGTCAGCTGTAATTATTATAACTGCCTATAGATCTCACTTCAGCAAAAGGCTTCCATTGTCCACCATATGCCTCAGTTCTCCAAGGTTCTGCTCTCATTTCTTTTCTCTGAAAAACAAAAATCAAATGAACAAAAATTATTCATGTTTTATGGGCAAGAGACTGGGGTTGAGAACTGGATCATGAAGACTAGTGATGGCCTCAGCCTAGTTTATATTTTTCCATCCACTAATTTATTCCATAGCTACTTAGCATCTGTGATATGCCTGCAGTGGAGATCCTAATGGAAAGGAAGCAGTGAGCCAAACAGACTTAAAGGGCTTATGGTCTGAAATGGAAGGGAAAAATTAATCAATGCACAAATATGCAAATACAATCTGTGATACATCCTATGAAAAAACAGTAGAGAAGCTGAGGAAACAGCAGAGAACTGATCTAGTCTGGCAGAATAGACTTTTCTGAGGAGGAAAGGTTTAAGCTAAACCTGAAAGGCTGAGTAGAATCTAATCAGGTAGAAGGATGATGTGGGAGAAGTGAGGAGAGTCTCCTAGGTAGAGAGGATAGCGGGTGCCAAGTCCTCTAAACGAGAAGGTATATGATAACTTTGAAGAATTAAGTTTGAATGGAGAGCAGAGCAAAATGGAGATGTAAGTGATGGAAGATATTGCTAGATTGCTCGGCAGCACCTAGGCAGACCAAACGGAGCTTGTTGACCATGCCCGTAAATGCAGCTAAAGTGTTGCAAACAAAGAATCACACGGTATTCTTTGCTTGTTCAAGATCATTTCAGTTTTAGAGAATAAATTGGTAACAGGTAAGAGTGGAGAGAAATATTCAAGAGGCCATTGCTCTTGTCCAGGTAAGTCAGGATAGCTTGGACAGAAGTGAACATGGAGATGAAGACAGGTGGATAGATGTAAAAGATATTTAGAAGGAAAATCAACTGTGTTGTAAGATGATGGACGGCCAGATGTGGTGGTTTATGATTGTAATCCCAGCAATTTGGAAGGCCAAAGTGGAAGGATTGCTTGAAGCCAGGAGATTGAGACCAGCCTGGGCAACACAGTGAAACCCAGTCTCTACAAAAAAAATATTACCTGGGCATGGTGGCTTTCACCTGTTGTCCCAGCTACTTAGGAGGCTTAGATAGTAGGATCATTTGAGCCCAACAGGTCGAGGCTGCAATGACCTATGATTGCATCACTGGACTCCAGTTTGGACTCTGAACAAGACCCTGTCTCTAAAAATAATCAAATCCATACATAAATACATAAATAAAATAAAAAATCAGGTGGTGGAAGTAGAGGGGGTGACTTGGGATGTAGGGATCAATGATGATTTTACAACATTAGTTTGTCAACTAGGACTGAGATTTCTGCTGTTCACTGAGTCAGAAAACAGGGGAAACATGAGGTTTTGAGGATATTGGCCATGTATTTTATGTAATTGATTTGCCAGTGAATTTCTCAAATAGAGTTGGCAAATAGTTGAATATACTGATATTGATCACTTTGAGGTGGGAATATATATATGTGTGTATGTGTATATATGTGTGTATACATATATATAAAATACACATATAATGTGTATGTATAATATACACATACTCATTTTGTGATATCCACTTATTTAGTAATTGTATCTATAAAGATTCATCGACCTAATTAAGACGTTTTCCTGTTTAACTTATCATAACCTTTGTTTCCCTATTATCGAGAGAGATTCATTGTCTTTTAACTTTTTAGGTGGTTATGGATGTGGTGGTGATGGGGTTGATTTACTGACCTGTATTGAGCAAATGCTAAGTGACAAGTACTGCACTAGGTACTCTACATATTTACATTTACTTATTTTCACACCTGGGAAATATGCACCTTTACACAGGGGAGAAAACAGTCTCAGAGAAATTGAAGAAGTTTATAAAGATCTTTCAGCACTAAAGTATAATTCTGAGGACCCTTGTACTTTCTACTGTGATAAGTTCTTTCTCACAGATTTCAAAACAGTAAATGGTTGTATGATCACATATATGATATCCAAATGCAATGTTTCAGATACTGTATTGGTTTTCCATTTAATAATATAATTTAATATTGAACCATATTTTTAATAAATATGTTACTGAATAACATTTATGAGAGTGTCAGTTTAAAAATCTTTACTCATGAAACTTTTAACAAACACTGACTGTGTGCTAAGGAATTCTTACTAGGGCTGGGAGAATACAAATTGCAACAGTAGACACTCCCCACCCTCAATTTACCCTTTCCTGGTAGCAAGAATAAAGAAACACAATACCCATATTTATCTACCGTTACTCACGTGACATGCTTTATGCCAGTTATTTTACATGATTTTCTGGGTTCATCCCTGTTATGTGAGTAAGAGCTAGGTAGGTATGTTCTCCATGCCACAGGTAACAAAAATGAATTTCAAAATTGCACAGCCAGTAAGTGGCAGATCTAAGTCTTGGATGCAGTTTGGTTGGAGACCATATTCCAAATTTGTGATTAGTAGATTCTACACCTGTCTCTCTTTTAGACTAATAGTTAAGCAGACCATTTGATGGCTTATATTAGTTTTCATCATCCTATAAAAAGGGAAAATGAAGGACAAGGTAGTTATGCAAATGAAAATTTCTAGAAAGACAGAATAATGAGTTGTATTTAAAGAAATGTTTTACAACTTATTTTCTATTAAGAGAGATAAATATATACATTTACTGTTAATAATAAAATATTATACCATTTTTTCTATGGAATTGAAAATTGAAACCATTGCAGAGATGTGGTATACTTTAAATGTGCTTATTAATTCAGACTCTAAGGAGGTTTCACATATTGCCTTTCACGTGAAGACAATGGTTTATTTTATAGGCTTTGTGCCATGTTCTATTTTAATTCAACTTTGAAGAGTGTAGAACTATTCCCTATTTGTTTTCTTGTGAAACCAGATATGGTCAAAACACAAATCAAATTTTAAAATGATTTTTTCTTCTATTTATTGGGAGCAAATTTGAAACGTAAGATATTTCAGTTTAAGTAGCTTATATTCTAAAGTTTTACTACTGAATTCTCTTGGCTGTCAGTGACAAAATAAAGCTTTCTTTTTCTGTAGTTTGATTACTTGGCTACAGTGAATTTCTATTTTTGAAATAGAAAGGAAAATGTTAGTTAAGGAGGCCAAGATTCTTATAATAGCTTACAGTTATGGTTTTTATATTTTAAAAGTTCAACATTAATGCTTCAAGGCTGTTTATACTATTTAATCAGCGTCTGAAGTTAACAGGAACTTCTGGTTGCTCTTGACTGTCTTTAGAGCCAAATAAATATATATTGGAATATAAAACCTTTCTCAAATTAAGCATTCTAATTTTTTCTAACATTTTGAACCACATAGATAAATGTATGAGTATGTGACATTATTCACAACAATTTCATATTACAAGAAGAAATTTTGTGTATTTGTACATTCATCTCCAACTAGGTGCCAGACACTATGCTTAGGCAGTGTGTATACAACAATGGATGTGGTACAATCTGTGTTTTTAAGAAACTCATAATCTATTGAGGGAGGGGACAAATAAAACAAATACAGATGGTACCCAAATTACAATTTGCCAACTTCATGATGGTGTGAAAACGATATGCATTCAGTAGAAACTGTACTTTGAGTACCCACACAACCATTCTGTTTTGCACTTTCAGTATAGTATTTCATAAATTACATGAGACAGTCAACACTTATTAAACAGGCTTTGTGTTAGACAATTTTTCCTAACTGTAGGCTAATGTAAATCTTCTGATTATGTAATCTAGGCTAGGCTCATCTATGATGTTCAGGTTAGATGTTTAAATGCATCTTTGACTGATACTTTAAACTTAGATGGGTTTATTGGGATGTAACAGCATCATAAGTGGAGGAGCATCTGTACTCTAATACTAAAAATTAAACAACTAATCAAACATAATGATCTAGTTTTTGATGATAAAAGGAAAGGAAAGCAAGTAACTTAAGAGTAAAAAGAGAGAGAATGAAAGAGAGAGAGAAACAAAGAGAGAGATCCAATCATGGAAGCACAAAGTATCACCCCTACCCTTCTCTCTAGAGAAACACTTATGGTCATGTCTCAGGCTCGTTCATCAAGCTCATTCATGGTCCTGTCTGTTTGTGTACTTATGTGTCAGTGACTTTGGGTGCAAACACCAAAGTTAAATTAATATGTGTTTTAATATATATCCATGCTTAATTTAACTACCACCAAGTTATTTTTCAGAATGATTGCATACGTTTACAACTCCAACAACAGCAAACACAGGTCATATTTTTCCAGTCTCACCTGTACTTTCTAGTTATATTATTATTATTTTAATTTAATTTCTTTCATTTTTTTGTGCAGTTGAAAAGCTTTTTACATAATATTAATCTTTTTAAATTTTCCTATAGTCAATTGCCTATTCACATCTTTTACTAAATTTTGTTCAATATATGAATTCTTGGTTAGCTATGTATTTTGTAATTGTCTTTTCCTGGTGTACTATGTCTTTTTCATTTTTCTATGACAGATTCTACTTTATAATTTTGATTATATATTTTACAGTGCTAAGGTCTGAATGTTTATTTCTCCCTCCAACCCCAGATTCATATATTGAAACCAATTCTCAAGTTGATGGTATTGAGGTAGAGCATTTGCAATGTGGCAGAGCTCATGAGTCAGATTAGTGCTCTCATAAAAGAGGCCTCAGGGAGCTTGTTTGCCCTTTCACTATGTGAGGATGCAACAAGAATATACCATCATCTTTGAAGCAGAGAGCAAGCCCTCATTAGAAACTGAATTTGCCAATGCCACGATTTTTTATTTCCCAGCCTCCAGAACAGTGAGCAATACATTTGTTATTTATAAATCATCCAGGCGAAAGTATTTTGTTATAGCACCCTGAAAGAACTAAGGGAATTTCACTGGGTGCGGTGGCTCACGCCTGTAATCCCAGCACTTTGGGAGACCGAGGCGGGTGGATCACGAGGTTAAGGGATCAAGAGCATCCTGGTCAACATGGTGAAACCCCGTCTCTACTAAAAATGCAAAAATTAGCTGGGCATGGTGGCACGTGCCTGTAATCCCAGCTACTCAGGAGGCTGAGGCAGGAGAATTGCCTGAACCCAGGAGGTGGAGGCTGTGGTGAGCTGAGATCGTGCCATTGCACTCCAGCCTAGGTAACAAGAGTGAAACTCCATCTCAAAAAAACAAACAAACAAACAAAAAAACTAAGAGAATTTCTAAAAAACGATTAATTTATTTTTAACTTGGTCTTTAAAACCACATCCTGTCTTTATTTATTTCTATTTAATAATTTCAGTATATGATGTCCTTGGTGGAATCTAAACCTGTTGTTTCATACTGAAGGTTGCATGCTGCTGTGTGTTCTTGGTACTCATTGGTGCTGAGTTCACCTTGATGTCTTGATCTGCAGGAATTCTATCGGCCTGCATTGGTGATACTGATCTATAGAGGATCTTTCATCTGCTTTTACCATAGAATGATCAAGCAATGACCACAGAATGCAAAAATGTGGGACTACCCGTTTTAACTCATTCACATTTTGGATGTTTTCACAACAGTTGAATTTACTCTGATTCTTTTAAGTGAAAAGAAGTCTCTGGAGGAAGTCCAGACATTTCTGGGAAATACTTGAAAAGGTGTTGGTTACCACGCAAAAGACATTAATATAAAACGTCGACTAAAATGTGTTATAATCCAAATGCTTTAGTGACTTTTAAGAATTGGTTCTTGTGGAAACTAATCAATGTTATGGAAAAAATCATGCTCCATATTGAAATGGTTTGCTTGATCTTTGGGGTAATGTTTTCTAAATTTTATGCTGACACTTACTGCTAATTTGCTCATATTTCCTGTCACTTTAAATTGCGTTTTGAAAAAGTGAGATTGATATAATACAAAGATGTTGCAAATTTAAGAAATTGGAGCTCAGAATTAAAACTGCTCGCAATAAAAGACTAATAATGATCCAGGGACCCAAGGAAATGAAAAGCCAAAGGAAGATTATAAATATGTATTTTTCTTTCCGATATCTGTGACTCTTGTGACCTTAGTTGTTATTATGAGTATAATTTGGGGGACTTGCTTTGACTTTGGAAGGTCGTTTGCTGTTCAGACGGCTGATGTCTAGGTGACACTGAAAGGAGATCATTGGGAAATTTGCAGCCAGGTCCCCATACTGAGCACGAAGTCAGAAAAGAATAAACTATGATTTGATGAAACTATTAAGTATGACAATACAGAGCATAATGTTTCACAATTGGTGGATAGAAAGAAAACACCTAGTTTTCTTCTATCTTTTATTTATTTCTAGTTTTAGAGCTGGGTAGAAGAAAGATGTTGAATTGAAAGTTGTAGCCTGAACTCACAACCTCTGGGGAGAAAGTTAATTCTTTATTCAGTTGCCTCAATGATTTAAATATTCTCTTCTCTTGTGTCATTTTGTTTCTCTCTAACAGATTACAGTTTGTGATATTGTGCATCCTAGTCCCAGATTTTGTTCTCTAATACCATCCTTCACTGAAAGGAGCCTGGGCTCCTTGAAGAAAAGATGGTTTCATGTTTGGAACAAGAGTTTTCAAGACGAACATTTACGTGTGATAAATAAAAGTCATGCCTATTAATCGATCAATACGATCAAGCATTTAAAATCCATTTGCTCATATGCAGGTGCACGAACACACACACATACACACAGGCTAGGAAGGGGTTCAAATCATCTAGTAAGTAAAGGAAAGTGAAGAACTTTTATTTGTTTAAATGGTAAAATACCTTCCTATGATTGGATGGTTTGAATTGATGTTGATATCCATCTAAGATTGAAAAGATACTTCCCTTGTTAAACTGACCCTCTAAAGACTTAAAATTGAGGGTAGGTGGGAGGAAAAGACCTCAAAGAGGTACAAAGTTCAGGCCTAAGTGTGGTTCCCCCAGCTAAATTGTGTGAACCTTTGCTTCACACAATTTAGCAGAAAACATTCAGGAATGTTTTAGAGTTGTTTTGAACTAGTGACTTGTGCTTGGAGGTCAGGCAGGCACGTTAGAGCACCTTACTTCCCAGAGAATTTTAGAGTATTGGCAAAGCTCTCTCCCCATCTGGACACACCCTTTTCTGTTTCTGGCTTTATGGATTATTTGTCTATGTAGTTTTCTGCATCTTTCATTAAAAGAGGTGCTCTGCATCCTCGGTGCGTGCTGGCACCTCTCTATCAATCACATCTTTGATTTACTGTGGTAGCCAATAAATAAATGTAGCAAGTAGACTGGACATTAAAAGATCAAATTCAGAGGCCCAGTTTTAAGGTCAAAAGCAAAAAATAATGTAACATACTTTTCATGTTACACTTAGGTACTGAGTCTACTGAGCTGAAACTGTATAAAGATCAAAGCAAGTAAATTAAAACAAGTTTACAGAGAAAATGATTCATTTTAATGAAAGTCATTGGTATTGTTTGCTAATTAATTGTATCATATGAGGTGATATGTGTCCTTAGAAGTTGAAAGGAGAGTTCTTAGTTGTTAAGAAAAATAAAAGACATAATTCTGGACATGTAATATTGGAGAAGGTAAAGTTGAATAGGATTTACTGAAAAGAAATACTATAAAATTAATTGGCTAAACCAATAGACAATATTTTATGAATGTGAATATGAATTTATTGAAATATCTTTTATATATATGAAGCTGAGGAAGGGAGGTAAAGAAAAAAAGACAAGACAAAAACAAAACAAAACAAAAAATGAGCGATAGAGAAGGGATGAGTTTTGTTTAGCTGAGAGCAAAATGAATTATTTGCTTGAGTATTCCCCAAAGAAGAGGAAGGTAGTATTCTAGAAACTGCAATGCCTTCTCCTTAGGGGAAAGTGTGGTGTTAAAAGGCTTTACCATCACACTAGAGCAGATAATTAGGCAATTACAACTATTAAATTTGACAGAGCATTAGTTTAAATGCACTACTTACTAGAATTTTGAAAGAAGTAACAAATAGTACAATTTTTAGTAAATACTTTTGATAAGTCATTGAGGACAAAATCTCACCAGAGGGCTGAAGGGTGCTAATGTATTCCCATATTCTGGAAAAGAGCTTCTGCATGTAGGCACATGCGTGCATACACACTCACATACAGAAGGTTCTGGAAAAAAAAAAAAAAACCTCTCAGGAGAGCCTGAATCTTCTGAAGTCCCCTTCCTCTTTTATACGCAATTATTTCAGTGTGCTCATAGATATTAACCCACCAATCATCAAAAGACCTTTCAAAAGTAGACAGCAAGTATCATTTCAGAACCTTCTACTTTGATTTATAGGTATTAAAACAGAAACAAAAAGAAGTCACCTTGAAGGTTGGTGGAAAGACCAAGCCTAAGATTTAAGTAATTGACAATTATCAAACATTTGGTAATGCATAATTTAGTAATACCAGAGTCAACTTGCAACACTGTCCTTGTCACCTTGCTATAAAATCTTTCAATGGATTTGCTGCATTTCTAAAAAGTATGAAATATTGCTACACTGATAATTTAACATAATAATCGCATACTGTTTTTCATTTACCTGCCAAATTCCATGCTTTTCAGGTCTCAGTAGGTAGATCCTGGAAGTATCCATATGAATTGGTATAAAGGACTTTTAAAGCAATAGTCGTGTCTCTGTGCATTGCATCAGAAGTCCCGAATGCTTTTGTTCTAAAGATTAGCAACTAGTCGGTGGTATCATTTGCAGCCCTGTCATTTCAACCACCCTCAGGTCAGTGACAGAAAATGATGGTCATAGTGGATCTTGGCATAATGACTAGACCTCTAACAGATTTTCACTTTTATTGCAGTGCACGAAGGCAGGCTCTTAGGCTGGGTTGAACGTTCAATGGGGTAGAATCCTAGCTTGCTTGTCGTTGTGTTCTCTTGCAATATTAATGTACATACTCCATGTTAGTTCATTGTTGGTTGAAGAAATGAACAAATGCAGGATCTTCCCAATATGCTTTTTCCAATGTTCTCCATAGATATTTTTTGGGGTCATGTTATGTACCCCATATCAACTTCTCTTGCAGTAGTTACAATCCTGCCTTGCAATTTCCTAGTTATACCTAGTCTGTTGTTCCCATGGTATGGTAACTGCTAGTTCTCTCCTAGACATGTGCTTTGCTAATAACTCTATATTTAGTGCCTAGCACATAGTAGATGCACAGTAAATATTTGTTGAATGAAATGCAAGTCTTTTATTTTCATATCTATCTGTAAACATATACCTCTCAATGTATACCTCTTCAGTAACAATAATGTATATGTCCATGCATTTAACAAATGCTAATATTATTTTAGATATGTGCTATTACATGGTTAACAGTTAATAGATGCCTGCCAGCAATGTTAGTGATTTTATTCTCTTTCTCAAATCTGCTACCACTTTTTTTTTGTCTGTGCCTCTGTAATTTTTAATGTCACTATGAGGTTATGCATTCTGGATAGTGTGACTTCCTAGAAAAATCACTGTGGATTTGTATTTAGGAAACCAGTGTTCTTATGTTGGACTTGCTTTGAAAAAACAAATTAACCTCTCTGAGATGAACATAATCATCTGAAATAATCCAACCCTACTAAACCTAAATAGCAATTATTGTAGAAAACATAAACTGAACAAACATTTTTGGATTGCTATGTAATAACAGTTTACTAAGAGATAACATCCAAAGAGAGACAGCTCTTGCCGGGTTCTAAATGCATTTAGGTCAGTGCTATCGAATAGAACTTCCTGCAGTGAGGGAAATGCTCTATACTCTGCACTGTCCAATACAATAGATAGTAACAGATGTGACTATGGAGCACTTGAAAGGTGTATTAGTCCATTCTCACACTGCTATAAAGATACTACTTGAGACTGGGTAATTTATAAGGGAAATGGGTTTAATGGACTCACAGTTCAGCTGACTGGGGAGGCCTCAGGAAGCATAAAATCATGGCAGAAGGCAAAGGGAAGCAAGGTACCTTCTCTACAAGGTGGCAGGAAAGATAAGTGCCAAGCAAAAGTTTTTATAAAACCATCAGATCTTGTGAGAACTCACTCACTATCACAAGAACAGCGTGAGGGAAACCATCCCCATGATTCAGTGACCTCCACCTGGTCTCTCCTTTGACACAGCGGGATTCTGGGGATTATGAGGATGACCACTTAAGATGAGATTTGGATGGGGCCACAAAGCCTAACTATATCAAAAGGTTACTAGTACCATTGAGGAACTTACTTTTTAATTTTATTTAATTCTAATCAATTTTAATTAATAGAGCTACATGTGGCTAGTAGTGTATTAGAAAGTGCAGGTTCAGTGAGCGATACATGAATAAATAACTGAGCTTGTAATAAATTTGAAAATAGAGGTGTGATGGGGATAAAAGTTGAATTTAAAAAGCAGTACATAGTATATATTAAAATTAATTGAGTACTCAAGCATCTGTGTGAGAGTCTTATCTTTTTAGTCATGTAGAAATGACCTTAGGTAAAGGATTTTTCTAGAACAACTAAATGTGTTTATAACACAGATTTTTACTTAAAGATTAGAAAACATGGAGGAACAGGCAAACACAAATGTAACAATTTATGTAATTGGCTTACGGGATTTTAAAGGATTATTATGATCCCACAATAATGGGAAGGAGTAGAGGGATAAAAATGTCCCAAAGGTCAGAATCAAAAGCAAGGTACAACACAGATGCTGGCTTAAGAAAATGACAGGAGAAATGATTGTGCAAGTATATTAATACATTACAATTCTCAGCATAAAATACTTTGGCAAAAAAAGAGTAACAAAGTCCATGTTTAGAATTATTTTAGAAAGAAAGAGGAGATGGTGAGTCAGAGCAAAGATTCAAATGATTTCACCAAAATGAAGGTGAAGCTGTGTTTGGTTAATGCGCTATATACACTTCAGGTCACCTTATTTTTCTTTGAAAGGACATCACTAAAATTGAAGAGTTAGAATGAAGGGCAACAAAACAGACTTAATATGTGAAAGGTTATAGTATTATACATGAAGAATGATTATCCAGCTCTATCAAATGTGGCTTCAAAACAGACGACTAAGAAGAGAACTGCAAGAGGTTTATTAGGTACAGCAATGAAAGGCTGGATTGGTGACAGCCTGAAAATGAAAGGGGAAAAATGCAACTTAGGAAGCACCACCTCATTGTCACTCAGACAACTGGAAGAGCTTCCCAAGGGAGGTTGCTGAAGTACCATTACTAAAGGCAGTCAAAAATTGATTAACTAAAAAATTTAATCTTTCCACTGGTAAAACTTTATGAAAGAATCTAGCACCATAATGTCCATAACGGCAAACTGATTAACTAGGTTATAGGATATACGATATATTTAAAAGAACTACAGGTTTAGTTTAGCATTGTCTTAAATATTTGAAAGGCAAACACCGAAGAAATACAACATAGAAGGGACATTGATATTGGAACTGGAAAGATTTGTAGTTGAATTCTCATTCTGCCGCATTTACCATAACACAGTTTGAGTCAAATTTCTTTACCACCCTGAATCTCAGCCTCCAAAGCTGAAACCACTTCAGGACTGTTTTGATATTTAATGAAATAATATAAGGAAACTGCATAGCACTGTCTCTGGGCATTCTTTTGTTTCTTATAAGTATGAGCCTCAATTCAGTTGACTAATTTACACATACGCCCCAGCCTAAACAATTCCTTCTGATGTTTATCGAGTACAACCCTACAAGAGGCATTCTCCTAGGTACCAGCTGTCTAAATATAGGAAGGAGAGGCTGCGCTCTTTGCCCTCAAGGAATCATAGTCTAATCAGGGAAACAGACTTAAAACAGTGATTACAAAAGTCAAACCATGAGAAGAGTTCTAAACAGTCATGGACAAGTGCTTTGGGGAAAAAGAGAAAGACAAGATTAGGAGGGAGCAAGCAGGATAACATTTACTGAATAAAATAGGATAAACTATTTTATTTCAGTGTTAGTGTGTCCCTCTTAATTCATTAGTTTTAAGAGATTATTCATTTACTTCTTTCACAAATATTTAATTGGTACCTACTGCAATCCAGTCTCTGGAACACGAAGAAAAAAGAAATGGAATGGTACCTGCCCTCACTGTTTATAATCTGGTATAGATTAAATTGGAGAGCTGTGCCAGCCCTCATTTCAAAGTTGTCCATATAGGACACGTAGAATCTAGAGAAAATGTCATGTCATGGCCCCCATGTAAGGTTAAAAGGAGCCTCAGGCTAGGCATAGTGGATCATGCCTGTAATCCCAGTGCTTCAGGAGACCAAGGCAGGAGGATTGCTTGAGGCCAGTAGTTCGAGACCAACCTGGGCAACATAGCAAGACCCGATCTATTAAAAAGAAATGTAGCCTCAAGAGCAAATCTGAAAGCTTCCATGAAAGGCAATATACAGACTGACAGTGCATATGTGAAAACAGGGAGGGTAAGTCCTTTGTTGCCTTCCTAGTCTAGTCTTTGAAACCTCAATACGAAATAAATATTTGTTTCATAAATTAATAAACACATGACAATATCTAAATTAAAAGGTGTATATTTTCATTCTGAACTGTACATTTTTAGTAATTTATATCCTAATCATTGCGCTTTATGTGGAGGCTGACATTTTAGTTGCCCTCCTCCGAGATCTGTTATTTATGAAGAAATTCGGAGTCTATTACTATAAAGAGTAACTAAACATTGAGTTTACACTGTGTTTTCCCTTTATCCGTGTACCCTCTGACCTCTTTCACAGCCTGACTGAAATATTTATGTCAAAAATGATATTTAATGAGCGTGAAGAAAATGTTTTCCTTTTTTTTTTTGTGAAAGTACTTTGCCATTTCAAATTCAAATGCCCTTCTTTGTCTTCTTCCCCAGAAAGCCATAAAAAGCAGGTAGTGCTAACATCTATTAGAATTACCTAGTGTAGTGAAGGCCATGTAAACACTCAGCAAGATTTATTTGAAGATGGCTGCATTTAATAAACCACCCAAATCTAAGTTGAGTTATCTCTGGGCCAAAATTGTAAAATATTCTGATAAATAGCTGGTGCTTAAAAATATATTTGTAACAGTTAAGAAGAATCCTAGCTCACTAGACAAAATGATCAAGGGGATTGACGTTATATTTGAAGAGATTCAGAGATCAAATACAGTCTTACTAACCCTCAGGTACACTCGAGATTCTGAGTGTGTTAATTAAAAATTATACATTGCATGTTTTTTAATTGCTAATTGATTTATTGGGTAGCCTCTATAATCTAGATTAATTTTCCTCTTGTTTCTTGGAGATATGTGTAACTATTTTGATGAGTCAACACATGTTCCTAGAATTTTCCCCAGCCCATGGCTGTAACACTTACACTTTGCTCTATTCCTCTCTTTCTCTAGCATTTGCTAATTAATTTGAATATTAAAGAGTTAATGCCTCTATGTTTTGTCTCCTTAGAGAAAGGAAATAGGATTTGAACTCAATGTTAGCTTCGTTATCTTTAGATTGTCTAGTAAGAAAGCAATACAAAATTTTAAACACTTTGTGAATTGTTTGGTATCATTTGCTCACTCTTTCAGAAAAGACAATCACAGATAATTCTATGGGAGACAATGAAGGACTAGAATGAATTTAATACTAGGTTTTAAATAATGTTTTTTTTTCCCAACCATGATTAGTTGTAAGGTCATTAGAAGCTCTCTCAAATAAGGAGACTTCAGCAATAGTTTAATACCTCAAATTTGAACTGTGCTTAAATAGTGAATGATTCAAAATCAGTTTGAGGTATAAATATTTGGGGGTGAAGAGACCCAGGTCCCAGCCTCTTGTTTTTTCTGATAGACTGTCTCTCTGTGTGAGTCATTAAACTCACTGATTTGTTGTCTGCTGTCACAGGGTGAATGATCTGCTTTGTTTCTTGTTAAAAGGAATAAATAAACTTTGCTAGTTTTTTCAAACAACAATTAGATCCAATTATTGAATGCCACTGAAAACAAATGCAATAGGACAAAAGAGCAAGGCTTTGTCATTATGACAGCTGGAAAATACAAAACATCAAAATATTGTTTGTGCTGCATGAAATATTAAATATTGTAACTGATTTTCTTTCATTCATTCAATAGATGCTTTTGCGGGCACTGTCTATACAAAACTCGTTTTAATTTTCTAAACGTGAGTGATTTTGTATGCATTAAAATTGGTAACAGATCACAAGTACAATGTTCACCTTTGAGCTCTTTTACCTGTAGTGATGACATGTTTGCATGGAACCAATGAACTATCTACAGTCTGAACTGATTCCTATTGTGATTGAAAAGTTTCTGAGACAGCTGGTCAGGATTATTGGCGGCATAATATATGACTGAAGAACGGGAAGAACAGATGTCTTATTCATTTGAAGTTAACTGGTCTGTTTAGGACTCAACCTTTGACCTTATCCTTATGAGTACTCAGAACTGGTCAAATTAACTGGTCCCATTTTCTTCCTCTCACAGCCACCAGGGAATATTGTTAGAGAAAGAAGAGAATGTAACAGGTGTTGTGATCTCTACTTAGGGGCCATTGATCGTCGCAAGTCCACTTTTCCTAAGTTGCAGGAACATAAAACCTTACGAAATATTTTAGTATTGGGACATCAGTTGTCTTTTATGATGGTTTGGGCTGAATAAGATTATTGTCTTTTAAACTTTCTATGGCTAAATTATGAATCACCATAATTTGACTTGCCTCCTGTAATTTTAGATATCATTGTGTTAGGTAGCTAACACTAAAACCGGTAAAGCCCTTACTAAACCTATGGGGAAATGGAGTTTCTTCTCCATCCCAAGACAGCAATAAAATACAAATGGAAAGTGCTTTCATCCTAATTCTGAACTGGAGAAGAGGTGATGAGAAAACTTATTGATAAGGTCCAACTTCACAAGGATGATTTTCTGATATTATATTTATTAAGGTGTTGCTGCTTCCAAGTGAAATTATGAAAGAATAAATTAAGTACCATTTTATATATCCCTGGGAGCTAAAGTGGCTTAGAATTGTTCGTGTCTCTATCCCTAAGATAATAATCCAGTTACAATAGTATGTCTGCCTTATATATAATTTGATTTATAAAGATCAGGCTGACAAAGAGATGTTAGGACAGAGAGTACTTTGATAAAAAAAAAAAACGTGTCATTACCATGATGGCCCTTCTCAAGTATAAGCAGTAAGGTCAGATTAGGATAAAAGAATAAGATTATTGACGATGCTGGTGTCTTTCACATGAGGGTCTCCTTCTTTAACCTATGACAAGAAAGAAAATATACTTCATCTACTGTGTGAAGTGCTTGACAAATGCTCCTAAAATGTATTCCAAGATGGATGCATTCACCTGCTCGGTTCCTGAGTATTCTTGAGTAGAATGTATGCAACCTTATTACTTACAGCAGCTATTCCACTTTAATGGGAAAATAACAGTAATCAGTATTGACTATCAATATGAGTCGACATGGATCCTAACCATATGTCTTACTTTGCTTAAAAGCTAGCAGTTTAATATGAAAGTCATTATATGTTTTTTATTTACACGTGAATACAAATAAGTGTATTTCATTTTGAAAATGTTTTTTATCTAAGCTTTCAGTGCATTTAAGTTTCTTAGCATCTTATTAATATTACTTCAAAGTAATATTAATCCCAGTCATTTCCCTTTACCTAAACCAGCAGTGGAGGTTCGTGCTCCTTGATGTCTTTATCTCACTTATATAGTTAGACCTACTTAAATTCTAATTAATTGCTTCAACTGTCTCAGATTTCTCTCTCTTTCTAGCTCTCTCTTACTCTGTCACTCTCTGTGTGTGCATGTGTGAAGTAGGATAAGAAGAAGGAAAAGAGATTGGAAAATAGGAAATGATCTCTCTAACCCAGTCTACCTCACCTTTTTTTTTCCCATGGCGAAATTAGGCCAAGTAGAGAAAAACAAGCTTAAATAAAAGCCAAAAGGCCAGTGTATGACTAATTGGGTAAATAAACAGTATGTTGTAAACGTTGTTAATTTGATATCAGGATCATTCAGAATAGCATGAAATTGGAAGTAACTGCTATCCCCCAGCCCTATTAAATAAAATTTCCTCCATTAAAATCAGTCATTTAATCCAAAGTGCAAAAATATGTATAATTTGAGGTGGAAATTGGTTCCCAAGGGTACTCTGGGTTGCTAAATTAGTTAGATAACTTGAAGTGAATGTCACTAAGCAGCCATGAATTAGCCATAGTGAAAGAATGATCTGTGAACCACTCTGATTACTTGTCAACAGCAGAAGAGAGAGAGTGACTTAGACTATAAAGGAAATAACCTTTGTAGATGACTTCCTCATATTGACAAGTAATCTGGACAATTTATTGTGTTTCTTTGAAGGTTCATACATGCTTAGCTCTGATGCAGGTTTAATGAGACACACATTTGATACTCAAAGGCCTTTGCCTCGAAATTGCCCTTCTATTCTAATTAACTAGGTTTTATGGTATTTTTATTTGTTTTCTCGTCTCCTTTTTGCCCCTTAATTATAAGAGACAGTATGATAAAATGGCTGTTTTCTTTGTGCATGCACGTTCACTGATGTTTGTAAGTTTAACGTGAGCTTCTGGGTAAAAGAGTGGCACATTGGGTTGGAACATGCATTAGGTTCCAGATATCAAAGATAGCTTTAGTTTGACTTTGTGAGATTCTAACAGCAGCTGTACTTTGTTGCACTTGCTTAGATCCCAATAGTGATTTAGTTCTGAGGATTATATGTTTGTCTCTTATGTGTCAAAAGTCTTATCCCTTGTGACTTTACAACTCTGTTTTTGTATTTAATGTAAAATCATGATAGCTTTGCATTGATGATTGTCAGCAGTTGCTATTTATCATCTGTCAAAAGTTTTTCTCATGGGAAGGCAGAAAATCAAATGGATTATGACTGTTTTTTTAGTTGCTTCAAGGAATCTTACATGACACAAGGCAAGAAAAAAAAGGCATTGTAAAATGACTCCTTGACAAGTAACTTAACATTCAGATAAATCTGTGATTTTATGCACATAGCAGAACTGTCATTCACCCTGACAAAATAGCATATTTTAAAGTGTTATGTCAATTTGCTTATTTGACCTCTAGGTTGCTTTACCACCTGGCCTGGTAGTTACATAGTTTTGCAGTTACTTATGTTTCTCATGAAACCATAAATATAGTGGTTTGATGACACATGAAAAATGTGAAAGAAATATAGCGAATGGATACTTATCCTCTTAGACTTCCATCTGATTGCTGAGATTATTATTAAATTCTGGTGACCTGTCAAAATTAGGTAAGCCAACTCATTAAAGAGATCAGTGGAATTTTAGTGACTAATTTTTATTGACCTGAAACATAGGCATACATACTACATTACATTTGCCAATAGAAATAATGATAATGTGTGTAAGAAGAATCAACCACATAGAAATTTTGGAATACGAAACATGCACACCTTATATGAAAATGAGAATTATGTTTCAGGGCTACTCATTTTTACCAATGGATATGGAATTAATAAGACTACAGATTACCTTGAAATATCTCTTGTCAACTAGATTTTATTTTACAGAGGTACATGGAAATACGGTCTAGCCCAGAGTTTCTCCATGTTAACAATAGTCACATTTGCTATGGGAGGCTGTCTTGTGCATCATAAGATGCTCAGAACAGCCCTGACCTAGGTCATTACCTAGATGCCAGTGACACCCCCAAATTGTGACAATCAAAAATATCTCTAATGATTGCCATGTACACACTAGGGGCAAAACTGCTCTCATTGAGGACCATTGTTCTGGAGGCAAGAAGGTAGGAGTTTATTCATTTCTTTGAGACCAGGTTTTGAATAGGATCTTTCTTGTCTTTGAATTACAGCCAGCACCCTGAACAGAAAAAACTGTTCCAAGTATTTCTTATTTTAAGTTCAAGAAGTCACCATGAGTTGAGGCAAACTATTTACCTGGAAGTCAGTTTAAAACTAGGTTCATTACAAATCCATGTACATGCTACACTCCTAATCCCAACAGTCTATGCTCAATAGATCAATATAAAAAGAAAAAAATAGCAGTGTTTTTTTTTTCCTTTTCTTTCTTTCGTTCTCTCTCTTTTTAGGAGTTCAATGTTGATAATAAAATGCTAGACTCTCTTGTCCTAGCAGAGAAAAGATTGCCTTATCTTCCCCTATGAAAAAGGAAAGTTTTCCAAGAGAATCGTTTCTAAATAGAGTGTGTGGCTGCAAGTAGGAGAGACTAATGTTCTGTTCTTCAACTCTATGTTTGTTGAGTTGCAAAACCTTAATCCCACCCTTTGTCTTTCTGTGGAGTGGAATATATTGCAGTATCTGGTAGAGCATTCTGGAAACCTAGATGTGATAGCACGTTGTCCTTTTCGGTTCCATTTTTTATTATAGAGTAGAAAAAAACTGTACTTATTATGCATTCTCTAAGATTTGGGAGCACTTTTGAATATCAAAACTGTCTAATTCTGGTCTAAGGCTATCAATAACTGGAAAGACAAGAGTCCTTACAGATATCACAACATTGTGTGTCTTGAAAAAGGTGGAGGTAATCTCTGCCTCACCTTACTGGTCCACAGCTTCCGTGACTGTGAAAGTTGTTCCATATCTGTATCAATTACCTGACATTACGGATTCCATGGAGCCATGAAAGCTATGGAACTGCAAGGTGGGGCGTAGCCTGGATAGCCTGGGTAGCTGCTTGCCAAGTGATGAAACACTCATCTTGATAAGATGCTTAGAAGCCTAGGAGTTAATGACAGAGGAAACTATGGTAACAACACCACATAGGGGCCCTCATGCGGATCCAGAATGAAACAGAGTGAATCCAGGCCACGACCCCACCACCATACGCCGCCGGGCAGGCAAGGAGACCTCCTCTTCTCCTGTCACTACTTCCTTTCCCCAACATTGAGGCAGAAAACCCCTAGAAAGTTTAATTTCTGTAGTAACCTATTAATTATGCTCAAATTGTTTTCCCAGCTGATATGAATCCTGTCAGGAAAGTTGCTTTGGCAATTGTCTATAGTTGAGCTTTCTATTAGAAAAATGTTGACAAATCTGAGGTTTACAAAACTTTCTGTTTTGCTACTTTCATGTCATGACATATGACTTGTACCAAGCAGTTATTTCTCTTACTCTTCTGAACTCAGGTATGACTGGATATTCAACTTTGGGCACAGAGAACTTTTCTTGAACCAGCCTATGGCTGATTGTTTTACTATGATAGCTTTTTTTTTTCTTTGTCTCTTTGACTCTTTTTTTAATGTTAATTTTCCTAAGGGGAAAAAAGCTCTTTTTTTCTTTTCAAGTTCGATCTCCTCTTTACAGAGGACGCATACACAATCTGTATATTGTCCATTTACTTGCCCTGTGTCTGCTTAATCTGCCATTTCCAAAATTCCCTCTCTCTCTCTTTATACAAATTTTGCATTACAAAAACCCAGAGAACCATCTGGTAAGAATGGAAAATCCTCTTTGGAAAAGGGCAACAAACTAAAAGTGCAGAGGTCAGAACACTCGTTAGCATATAAAGAAAGAAGAAATGTTCGGAGTAGTACATGGATAATTTTCCTTCCACCACAGCTTTCCCGTAGGAATTTGTGGCCCCTGAAAAGAGAAAAACAGTATTTGAATGTGTTGTCCAGACACACCCTCCATTTGTAGTCCATTACTCTTTTCTGCTTTTTTCTATGTGGAATGTGTGCATTACCTCTCATATATTTTTGCAGCCATGACCACGTTCAGGTCATGAGTGTACCTGACTTTCACAACTTTCAGAATAGGGAATTAGTGCCCCAAAAATCCCCTCCAACAGTCATGGCTAATATTTCTTGAGTATTGACTATGTGAAAACATTTAGAATTTGTGTGTATATGTATAAACTTTTTTTTTTTTTTTTGAGACGGATTTTTGCTCTTGTTACCCAGGCTGGAGTGCAATGGCATGATCTCGGCTCACTGCAATCTCTGCCTCCTGGGTTCAAGCAATTCTCCTGCCTCAGCCTCCCAAGTAGCTGGGACCACAGGTGCTCACCACCATGCCCAGCTAATTTTTGTATTTTTAGTAGAGACGGGGTTTCACCATGTTGACCAGGATGGTCTCGATCTTTTGACCTTGTGATCCACCCGCCTTGGCCTCTCAAAGTGCTGGGATTATAGGTGTGAGCCACCATGCCCGACCAATGTATAAACTTTTAAATGTAATGTGCATATAGACAAATGGGCAAAACAATTAATTTCACAAAACAAATCCACCCATGTTAATAACCTGGTTTATCATGTTCCTCTCCTAACACTAACACATAGTTACTATCCTCATTCCCAAATGTAATTTTTATCCTAATTTCAAATACCATATAATTCTGCTTCCTTTAGAACTTTATATGAATGCAATCATACTGTATGTACTCTTTCGTGTCCACCTTCTTTAACTCAGCATTATTGTTGTGAGATTATTCATGTTGTATATTTATGCATTCTAATTGCTGTATAGTTTATTTCTTCTATTTCTGCTATTATGACTATTAGTGTAGGACCATTCTTATACATGATTTTTGGTGAAATATTTATATCTACACCTAGGAGATAAATTGTTGAATTATAAGAATATACTACCAAACAGTTTTCCAAAATGTTGTACCAATTTGTACTCCTAATTGCAGCATGTGAGAATTTAATTGTTCCACCTCTATATCAGCACTCGATATTATGTCTTTTCTAATATTAGCCTTTCTAGTAGGTGTTCTTTAAATCTAGTTGTGTTATCAATTTGCATACAGTTTATGACTACTGTTGTAGAATACCCTTTTATGTTTGTTGTGGCTATACCAATATTCTCTTTGGTGATGTTCAAGACTTTTGTTCAACAGTTTACTAAGACATCAACATTTTTCATATTGATTTAAAGAATTTATTTTCAGGGGGGATGGCTATATGTGAATACTTTGTCAAGCATATATTTTAAATATCTTCTTATACTTTGTTGGTGCTTTTCATTTTCTTTATTGTATTGTTTAATTAAACAATTAGTTGGTGATTTAAAAATAGTGAAATTTAACCTCTTCCTCCTTCCTCCCTTTATGGTCATTGCTTTTATGTCCTTGCCTAACTCAAGGCCAAGAATAAATCCTTCATATTTTCTTCCAGAAGGACTCTTGTTTTCCCATTAATTTTTAATGTTTAGTTTCACAATCCATATGGAATTGGCTTTTTTGCCTAGTAGGAAGTGTAGGTTGACATTTGTTCTCATGCATAGATCTAACTGATCCAGTACAATTTATTGAAAAGGTGCAGTCTCAACTGCACTATACCATCACATTTGTAGAACAATGAAGTGAAAGTCTTATGCATAGTCTCTTTCTGGATTTTCTCCTTTTCCATCAGTCCATTTGTCTATACTTTCTGCAGTTTCTTAATTACTGTTGCTTTATAATGCATCTTGATATCTGGTTTGTGTGTTTTTCTTCAAACTTGTCTGGTTTTGCTCTTTCTTATGCTTGTCTTTCGTCATTTTTGCCCCTTACATTTCCATGTAAATTTTAAAAACAGTTAACTAACTGTTTTTAGACAGTTAACACCTCTTCTTCCCCAACCTTTAAAACACATATATAACCTTTTCAAAAAACTCTGTTAGCATCTTTATTGCCATTGCAATGCATCCATTAATCAGTTTGAGAAATTTGACTTTTTATTTAAATATTTGGCCTTCCAATCCATAAACGTGATATATTTTTCTATGTCTTTAAGTTTGCCTTAGTTACTCTGATTAACATCATCAGTGCTCAAGGGAAGTGTGCTAAAATGTCCCACTAATTATCTGGACTTTTATATTTCTCCTTTTATACTGGAAAATTATTAGGGTATTTCAGATCTATGTTAACTGTGTGCAAATTCTTTCATATTTTTGTTTTCCTGGTAGATGAATCTTTTTATCATTATGAAATATCCTTCCTGAAGGCTAATGATGTTTTTGGCTTTGCAGTGTAAATTTGACAGATACTAATAAAATGGCACCAGATTATATTCGCTAGAGGCTGCATGGCGTATCCCCTTCTATTCTTTTACTTTGAAATTTTCTAAGTTTTGTCTTTGTAAGGACTACAGACGTTTGTTTTTATCTTTGTTTTTAGTCTTCTTTGACTAGGTCTTTAGCAGCAATTTTAGTCCATTCAATACTGTTGATATAGTTAAATTTATAATTACTTCTTGTCCATTTGTTTTCTGTTTGTCTCCTCTTATACATTCCTTTTTATTACTTCTCATGCATTTAAAGAAAATTAGTCAGGTATTTTATCCTTTAAAAATTTTTATCCCTAGATTGTTAACCTAGAGATTACATCTTCAATAATTTTTTAGAATTTAATATAAACATACTTATAGCTTTTCCCAGACAATGCTAAAACTTCCAAATAATTTAACTCCATTTGTCTGATGCATTCCTCCTGTCATGTTATTATTGTCATGTATTTTAATTCTAAATACTATGAAACTCAACATTGCGTTATTACTGTTTTGTGCAGTGTATGTATATTTTTTATATGTAGCAGATATTTACTATTCCTGTTGTTCTTTTTCTGCTTTTCCTTTCTGTGTTTCTGTCTAGGGTTATCTTTTTTTTCTGTTGAGGAATTACTGTAGATCTGCTAAAAGAAATCCATCAGTACTTTTGTTTTTTATCTGAAGATATGTTCTCTCTTCTGCTTTGAAGGATATTTTTATTAGGCATAGAATTTTACACTAGCAGTTCTTTTCTTTCAGTACTTTAAAGATCGTTTTCCCATTGTGTCTTTACTTTCATCATTTCTGCTAAGAAGTTATCTGTCAGTTTCACAATTGATTTTCATAATTGCTTTTTAAAATTGCTTGCTTTTCTTGCTATTTAAAAATTTTTTCTTATTTCGTTAGTTTTTAATTATTTTACTATAACATCCTTGGGTCATGGTTTTTTATGTATTTAACCTACCTGAAGTCCCTAGACTCTCTGTGGCTTGAGGTTTTTCTTTAATTTGGGGTAAAACTCAGTCATTATCTTTTCAAGTATTACATCACCCCATGTTGTCTTCTCCTCCCTAGTATCCTAGTTATACATTAAACCAATTCACCAGCTCTCATGTATCTGAGGCACTTATTTCTGTGTTTCCAATCTTATTTCCTCTATGCATCAGTCTTGGTATTTCGTACCAATACATATTCCAGTCAATGATCTCCATATTTAATATACTGTTAAACCCCTTTACTGCATTATTATTTTAAGATACTGTATTTTTCAGTTCTAAAATTTATGTGTCAAAATGCTTCATCTGGTCATCTATCTTCTTGAACTTATTAATTATAATTTTTCTAACTATTACCGCTATTATCTCAAATTCCATGTTACCTGTGAGTTTCTTTCTATTGTCTGTTTTTTAATTTTTGGTCCTGCCTATAGGAGTGTGCTCATTTTAAACTGGATACCAGATATTTTGTATGAAAAATGATCTATCTGTCATCTATCTATCTATCTATCTATCTATCTATCTATCTATCTATCATCTATCTATCTATTCTCTCTCTCTCTCTCTCTCTCTCTCTCTCTCTCTCTCTCTCTCTGAGACTATTCACTCTATTATGTGGAAGACAGCTAGAATAGGCGCAAATCACCACCATACAATTAGAGTCTGAGCTGATGGGGAATTGGGTTTAACTCTTTGTAAATTTCAGTCCTTTCTGGAGTCCTCCTCTTTTATAGTCCTGAATGATATTTTTATTTTTCTAGTGTTTCAAGAGAGTCAAAAACTCTGCTCAGTTTTCTTCTGATGTATTCTTGGTTTCTTAAATTCTTGCCTGTGTAATTTAAAAATTGGTAGTAGAATGATGATTATTGGAGGCTGCGAAAGGTAGTGGGGATAGAGGATGAAGAAGAGATACTTAATGGGTACAAATATATAGTTAGAAGGAAGAAAATAAGCTCTAGTGTTCAGCAGCACAATAGAGTGACTAGAATTACAATAATGTATATTTCAAAATAACTAGAGGAGTGGGATTGAGATGTTCCTAACACAAAGAAATAATGCTTGTTTAAGGTGATGAATATCCCAATTACCTTGATTCAATGATTACGCATTGTATGCTTGTATCAAAATATCACACATACCCCATAAATATGAAAACTATTATGTTTCCATAATTCTTTTAAAAAAGCATGTTCTCAACACACACAAAAATTGGTAGATAAATCAGGGAGAAAATTGATTTGAAGTGTTAATTTCACTCTTTTTTCTTTCCCTTTTATTTGGGATCTGAAACCCTCAAATTTTCTAATGCTTTTAAGTTGGGGATTATTAACAATTGTTGTGACATGAACATCTTTGTTAATCTGATAAGGTCTAAGGGTAGCTTCTCAGAATAAGAAGTATACCAAATAAAGTGATATGATTACAAGAAGGAATTAATCATATTGAAACACTATATCATAATACATGTATATTTTAAATTTAGAGTTAAATATACGTGCTTCCTTATTTTGCATTAGACAGTAAATCTAGGAGCAGATCTAACAACTATCATAATTTTGAAGTAGGTTGTATTAGTCAGGGTTCTCCAGAGAAACAGAAGCAATAGGATAGGATGTGTGTGTGTGTGTGTGTGTGTGTGTGTGTGTGAGAGAGAGAGAGAGAGAGAGAGAGAGAGAGAGAGAGAGAGAGAAGAGAGAGATTAATATTAATATTAAGAAATTGGCTCATGTGACTATGGAAGCTGGCAGGTTCAAAGTCTGCAGGATAGACCAACAGGCTGGAGACCCAAGGAAGGTCTGATGTTGTGATGTTGTAGTTCAAAACCAACGCTCATCTGCTGAGAGAATTCTTTCTCTGTTTTTCTGTGGCCTTCAACTGATTGGATGTGTCTTACCCATATTATGAAGGGCAATCGTTTTTACTCAAAGTCCTCTGATTTAAATGGTAATCTCATTTAAAAAACAAGCTTATAGAAACATTCATAATGTTTAACCAAATTTCCCGGTCCTATGGCTTAACCAAGTTGACACATAAAATTAATCATTACATAGGATTAAGCATATGTCATATTTTAAGATACTCACAATAAGCATAATATGAAGTAAAAGCATCTGTATTTTACTGTTACAATCACACATGCTACTAACACTAGTGTAGTTTGGATTTATATTTATAATTGAAGAAAATAACAAATGTTAGTTTGATACTAGTGAAAAGAAAAAGCAAAATTATTTTTTCCCGTTCAAGTTCACAAACTCCATAAATTCTGTCCATGGACCCCACATTAAGAAACCTTGACATTTTTTAATTTCACTTTTTGGTTCTATAATAGCTTTTCTTAGTGAGATCATTGACATGCTACAAGCCATTCTATCATAGGCAAAATGAAAGTCTCATTAGAAGTTTTTATATAAATTAACTACTTGATCCTCACAATAAAATCCCATGGGATAGGTTATTATTTTTAGTTTACATATTAAGAAACTGAGGTATACAGAGAATAACTGATCAGACCCTCACTACTAGGAATTTTCAGAGGTAGAATTTACACAGAAGTTGGCCCTGGAGCTCGGTGTACTTTTACCCTAGAAAAAGCTAATAGCATTAGCATGTCTGTGGGGAATACAGTTTGAATCAGGCAGAGATTGTGAACTAAACACAAGAAGTATTAGCAAGAAGTTAACCCCTTCTATTCATTTCAACAGAGCCTTGATTAAAAAAAGGAAAAATCAGAAAAGCATAAATTGATTGCCAGTTAGTACTGGGAAAAACTTTGTTTCTAGTTAGCCACATCTTAAAAAGTGGCTCTCAGACTTTCTTTGTTAATTGAGTATTACAAGCACCGTGTAATTTTATCCATTGTTGGTAGCTGCAGTTCTGTAACAGGGCATTCTCCCATAATTGGCAACTTGGACTTTACTTTACAATAATATTTTTGATTTTATAATATTATTTCAAGATCCAACGTGGAGCTGGATTGATGACTGTCCCTCTTAGCTTTATTACAACAGTCTTGTAGTCATAGTGAACCTTGCGTTTGATTTAGGCTTAGAATAATAATTTGAATTAAGGATATGGTATAGAACTATATCTTAAGTGCAAAATCCAAAATGACAGTCTGCCATCCCCAGTGTAATCCTGATAAAGACAAGATCCATTTGGTCCAGAATTAAAGTGAATTGTTGTACAAAAAGTAGGTAATTTAAAAGTGGCTCTAGTTTATTTCTTGTGTTTTTTTTCTTTTTTTAAGTATAATTTTTATCATATATTTGAGGTTCATATAATGTTAATAACATGATGCTCTTTATAAATTTATCAGTATTTTCTATACTTCATATTACATTTTAAACACATTAAATATAATTATATATAATGTATCTGTACATACATATTTAATTGCATGTGAAATATTAACATGTTAATCCATTTGTTAATATGAATTCAAGGTATAGACAGGACTGAGTTCCTTTCTGGAGGTTCTGTGGGAGGATTCCTCTCCTTGTTCTTATAGGTGGTTAGCAGAATTCAGTTCTTTTTCCTAATAGGACTGAGATCCTGTTTTCTTTCTGGCTATTGGAGGGTTTTTACTGGCTTCTAAAGGCCACCTGCCATCCTTGGCCAATGGTCCAATTCCTTCAGTGGAGCCAGTAGGTAAGTACCTCTCATACTTCAAATTGCTCGCTCTTCTTTTCTCTCATCTGTCTGATCCACTCTTCCTATCCGAACACTAGAGATACACTGGTGCTCCCTTGGTAAAGATGAGTGATTCCCCCTTCACAGCACTTACTATACTGACTTGTGTGTTCATTATTTGTAGCCACTATTGGCTGTGCCTAGTACAGTGCCTAGAACATAGTTGGCACTCCCTAAATATTTGGGGAATAAATAAATGTCCAGGCCATATCAAATACCATGTAGGTTATTAAGCATCAACTTTAGGAATTCCCATCCCATTACATGGGCTAAAATATAATATCTAGAGAGCAAAAAAGACAACATAGAACAAAATATAAAACTACATGGCATAGGCAAAAGTTTCTAGAATGGAGAGTTATCATGAAATATATTGATAGATGTATATCGGTGTGTGCGTATGTATACCTTCCATGTTCCAAATCTAGTTCAGATGGCTTAGAGGGGCACACACAAAAAATACAACATGTTACTTTAAAACATAAGAAAACAATGGAGAAGCATAAAAGAATAGGAGCATTTAATAATGCCAAAAGGTCTTAGTGCCTGTGAGATGTTTCATGGAGGACATCAGAGTAGATTTGAGCTTTTAAGAAGCGATTTAAATGTTGAGAATGAAAATCAGAAGGAAGAGGAGGACTCAGAAAGCTACAGTACTATTTTAAGAAAGGAGACTGGAATTCATGTGTTTGACATATGGTCAGAGGAAGTTTGAGTTCCTTGTGGAGGTCTCTTTGGATAAAGGAGAATAAAATTATGAAAGCAAAATGAGGAGAGGCTTTTTACAAGTACCTGGGCAAGCAAAAAAGACATGAAGTTTAAACTTGATTAGCTTCTAAGTTCACCTGCCTGTGCATGTGGTAAAATGTCCCATCCAGATGAGAATCAGGATTTTTTGCCTGAATGGGGAGCAGTGAGGCTTGAGAGAAGAGATGAAATGCAAAAGACATTAAAATCCCAGAAAATCTGTCTTCTATATGTGCTGACAAACTACTGGATGTTTTCCCATAATGCATGAAATCTTCGAAAGATCCAGTTAGAGAGAACGTTTAGAAAAGAATAGAGGCAAGAAAACCCATTGGATGGATATATATGTAATTCATGAGGTAATAAACATTTTAACAGACTTCATGCAATGTGCCATATTAGCAATTGTGTTCTTTATGAAAATTACATCTTTTTCACTAGTGCTAAATATGACAAAATAGAGCATTGTTTCTAAAGAAAGAAATTACATGTAAGGAGGAAGATTATTTTCATTTAAAATTATTTTATTTAATGAGTCTTTCAGCACAATAATTAATGAATTGGGACTTTTTTAGTTCCTAGAGTAACAGTTATAAGTTTGACATAACAGTATTCGTTTGAGATTTTTGAAACCAAGTGTTAAAATTATTAATAATGTTTCTTTTCTTTTGATTTTGATTGACATGTATGTGTTGAAAGATGCTGGACCCAAATCTCTTACCACATTTCTCTCGGTGCCCAGAACTGCCATAGACTTCACTGAGAGCTTCATGCAGAAACAGAGTCCTTGAAGAGATCTTTAAACAGAAATGTAGGCATACTATCCTGGTTCTTCAATTGACAAATAAAGCTGAAATTCAGTTTTTTCATATCTCAGGAAAATGCTATGTTTTCTAACAGAATGTCAAGATATTTTCTTGAATAGGTAAGATAAAGGTAAAAATGTGAGAAAAGGAACTTTCTGATGATTATTAAAAAGTCTGGTAGAGCTGTTTTTCTAAAAAAATTAGTGTGCATTATTAGACATATCTATTGTGTCCAGACTTTTGGACAGAACTGAGAAAAGAGTAAGTGTTAAATTAAAAAGGAAAATGAGAGATATCTTGCAAAATGCACACACCGACAACAATCCATAGATACAGAAACTACTCAAGAAAATGTTGCAGGAAACAGAATATTTACTAGTGAGTGGACATCACCTGGAGATTGCTTGCTGGTTGCAGTGAGACAGATAAGTATCATGGACAATCTGGACTGAAATTTTGTTTGAAAAAAAAAAATGCAACCACTAACAAAGTATTTGGGAAGGGAGACACCTGCAGGAATTTTAATATGAATTCGTTACCAGGAATGAAATATAATGATATATGTATGGAATTACAGTTTGGGTCACTTGTGTGCCACTGTGATGTTTGTGAGTGGTGTGTGCATGTGCCTGCTTTGAGTGTGTGATAGGGAGAGGTGGGGACTGAGAGAATCTTTCTAAGGGACTCCTTTAAGATAATGGGCCTTAAGAGAGAGATTAACAGACAAAACAGAGATGGGATGTTGTGTATGTAAAATTATATATTTATATACCATTCCTTCACTTTGTAGTCTCCATTTTTTGGAGTTTGTTCTATCATTTCTCCTATCACTCTGCTTCTCAACTTCTTTCTGGAGATGCCAGAGGAAAACTCAAAACATCTCTTTTATGCGGAAGAACAATAAACTTTCACATCATGCCCATTTCCTTTTTCACAACCAGAAAAAATTTTGAAGTTATTTTCTTAAAATATATATATGTAAAATAAAAGTTTTAAAAAAGCATATGCCCTGTGGCTCCAAACTTATCAGCATAAAAAACAAGCAGAAAGCTTTGAATTTGAGCCTTGAAAAAAAAAATGGCTTCTTTCACAATCTATAGTCTTTGGGTACGCAATGGGGGAGCATAAAAATCCTTTCTTCCTTTGTCTAATAAATATCATACATGTTAGCTGGTCGTGGTAGCTTGCGCCTGTAATCCCAGCACTTTGGGAGTCTGATGCAGGAAGATAGCTCTGGCCCAGGAGTTTGAGATCAGCTTGGGAAACATGGCAAGACACCCATCTCTACAAAACAATTACAAAATTAGCTGAGCATGGTGGCATGCACCTGTAGTCCAAGCTACTCAGGAGGCTGAAGCAGGAGGAAGACTTTAACCAGCAAGTCAAGGTTGCAGTGGACTGTGATCATACTACTTCATTCCAGCCTGGGTGACAGAGTAAGACCTTGTCTCAAAAAAAAATTTTTTTTTTAATCCTAGATGTTAAAGTTTCCTATCAGCCAACATCTTTTGTGTCTGTATCCTGCTTATTATCTTTGATCATAAATGTTGTATGCATTTCTAGTTTCTGAAAGTTACTGGCATGCTATGGTGTTAGATAAACAGTCTTTTTAAAAACAATTTTACAAATATATTTAGATAATACAAGTGCGGATTTCTTTCATGCTTATATAGCATCATGTTGAAGTCTGGCCTTTTAGTGTAGCCATCACCCAAGAAATGAACATCATACCAAGTATGTAATTTTTCAGGCTTCACCCCACTCTCAGCCTCCCATGCTTTGTAGTCTCCAGTGCTTATGATTCCACTCTGTAAGCCCATGTGTACCCACTGCTCAGCTCTCACTTATGAATAACAAAACATGGTATTTGACTTTCTGTTTTTGAATTATTTTGCTAAAGATAACAGCTTAGAATCCCACTCATGTTGTTGTAAAAGACATGATTTCAATCCTTTTTCTGGATGAGTAGTATTCTGTGATATATGTCTGTGTGTATATATATATATATATATATATCACATTTTCTTTACAGATGAATAGACTTGCTTCTATATTAGTCTCTTGGCCTAATCCTATTCTTCTGTTTTTTGGTATTTTGTTGCTTGTCAAAATCCACCCCCACTCCCGACTTTTTTTTTGAGATAGAGTCTTGCTCTGTTGCCCGGGCTGGAATGAAGTGGCACAATCTCGGCTCACTGCAACCTCTGCCTCCTGAGTTCAATGATTCTCCTGCCTCAGCCTCCCAAGTAGCTGGGACTACAGGTGCATGCCACCACACCCAGCTAGTTTTTTTGTATTTTTAGTGGAGAACAGGGTTTCACCATGTTAGCCAGGATGATCTCAATCTCCTGACCCCATGATCCGCCCGCCTCGGCCTCCCAAAGTGCTAGGATTACAGGCCTGAGTCACCATGCCTGACCCAAGTTCTTTTTCAATAAATACTAAGATCATAGAGGCCTGCCACATGACAGAACCAGAAGTGTTGCTGTTGGGTGATGAAGAGAAAGGCAATGAAGATGGAGCTGTTTCTCGGTCACTGGGACATAGAACTGTTGTTCCTACTCTACCAGCCTCTGCTGAGCTGGCAGTTCTGGGCCACCATGTGCCTTCATGGCCATGGCATATCTGGTAACATTCTCCTCTCCACATTTTAGGGCATACAATTGTTTTAAGTGTTTCTATTGCAGGCTATTTTGTCATATATGACCAAATAGTTTGCTTATTCATTTGTTAATAAAAAGTTCATTATATGATGAAAATCTGCCTTTCATTCTACCTCACGATGTTCCCCCCAGGTGTCATTAGCACGATCTATTGCATACGTGAGAAACCCAGGACCAGAAAGGAGAAATGATGGGCTTTGGTGAGAGAGCTGGGCACAAGATCTGGTCTTCCTGCCTCTGGCTTTTGTTGTAGCGTGATGTTATAGCATGATGTGAAATTTTATTTGAAGTGTTATCTTTGTGCTTACACATGTCTCCTTCTATTATCTTCTTCAGCCCTAACCTCAAGTGGGGTCGCTCGACCCCATTTACTACATGAGACAAAAAGCGCAGGGGCAAGACATTCTTCTCTGTTTCCTGACCACCCTGAGTACTGCAAAACTGTACTGCTTATGAGAGCTCTTGAGAGTTCATGAGAATCTGCTCTCTGACCCCCTAGGGAAAAGAATCAGGGTCAATATTTTAACTAAAAATTCTTGCCATTCTTTATTCTACATGAAAGGTCACTTCTAATGAAATGTGGATATAAGAGAAGATAGATTTTCAAGGTGGTAAAATAGCCTTGAGCTGCAGAGAAAAATGTAACAACATTAACACTAGTATTGTAAATTATTTCTTCTTTTTCTACAATCTTAACCTACCTTAACTCTAAGGGCCCTAACTTCCATGTCATTGTACCACTTTTGCCCAGCTCATGCCATAGATCAGTGTTATTAAATTCGTCATGAAATGTAGAATCTAGAATTTCTGTAATTGAACTCAAAGGGTAAGATTATCTCCTCTGGTGCTTCATTTGACCTGTTCACTATCTCTGGCCTTTAATGAATCAAAATCAGCAAGTATTTCTGAGATCCAGTGAAGTTCTCAGACTCTGTTTGGGTACACAAAAGTAGCTTAACACTGTGACTGCCCTTAAGAAATTTACAACTTGAGTTGGAAGATAAGAAAAAATTAAAACAGAAAATGATCAGATAGAAGGATATGCAGTAACCCAGGTATAAGACAGTAAACACCGCAAGTGACTAAAAATGTCGAGGAAACGTGTATAAGAGAGAACAGACTGAACAGGCAACCTACAAAATGGGAGAAAATTTTTGCAATTTATCCATCGGACAAGGGCTAATATCCAGAATCTACAAAGAACTTAACACATTTAAAAGGAAAAAGCCAACAACCCCATCAAAAAGTGGGTGAAGGGGTGAAGGATATGAATAGACACTTCTCAAAAGAAGACATTTATGCAGCCAACAAACATGAAAAAAATCCATCATCACTGGTCATTAGAGAAATGCAAATCAGACGAGGTCCAGCACATTCAGGGCGGTATGGTCGAGGACAGAGAAATGCCAATCAAAGCCATAATGAGATGCCATCTCACTCCAGTTACAATGGAGATGATTAAAAAGTCAGGAAACAACAGATGCTGGAGAGGATGTGGAGAAATAAGAACACTTTCACACTGTTGGTGGGAGTGTAAATTAGTTCAACCATTGTGGAAGACAGTGTTGTGATTCCTCAAGGATCTAGAAATAGAAATGCCATTTGACTCAGCAACCCCATTAGTCAGTATATGCCCAAAGGATTATAAATCGTTCTACTATAAAGACACATGCACACGTATGTTTATTGCAGCGCTATTCACAATAGCAAAGACTTGGAATCAACTCAAATGCCCATCAATGATAGACTGGATAAAGAAAATGTGGCACATAAACACCATGGAATACTTTGTAGCCATAAAAAAGGATGAGTTCATGTCCTTTTCAGGGACATGGATGAAGCTAGAAACCATCATTCTCAGCAAACTAACGCAGGAACAGAAAACCAAACACCTCATATTCTCACTCATAAGTGGGAGTTGAACAATGAGAACACATGGACACAAGGAGGGGAACATCACACACTGAGGCCTTTTGGGGGGTATGGGGCTAGGAGAGGGATAACATTAGGAGAAATACCTAATGTAAATGATGGGTTGATGGATGTAGCAAACCAACATGGCACATGTATACCTATGTAACAAACCTATATGCTCTGCACATGTATCCCAGAACTGAAAGTATAATTTAAACATTATTTTAAAAAGAGAGAAATACTGAAGGAAATATGGCAGTGATCAGAGATTAAGGATATGATGATGAAGGAAGAGGAAGAATAACTTTTTTATAAAGTCTCTGACCTGAGAAATTGTAATTTTGGTGGCACTGGGAGAAGAATATGACTAGAAAGGGGTGGGGTCAAGTTTTATATTTGAGAGCCTGCAGGCTGAAACAAAGATTACTGTGTGATCCCAGTGACTCCTATGTCCAGATTTTCTTTAGAGTTATGTGGCCTTCATAGAAGACACTCCTCAGTTAATTGCTATAGGCTCAAGGCTCTAACCAGCATATTCTTGACAATAAGTAGGAGAAGGAGCAGAGTAAGCAAATACAGATTTTTCTCTGCCTCTCTTTGTTCAAGGCCTTCTAATTTGATGACAGGAATGACTAAAATTGTCAATGGCTTTGAAATAAGAAAATTTTCCCATTTGTTAGGGAAGAAGCTTGATGGACATAATGATTCCTGTCTGTCTGGACAGAAAGGGGGAAAAGCTACATTTTAAATGTCTATAGAAGAACTAAACATATAATTCTAGAAACCAGCATTTGAGCATTCAAAAGACATAGCACAATTCTATACATGTCCTTCAAAAATTTTATAAGTTCTCAGATATATGTTGGTAGCATACTTCAAAAAATGTAGACCACTCTTAGTCAATGGACAAAAGTTTCACTGATGAAATGAAGAGATAAAGTCTTATGCTTGTAGTAATAATACAGCACTTTGTACTTCTGATAATCCTTTCATCTGAGGAGCTCAAGGCACATTAAAGGAAAAATAGAAACAGGAGAAATGGGAGCAATAATAGCACAGTTAAAGCAAGGGTAGAAATATTCTGTATAGATCAAGGTCAAGAATTTCCAAAATGGTTCAGTCATGTAACTACATTGCTCCTGATCTCATACACAAATGTAGCAGCCCCTGCAGATTTGCAGCAGAAAACAGTGTAGAAATTGAAACTAAAAAATAATTCCCCAAAGAACTTCAGTCTTGCTACAACTCTTTAGGGCAGAATTTTATATCTATTGAATCCTAGTATAATATCTCGTCTATTAACTAGTAAACTTTTAGATATTGGTGTGTAAAATGCAACAAGAAAGAAATCTACATCAAATTACCATGATTTAGCACAATATTCTCCATGAGGAAGACTACCTAGAAAAGCAGACAGAATGTAGCCACAAAGGATAGAGGTGATTTCCCAAGTGTCCTATGAGACCCTGTGAAAGTGACAATAATTGTACTTAGCGAAACACTTAGAAAAGAGTGTCCACACTTACCCCTTGTGGTATATATATATGTGTATATATATATATATGTATATATATTCTCTCTCTCTCTCTCTCTATATATATATATATGTGTGTGTGTGTGTGTGTGTGCGTGTGTGTGTGTGTGTGTGTGTGAGTTCAATATATATACTCAAACCTTAATATGTCCTACCCAGTTCCCTTTCCTCCCATCAAACAGTAACCTTTTTTGGGACACCTGTGGTTTTGAGAACATGGTTTGGGAAAAGTGACATACTGGGAGTAAAATTCCTCCAGGCATTTAAGAGATCTGGTTCCAATGTCACCTACAAGATATATAGATATATGACCATAGATAAACCATTTAGGTTTTCTAAGCTTCAGTTTATTTGCTAATAAAGTGAGAATTTTATAGTAGACTGCATAATCCATAATTATTTTTGGCAATAAAATTCTGTGATTCTCTTGGAAGCATTCATTTTGAGCTTAACATCTGTAAATACACCGTATGGACCTTGTGCTAAATTCACAATAATTTATAGGCAACTTAAATTCGTTAAAAAAAAGTATTTGTATAATGACCTAGACTTCCCTATACTCTCTTGCTCAGGTAAAATTCCTTTCTTTTACAAGGGCAGAGGTAATCAGCTTCTTTGATTCCTCATGAGCACCTTATTAAATACAGTCTCTAAAAAAATAAAATGACATAAATGTTGGTGAGGTGCAATTTCTAGATGATGGCATTTTTCCTGGAACACCAACATGTTCAACCCAAAGAGCATCTCCAGCAGTCAGCCCTCTCTATTTAATTTCTAGGTGGCAGCAGGGAAGCCGCTGTCTTATTCATCAGAGTGTTGAGAGCACATGGCATTTGGCTGTGATGAAAAAGCTGTTCTGGAATACGGTAATGCTCAGCGGCCCTGAGTGCCTGCCTTGCCGCTTCAGCTCCTTCTTCTGCTCAGTCATCCAGGGTGAGAGAACGTGCTCAGGGTTGTAAAATTGAGAACATTCACTCAAATAATCTTTTGGAGTCGTTGAAATAGAAAGCTAAAATAGAAATTTCCAAAGACTTTTCTTGGGATGTTTCACTGACCCATTAAAAAAATACTGATATGTTTCTGCTCAATCTAGATGATATGTAGTCTACTAGAGTGGCTTCTAAACCTGGCTGTACTTTGAATCACCTGAGAATCTTTGAAATGAAATTCTAGGTTACTATACTCCAGCAGCAACTATAGAACCATTATCTCTGAGGATGAGACCCAAGAATTTAGTTTGTGGAGCTTATCCAGTCTGTCTGGCACCAGCATGCTGACTACAGCATGGGAGCAAAAATGGAACACCTTGTCTTGCATGCAGTGATCCCCTTAGAAATTGCTATCTTCCTACTCAGTTTGGAGAAGTGTGCAAACTCTGTGCGTCAATTAGGACAGTTGCTGCCAATCCGTGGCCAGCTATGGACATTGTTGCCTGTTTAAACAGCTAGTTGTCATCATAGATGATCAATTATATTTTCTTTCAAATTAAGCATTTTTGACCATTTTTATAATATTGTTTGCAGCCACAGTTTACTCACTTGTGAGAGAAAATGCTGTATTTTCCAAAAGGAAAACTACCATTCTTATATATAAGGGTACAGACTGAAAAGTAAATGACATGTATACAAAAAGACAAGAAAATAAAAAATTAAGATCTCTTTGGTGTGAATGGTTTATATGCTCTTGGATAACTGATTTGTACTTCTCTGATCCTTGGTATCTTTATTAGTAAAGTGACAAAAGATGGGACAGCCAGGAAGAAAGTGTGAGAGAGGATTGTAATTGCTGCTTTATAATCTTTACAAGGGCACCATAAACGTTTATTAATACTCTCATTAATACAGATGAGTAAAGGGCTCATTCAGAGTTCCAGGGATAGCAGATTGGACACACATATTTATACCTTCTCTGCTGAAATCATACTAATATAGTAAAGTGGGTTTTTAAAAGTAAAAAGAGGAAGAAATACACAATCCCCAAATTTAGAATCTAGAAGCAAACAGGTGAATGGTGATTGACTTAACATATTCCAGAAAGTTCCATCATAAAACAGTGACAAATTCTAACAAGCAAAATTATATATACCACAGAACCCATAAAAGGTACTGAAACAGGCTACTAAGGTATTTATGGAAGAGTGTTTCAGGTTGGTGTTAAAAAAGAATTATCAGTTGAAAGTTATATATGAAGTAGTCACCCTTATCTATTCTATTATTGTATGTAGTTAGGTAACTGCTCCTCTTCACCCTGGGAGAAGACTGGAAATTTCTTTTCTGAATAAGGTATAAGTAAGGGAGTGTAGGAAAGAGGTTTAGATGAGAGTAAGAATACTGTGCTGACAGTACAAATATTAAATGGAAAATTACATAAGGAAAGTTGAGGTTTTCTCAAATATTTTTTACCGCTTATCTCCAAGAATACAGATAACCAGCCTCTTACCATCCAGTTAGAAGTATGGAAGAATCTTCTCCATAGAATTTCACTATCTAAAAGAAAAAGACCTAAAGATAATGACATAGGGGTCCTTTGCCCATCCAGACCACCCTATAATGAAATTGACAATGGAGAATTGCTCCCATGGGTTTAGAGCTTCCAATCAGCCGTTAAGTGCCCGTTTTTCATTATGAGCAGGCTGCCAGGAATCACTAGTCAGTGAAGGAAATCCTTTATGATTTAAGTCGAAGACGAAAATCATACAAAAAGAAGAAAAATGCTTTGGAGCAAATTCAGGCTGCAAGAAAAGAAAATTTTTTAAAAAGAGAGATATGAGAAGATACTGACTTTATGAAACAAATACATGGTGCTGTTATAATTTAATATTTAAAGAACAAAAAGTACTATATGGAAATTAAAAACATGATAGTGAAAATTTAAAAAAATATTTGGAAAATAAGCTATGGAAATTTCCTCTCAAAAAAGTAAAAGGAATGTGAGATGTATGTCAGAAGGGACAGATAAAAAATATTAAAGAACCAGTTCAGAAAGAGAAAATAAAGAAAACAAGGGGGAGATAATCATCAAAGAAATAAAGACTTTATTCCAGAGCTGAAGGACATGAATTAAGATTGAGACATCATGCTGTGTGCCAACCACAATCAGTGGTGTAAGATCCATGCTATAACAATCATCATGAAACTTGAAAGCAGTGGAAAAAAGAGAATACGTAACAATTTCCAACAAACAAGATTTCATAAAATGATTAAAAAATAAGAATGACATTGGACTCTTGAACAATATCAATCAATGGAACTGAAAGTTTATTTTTTTATTTTTAAATTTGCAACTTTTATTCCATATAGGGGTACATGTACAGGATGTGAGGTTTGTTACATCGGTAAACGTGTGCCGTGGTGGTTTGCTGCGCAGATCATCCCATCGTTAGCTCTTCTTGTGATGCTCTCCTTCTTCCCACCCTCTGACAGCCCCCAGTAAGTGTTATTACCTCCCAGGTGTCCATGTGTTATCATCATTCAGCTCCCATTTATAGTTGACAACATGCTGTATTTGGTTTTCTGTTCCTGTATTAGTTTGCTAAAGATAAGGGCCTCCAGCTCCATCCATGTCCCTACAAAGGACATGATATACTTCCTTTATATGGCTGCACTGTATTCCAGGGTGTACATGTACCACATTTTCTTTATCCAGTCCATCACTGAAAGGCATTTAGGTTGGGAATCTTAAAGTTATTAGATAAATGCTTTCAAAATTTGGGAGAAGCAAAAGTTCTGAACAATGATTCTATATTGAATATGTATATATATATATAATATATAATAAATTAAAATGGCAGTTAATAAAAAGATTTATCTTTCAAGTATGCCTTCTTAAAAGCTACTAAAATATATATTCCAGCAAAATGATTGCATAAAAAAGAAAGAGGAAGACAAGGGGTCTAATGAACATTGGATTTAACTGAAGAGATAAGTAAAGAGAATTCCCCATGATTATAAGAAGAGATTCTACAGTGATAGCTGTTATCTGCATTTATTGGACAGAATCAGAAGGCGTCATAAGTAATTACTGCAATAAGATGAATTGATATAATATCTAATGTGTTTTAATGTACTGAAAAGTATTAAGTAATTGGCAGAGTGCTTGGATTTAAACTAGTGATACTAATAAAGAATATTAAGACATTAAGTTCTTAATATTAATTATTAAGTTCTATAAATAAACAAGACAATAACTAACACCAGGAAAAATGGAAAGTTATGAAGAAAAGAAAATGACACCAAAAATGACATCATATATTACATGACTCAAGAGTGAATACTTTTGCATGGTTAAAATGAACATTGAATGTGAATCTAAGCAATGTTATAATATGCCTACCTTAAGAGAATGGAGGATTGAAACTATGTGAATTTGGTGGAACCCAGGTGAAGGGAGAGGAAAGAGTGAGATTCTCATCTTCCAAATCTGGAAGTCAATAGTTAATGCCTAAATCTGAAATTAAGGAACTAAGGCCTGGTTCTGAAAGCAGGAAGCATGGATGGTAGATTGCAGGAGGCAGAGAAACAGATCTTTTTCAAAACAATCCTGTGGAAATAGTTGACTCTTAAACTCTGTGATGTATTAATTTTACAAGAAATCAAATTAAACAAGTCTGCTTTTGAACACTTCATCATTTCCAGCCTAGATGTAATGTGATTTGGAAGCCTGGTGGCACAGTTTATATTTTTTATTGATATACATACATAGAAATGCTATAAATCAGTGCAGCATTGATATTTATATTAGTATTTCTAGGCAGGAAATTCTGTGAAAGGGGTTATAAATTTCATAATTGTTATGTTGCAAAATGATGATTTCACAGATAAAGTGCTATGTTTGCATTTGGAATTGCCAAATACTGCTACTTTATTCTTAAAAAAACAAAAACCAAAAAACCCCATAAGTTTCAGAAAGAGGGGCCAATTTTCAAGGATTGTTTCCAAACAATTTTTGGATCATTTTTCTTTAGAAGGAGATTCTATGGATGCATTGAAACATGTAAAGTAGAATTTTGAAGATATGGAACCATAATTCTTAGAAGAAGAACACATATTCTGTTTTATGTGCTAATAATTCCAAAGGCCTCATGGAGATTTGGGAAAGTGTCCAATAAGACTATAACTTTGCAAAAAAAAATGTTAAACATGCCATTAGATTTTCACACCTCTTCTTTTCACATTCCAGTTACACAGCAATGGTACTTTGTAATATTTTGCAGAAATACAATAGTAAGGCTTTGTTTCAGAATTTCAAGCCGTTAAAATTCTCATCATTCCAAAGTGTGGCTTCTATCAAATTCTGGGATTATAGTCTCTGTTTATTTCCACAGAACATTAGAACCCTGTAAGGGTTGATGTGAGGGCATCCCGTTGACCTTAATCCCAGAGGCTCTCCTGCCTCTGGAGTGCTGTTCATTCCATTCTTTTCCCCAGAAATTTCTGCCGTTTTAGTTTTGACTTTCTAGCTTCTTTCCATTTCTCAAGGTCTAGCTCCTGATTATTTTCATTTGTAAGCCATCATTAGACCATTCCAGTTAGAAGTGTCTTACTTGTTGTATTGCTTTGCAAGTTATTTTTAAGTTATGTTATGACTTCTTCTTAAACCATAGTATTTGGTATTAATTATTTACTATAGTGTTTACTGTTAATTACATTTATGTTTATCTCTTAAAGTGAAAGGCAAGCTCTTTGAGGGCAGGGACCATCTCCAACATATTTTTATATCACTGCTGTGGTGCCTTCCCACACTCATCAAAACAATGTTCAGTAAATTTTTGTTCAATTGCTCTTAGCATTTGTTAATTAATATGCTAGCCAGGATTGGGGAAATAACTGTTAATAAAAGAAACATTGTGTTACTCTAATGAGCGTTCTAGTCTACTAGAGGAAATAAGCATTGATGAAATGATGAAACAAGTACAACTCTATTTAATTCAATGAAAGGTACAGAACACTTTAAGAGCAGGTAGAGTCAATGAGTCAGGGATGAACTTTCTGAGGCTTGGGTCAATCTGTTAACTGGAGGCTATCTCTGAATGTGTTGGGGTGGGGACATTCTACACTGAATCATAAAGGCCACCCCATATGAAAAAATATGAAGCATTCAAACAAATGAGACACGGCCAATGTATCGAGAGTGCAGCAGAGCAGAAGGTGGGTAATGAAGACAGAGAAGGGTAAGTTCAAGATGAACCTGGAAAGATGGGGAAGGTAACTTCCCATAAGATGCTGTGCAGCATCTTATAGACATACTAAGATTTTTGTGTTTTAGGCTAAATACAAAGGAAATCCTTTGAAGATTTTTAAGATTGAGGATATATGATTTGTTTTCCATTTTGAAAAGGTCACTCCAACTGTAGTGTGGATATTAGATTGAAGTGACTAGAAATAAACTCAGGGGGGAAAAGCTAATAGACTATTGGTGTCATGCAAGATTATTGCATGTTAGAGATAATGTTAGCTTGAATTTATGGAAGAGAAGGGGGGACTGAAAGAGAAAGAAGTGGGGGAAATTAAGAGACATATGAAAGTATGATTCCAAATATAAAGGGTGATGAGAGGGAGGTGTTAACAAACATTATTAGAAATTCTCATTTACACAGCTAAAAATATGCTGTTAACATTATTGAAATTGATCAGGACCAGGATGGAAAAGAGGCAGAGGATGAGGTGGGCATCCAAATGGAATGTCATAGGCAGGTATATGCAGAACACAGAAGAAAGGTTTGAGTGGAAGCACAAATTTGTGAGTCACATCTCTGTATCTGTGGTGATTAAAACTAGCTGAGGCAAGGTGCTGATTACACACCTGTAATCTTAGCACTTTGGGAGGCTAAGATGTGAGGATTGCTTGAGACCAGAAGTTTGAGACCAGCCTGGGCAACATAGACAGACCCTGTCTCCACAAAAAATAAAAATATTAGCTGAGTGTAGTGATACATGCTTGCAGTCCCAACTACTTGGAGGTTGAGGTGGGAGTATTGCTTGAATTCAGGAGGTTGAGGTTGCAGTGAGTTGTGTTTGTGCCACTGCACTCCAGCCTCGGCGTCAGAGCAAGACTCTGTCTCAAAAAACAAACAAACGTTAGCTGAGGATGTACAGTTTGAGAAGAGGACCTAGCAAAAAGTAGGAGAATCTTCAACAGCTGTAATCAGAAAGAGGAGGATTATCCAGTAAATGAGACTCAGAAGAAGAGGGCAGAGAGAAAGGAAGAAAATTTGGGGTCATGAAAGTTGAAGAGAAAGAGTATTTCCAAAAGGATCAAAGGGTCAACAGTGTCAGTGCTGGGGAGACATCAAGTTTTATGAGGCTTTAAAATAAATCATTAGATTTAGTGACACGGGAGAGTCACAGGTAAAGCAAAAGTCAATTTGAAGTCAGCCTAGAGTATGTAGCGGCTGGTGAGATGAAGGCAATAACTTTATTTACATTGACAACTTTCTGAAAAATCTTCCTGTGAAGTAGATGAGAAATAATAAGAATATATCTGCAGTGAAATGTGGGATCAATTAAAGAACTTTATAGTTTTAAATATGCAACATGTGAATTACATTATAAAGAAAAAGACATTCCTTCTCAATTGAATTTATAATGGAAATTACTGAAGCATCATTGAAAAATATAAATGAATCCAGAAATTATTTGCTTTGCTAGGTGGACAAGATTTTCCAGAAAGGAAGTCTTGGTAAATTGTACAGGGAGATTCAGGCAAAAGATATATGTACTCTTATTTTCATCATAGCCCTGAAAAGATTTTATTCATATAAAGATTGCATGAGGGCTTTGGAATTGGTGTTTAGTCAGTTATCATGTAAAAAAAAAATTATTTAATCAGTATTTTTTTTAGCACTGAGGTGTAGATAAGAAAACCAGACACAGTTCTTGTGTTATTATTATTAAAAAATAGTAAATGGGTGTGATTATTAATTTTATGTGTCAACCTAACTGGGCCACCATACAGTGCCCCAATATTTGGTCAAACGTTGTGGCGGGTGAGTCTGTGAAGGTGCTTTTGGATAAGATTAACATTCGAAACTGTAAACTGAGTGTATTAGTTTGTTTTCACACTGCTACAAATAACTGCCTGAGACTGGGTAATTTATAAAAGAAAGAGGTTTGATTTACTCACAGTTCAGCATGGCTGGGGAGGCCTCAGGAAACTTAGAATTAAAGAATTTACAATTAAAGAACAGCATGGCACCTTCTTCACAAGGCAGTAGGAAGGAGAATGAATGCAGGAGGAACTATCAAACACTTATAAAACCATCAGATCTCATGAGAACTCACTCAATATCATGAAAACAGCATGGGAGAAACTACCCTCATGATTCAATTACCTCTATCTGGTCTTTCCCTTGACACGTGGGGATTATGGGGATTGTAATTTGATATGAGATTTGGGTGGGGACACAAAGCCTAACAATACCACTGTGTAAAGTAGGTTGTCCTCCATGTCAGTGGGCCTCATTTAATCATTTGAAAGCCTGAGTAAAACAAAAAGGCTGACCCTCCTGTGAATAAAAGGAAATTCCTCATGCCTGAATGCCTTCTAACCAGAACATCAGTTTTTTTTCTGCCTTTGCATTCTAATGGAAACCTCAACTATTCCTGGATCTTGAGACTGCTGGTTATTGAACAGGAACTACCCTATTATCTGTGGCATTTCTCATGCCTTTCAACTCAAAGTGGAAGCATGACATTGGATCTCTTGGGTCTCCAACCTGCTAACTGCACATCTTGCAACTTCTCAGCCTCTATAATCACATTAACCAATTTCTTAAAATAAATCTATTTATTATGTCTATCTATCATCAATCTATCTTCTATCTAAATTTACCATCCATCCATCTATCTATCCATCAATCCATCCATCCATTCATCCATCCATCCATCTGTTGGTTCTGTGTCTCTGGAAAACCTACAGTAATATGGCAGGTTTGAAAGTGTTACAGAGGAGAAGTTAAGAATTCATTGGAAACATATGACATATGATGATAAACCTAATCCAGTTTGAGGGTTAAGAGAGATTTCTTGGGGAGGTGATGTTTAAACAGGGGGCTAAATGATGGGTAGGAGTTAGAGAGGCAAAGAAAAAAATGAGGAAAAACAAAACATGTGCCAAGGCCCTGGAAGATGAAGGTAGGAAGGGGTAAAAATATTTTAAATGCATGATCCACTGAGTTATCTGTACATCTTGGTATAGTTCTCAACATTATTATGCATAAATAGTTGTTGGTACTAATTAGGATTCTGAGAACTTTGTATGTATGTATTTAATTTGCTTGGCCTATAGTTAGCACTCAGGATATACTTACTGAAAAGAAACCTAAGTATGGAAAAAGGCCTTTAAATTTCTTTAAAAATGTGAGTTTCATAGTATATTGGTCTGCTTGGGCTGCCATAATAAAAACATTCGGTTGGTGCAAAAGTTAATTGTGGTTTTTGCCATTGAAAGTAATGACAAAAACTGCAATTTTCTTTTGCAACAATCTAATATCATAGACTGGGTGATTTAAACAACTGTGAATTGACTTCTCATAGTTCTGGAGGCTTAGAAATCCAACATCAGGTGCCAGTAAGGTAGATTTCATTCTCAAGTCTGTTTCCTTGACGTGTAAGCAGCCACCACCTCAGAGGGTGTTCACATCACCTGTCCTCCTCTTTGTGTGGGGCGAGAGTGTGAGAGAGCGAAAGAATGCACACTGGCACCTTTTCTTAAAAGTACACTAATCCTACTGAATCAGGGTGCTTTCCTTATGACTATGTAACCCTAATTACCTTCTTATGGATCTTATCTGCAAATACAATCACATTGCGGGGTTAGGGTTTCAACATATGAATTTTGAAAGCACACCATTCAGCCCAGGGCATTCTACTTTTTGTCCCCTCAAATGTATGTCCTTTTGGAATGTAAAAAGCATGAATTTTATCCCAACAACTGAACAGTGTTATCTCATTCCAGCATCATTTCTAATGCCTAAAATCTATCTCGCTATTATCTAAATTAGATGTGGGTGAGACTCAAGGTGTAAATTATCCTGAGGCAAAATTTTTCTCTACCTATTAACCTGTAAAACCAGACAAGTTATGTACTTCCAAATACAATGGTGGGACAACCATAAAATAGACATTTTCATTCCCACAGGGAAAAATTAGAAGGATGAAAGGGACAAAGGATAAAAGTTGCTTGCCAAGACTTAGCAAATTCCATTAGATCTTAGGGCTTGAGAGCTGTCCTGTTTGGTTTGATGCTCTGTCCTCCAGGTCCACTGGCAGAATCACCCATATGATCATCTCCAAAGCTCTGTGGCAACCACAGCCCTTGGTTTTAGTAGGATGGCCCCAGTCATGCAGTTTTCACAGGTGTCTGCCTGGCCTGTTGAAACTGATGGGAAATCAGACTAGCCTCATGAGCCTGTCAAGGAAGTGGCAGCCCTAATGATCTCTGAATCATCATCAGGGCCATTCTTCCCTTTCATTCATGACATCTAGTTTCCATTCCCTTCAGTTTAAACTGGCAGTGTTTTTGCTTATGTAGTTCCATAATCTCTTTATCAAGTGTTAGTTCAGACACACCCTTGGTGTTCTCTTCTAAACAAGCTTTCTTACTGTTAAATATGCGCTGGCTGACACTTTTTCAAATTGCTATTTTTTTTTGGCTTAAATATTTATTCTTCAATTCATCACTTTCCTCTTCCATTTTACTATAAATAGTCAGGAGGACACAGGCTTGAGGACTCAACTCTACTTAGAAATCTCTTCAGCTAAATATGCAATTTTATGGATTGTAAGGTTTATCTTCCACAAAACACTAGCACGCGATTCAGTGAGTTCTTTGCTATTCTGTAACAAGTATCACCTTTCCTCCAGCTTCAAATAACCTGTTCATTCCTGTCTCAGACCTTACCACAATGGCCTTTATCTATTATCCAGTTCCAAAGCACTTCCACATATCTGAGAAAATTTTTACAGTAGCACCCCACTTCTGGTACCCAAATATGTTATGCTGCCTTCTACCTACATCTAAGAGAGATGAGGAGTTCCCTATGATTCAGGGGATAGAGGAAGGGAAGATTCAAGCCTAGCTTACAGATGCATGATATGCAGTCACAACTCGAAAAGTGGGCAACTGCCGGACTCTTTCTGGAACATCCCTGAAGGACAGTGGTGAAGGGAAATGTCCCCCGGTGGGTAGAAATTTGAACAGTGCATCTGGTTGTTTACTTTGCTTGGAAGGAGAACTGGTCCGGTGTGTGACTTTATATCAATTCATGAGCTGTGACAACAGCTCATTGTTTGGCTGGATGGTCAGGAAATTGTAAGGAATCTAATTGGAAAATTAGTGACAAGGAAATCTGCAGGACAGGTTTGTAGATAAACCTCTCTGGATGGGCAAAAAAACAAAGATATTTGCCACCCATGTGAATTCTCACCAAAGGGTGACTCAATAGATGAAAATTGTAATAATCAAGTGGATAAGATGATCTATTCTGTGGATGCCAGTCAGCCTCTTCCCCCAGCACACCTACCAACGCTCAGTGGGCTCATGGACAAAGTAATCACGGTAGCAGAGATGGAGGTTATGTATGGATTTAGCAACATGGACTTACATTTGCCAAGGCCAACCTGCCTGTAGCCACTGTTGAGTGCCCAATCTACCAGCAACAGAGACCAACACCAAGGCCCTGATAGAACACCATTCCCCAGAGTGATCAGTCGGGTGGCAGGTTAATTACATTGCATCACTTTTATTATGAAAGGGGCAGCATTTTGTTCTTATTAAAATGAATACCTACTCTGGCTCCATATTCACCTCCTTTACATGTAATGCTTTTGCCAAAACTACCATCCATGGATTTACAGAGTGCCATATACACCATCATGCTATTCTATGCAGTATTGTTTCAGATCTAGGAACTCACTCCACAGCAAATGAAGTGTGGCAATGGGCCCACACTCATGGAATTAACTGATCTTATCCTGTTCCCCACTGTTCTGAAACAGCTGGCTAAATAGATTTACCACATTCTTAGTGAAGTGATGTTTTGAAGTCACAGGTATTGTCAGATAGGTGTCAATACCTGGAGCAAGGTTGTTCAGAATGCTGTATATATTCTGAATCAGCAACAAAGAAATACGGTGCTGCTTTTTTTTTATAGGCAGGATTTATGGGTCCAGGAACTAAGGGATAGAATTGGGAGTGGCAGCACTCACTCTTCCTCTTAGTGATCATTAGTAAAATTTTTTGGCTTTTTTCCCCATGGCCTTATGCTCTGCTGGCCTAGAGTTATTAGTTCAAATGGAAGGAATGCCACCACCATGAGATAACAATGATTCCATCAAACTGGAAGTGAAGACTGCTACCCAGCCCCTTTGGGCTCCTCATGTCTCTGAATCAAGTAAAGAAAGGAGTTAATGTGCTGCTGAGGTGATTAATGCTGACTACCAAGGAGCAATTGGTCTACAATTCCAAAATGGAGGGAAGGAAGAGTATGTGTGGAGTACAGGAGATCTTTTAAGGCATCTCTCAGTCTTATCATGTCCTATGATTAAGGTCAATGGAAAACTACAACTGAATCCAGGCAGGACTGCTAACGGCCTAGATCCTTCAGGAATGATGCTATGGGCCATCCCACCAGTTAAAAAATTACAACCGGCAGAGGTGCTGACTTGAAGAGAAAAGGAAGACAGAATGGGCAGTGGAACAAATTAGTTACAAATACCAGCAATGATTACCTGGCCAGTTATAGAAATTAGGATGATATTTCTCATGAATATTTTCTTTTTAGTTTGGTTATTTTGAGTATATGTTTGTGGTTTGTGTGTATATATTAAGCAAATATCTTTTCTTTCCTCTCTTACTTCCTTATTATCTAATACAAGCTATATTGACCTTACAGTATCTAAGCCTTGTTCATTTTACATTACAGTATTTAAATTATGAAATGTCCAAGAGAAGAGTAGATGTCACTCAAAAAGTTTACCTCCTTTTCTGAGGTAGAGGTTAGTATGTTTGGTGGTATATAGAATAGTCATACCATGTGAGGCAGAATTATGACCTTGTTATTGTCTTTATTTTGAGGTAAAGTATGAAATAAGGAGATGTGTGTGGGTGCAAAGTTGACGAGGCATGGGCTTGTGATAGTTAACTTTATGTCAACTTGATTGGATCAGAAACTGCCCAGATATTTGGTTAAGTGTTATTTATGCCTTTCATCTCAAAATGAAACATCAGCTTTTCTTGGGTCCTGAGTCTGCCAGCTTTCAGTCTGGAACTTATACCACCACCTCTCCTGGTTCTCAGGTCTTTGGACTCAGACTGAGACTACACTATGGGATCTCCTAGGTCTTCAGTTTGCCAACTGCATATCTTGGGAGTTCTCAGCCTCTCTAATTGCATGCCGCAATTCCTTATACTGTTGATTTTGTTTCTCTAGAGAACCCTGACTAATATACATAGTTATCAAATGGTAGATATCATTTCTGGTTAAGGCTGAGAGGTTAGGAGACTACTGCTAATTAAAACATGTTGTCATCAGGAAAAATATTTTTAATAGAAATAACATAGGAATATTGAGAACTGAGAGAACTAGATTATTTATATAATTTTGTTCAAGCTGGTTCTACAAAATTTACCACATTCTTAGTTTCCATATTGCCTTTGACTAGAATTTAAATGATCTGATAGTTACGATTCATGAATATCAGCAGGTGCTAAATCAATACCTATTGATGAATGAATTAATTGTGCTATTTTGGAATCGATATCTAAAAAATCTGTCTCAAGAAACAAGAAAACTTTTGAAGAATATACCTCAAGCTGATTTAAGGCATATCAGCAGAAATAAATATACTTGGTGACACAGAGACGCCTGTTTCCTCATATGCAGCTTAGTTTGTAATGCACCAAGAATTATTCCCCCAAAGACTTAGTCTGACCAGAAAAATAAAGTTGCTTCAGATTCATCCAAAAGGTAAAAATCCAATTTTGAAACACCAAATAGAAATGGCTCAGTAGCTGTTTTAGTTTTTCTGTAGATGGCATGATCTGGTTCCTCCAGAGAGGTTGTCAGACTGTGAAACCTGACTTCCACTAGCTAGCTTCATCGGCACTAAGTTTAAACACCATCACCTGCAGAGAGAGGCTAGAAAACCTAAATAATGTACCAGGATATCTGTGGGGAGCCACACACACCATATGAAGGGCAAGAGAGTCTCGTTTCTCAGAAACCAGTTTGTCCTAAACACTCACCCATCACCTTCTGCAATCAAAGATGAATGCCTAAAGATTTGCACAGTAACAGAATGCAATGTGGCACTTAATTTTTGATGTTTCCAGTATGCCACAGAAAAAGTTTCAAGAGAAGGAATCCAAGAGATTTGTGTCTGCAGCATTCAGCACTTGTAAAACTGTGTCGTAAAGCATGTATCTCAATTTCTATTTGTATAGTCTCTCTCCAGGGAAATGTGCACAACAATTTTCTTTTCTGAGGGTTGAATTCAGAATCTGGTGAATGCTGGAAGTGGTGCTTCTGTGTCTTTTGTATCAATAATGATGATGCCCATCTCTAAATACCATCACAATGGGGATTAGGATTCAACCTATGAATTTTGAGAGAACACAGACATTGACTCCATAGCAATGCTTAATAAATGTTTTCATAGTCTGTCCTAAATCTGTATTAAGGCATTAGTAAACAGCCATCGTAGAAAACATAGCACAAGGATTGGTGGCTAAACATCCAAGAAGAGGAAATTTATGTGGAAAGTTTTAGAATGCTTTCAGGAGCTTGTGAAGTAAACCTCACCAGGGGAATTTCTCTGTGTAAGGGATAATTAAAATAAATGTGGATTGCCTAAATAAATTAATTAAAGAGATATTTATGATTTTATTTTAAACTCATTCTATAACCAGTTTTGTTTTACTGCTTGATTTACTTTTAATTCCTAGTACAATATTATTTTACCTTTGGTTTCAGCATTGAATACATTACACCAAGGTTTACTATGAGATCTGTGACGCAGTCAGGCAATCTTTATGAAGTGGCATGTACAACAGCTCTCTCTTTTTTTTCTCTCTCTCTCTGCCATTCCCCCACCCCTTATTTGGATGGTAAAAAGAGTTGATCAGTAATGATCTAATAGTGAGATAGTGTAATATGAGAGGGTTTATTGTATTAACAATAAATTTAAGTTTGGGCCCATTTACTCTTTATATTTTTCTGGGAGCATGAAGTCAAACAATTAGGAATGCCAACAGTCTGCAAATAAAAGAATGTTTGATTCAAGCATTAGGGTCAATGAACTCTTGAAGACAAATGAGAATAATTGACTTTTACATACCAGGATCAAAAAAGCTGAAACATATTATAATTTCTTTGAAGTCCATGAAAATGTATAGATTTCAGTGATAAACTCCTGGCTATTGCTGAATAACAGGAAAGTGATTTAAATAGCCAAACAGATTTTTGCATTAAGTAGAAAAAAAAATGCCTCCACATCCACCATAGCTGGCCTGTGAGTTAGTTAATTCCACATTTTAAAAACCAAACATCAGTCTGTTTGACTTAACTTAAAAATTTATGACAGATTTTATTTTCCCTTGAATGGATTGTTCGACTAAATTAACCAAATAAAACTATTATCCTTTGAATCTCTAAATCACTCCAAGAATTCCCAAATTCAAAATCAAATTTCCCTGAGAGACTATTAATTTTAACTACTGGCGTGATGTTTGAGAAAAAGTATTAAAAAAAAGATAAATTGAAAACATATATTTAAAATAATTTCAAAGTTATTCCAGTAACCAGATGAAATAATTAATGGAGTTTTCTACCTAGGATATAATTTCTCCAATATGGATATTCTAAGTCATTTATCTCTGTCTCAGGATTTCAGAATAGACCTCTAACTCTTAAATGTTGACTACCCCCTCTGTGAATTTTCTTCTTATGAGGTATAGGCACATACAATTTTCTGTGGAGGTTTCAGAATTTCTATATAAAAGCTCATATCTGTCAGTGGCCTTACCAGTGAAATTGAGTAATTCACTAATGCATGTAATCAAAGCTAGACCATAGGGAAGAGCTAGAACTTCGTATGTTTCCAAACAGGATGCTTCTTATTTGATTGGACCATTTACTGGCTACAATTGATGAGAATAATTTGCTTTGGTTAAAATTGGACATTGAGGGTTGTTTCACTTTAATAAACATAAATGACATTCATAAGTATTTGTAAAGTAGCATACTTAAACCTATTCATGGGAATTAAAGGCAATTCATCAAATTGCCATTCATCAAATGCTTAGGCATTTCATATATGTGATGGGGTTTTTTTCTCCGATCCACTGCTTTCTCACTATTCCTCTCAGTCTCCCCTCTACCTCACCTTATCCAATCCCCCTTAACCATCCTGGACCCACATAAACTGAAACTAAGTTCACAGAGTAGATTTATTACTCTAAGGTGAAAAAAAGACAAGTGTTCTCTGACTTTGTGAGGGAATTCTTTTTGTCATTTATCGTGTTTATTACTTGTCAATCTGTGTTCATTAATTACAAAATTAATATTAAATTGTTGCCATTTAGTAGATTGAGACATTGAGACACAAAGAGGTTAACAACTGGCCCAAATTTACAGTTCCTGACTGCAGAGCGAGGATATAAGACCAGTTAGTGTAGGTCTGTTCCCTTTCTCACTGTGTTTTTCTGTATCCGAGATTATTAATTGTGGTATGAAAGGTCTGAATATCTAAAAGTCTTTTACATACTCTACCCATGTACCAAATCCCTGTAAAGATCTTTACCTTTTCGGATCCTGACTTACAGTTTCTCACTCCTGCAGGACAGGGAAACTGTAAAGACAAAAGAGTTGCTAACATTCCCTGCCTGAAGTGGGACATAAGAGAGTAAACCCTTTGTAGGGCAAGGAGCTAAGAAGCAGCTTCACATTGATGGATTGCGTGTTTCTGTGGTTGGGGAGAAAATGGACAGATGGAGACAGTCTGAGGGGGTGCTAACTTCCAACTAAAGGGGTGGCCATAGGCTATCCTTAAACAACCTAACACAAAGGTCTTCCCTGATGCCAGGGCTAAGTGACAGATTTATTATATAAAGCAGTTCTTTTCAAAAATTGTGGTCTCAAAACCATTTTGCTTTCTTAAAATGTATTGAGGATCCCAATAAGCTTTTCTGCGTTATACTGATTAATGTTCACAGTATTAGAAATCCACCCTGAAAAATTTTTGAAGTTACATATGAGTAAAAAATAAAAAAAACTTATTACATGTAAACTATATTTTCTTAAAAAATAGTTAAAACATGTTCTTTTTCATTTTATTGCAATTTCTTTACTATCTGGATTACTAGAGGACAGCTGGATTATAATTCCTGATTCTGCATTCAATATGTTATACTATTACAAGTCATGTAGATTTTCAAGAATTCTAAATGAACAAGGGAGAAAGAAGCTAAAAATGCCTTGGCATTACTATGAAAATAGTTTTGACTTCAGGGATGCTCCAGGGATTATAAGATCTTTTTGAGAACCACTGATCTGAAGACATATTCCAGGATTTTTTTAACCATCTTGAGGGCTCCCTATGTGTTAGAACTATATTGCTTATATCAAACTAAAGAACTGATTGAACATTATTTGCTGTTCTGCATGTGTGCTTGACTGTAAGACTATTTGGTAATGGAGTAGCTCCCTTCTCTTATATGATGAAAAGAATATTAGAGGTAGGCTAAGAGATTCCAGTTTTGAATCACAATGCAAAATCCTTTCTATGGTTAGCATAAGTTCAGCCTTCAGAAAGGAAACCGAATGGTTGGGAGTGGGGAGAAAAAAAGAAAAGATGCTTTCATATAGATATTACCTTATTTAATATTAAAGCTATGAACACAGTGTCAGTAACTTTATTTTATGCATAGATAAATATCGTAAGATTCATAGACATTAAATAATTTAGCCAAAGTCAAATATCACATGAATAGAATTCCAAAGATTGGAACCTAGGTTTATAAGCTTTACCTACTACCTAAAAAAATACAATTACAAAAAAATAGTCCAAGACTTGGACGTGAGCAGAGGCATCCTTTCAGTGGAATGCTGAGCATTGTCTAGCAGACTTTTGGGATGGTGGAGAGGGGTTCTGGTTCTATAGGTATGTACAACACTGATTGTCTTTCTCTTAACTAGGTTATTGTTTACTCTCTAGGGGTAGATGTTAACTTGTAGACAAAGGATAGTAAAGCAAATGATTCTCGTCAATAGTAATGCAAAGAATATTGTGTATTATAGACCTACTTGATTTCTACTCTTTGGAAAAGATATAGCAAAATATAATATTTCATTGCTTTATGGTAGGGGGTCACCAAACTGTGGCCTGAATGCCAATTCTAATCTTTAGCCTGTTTATGCAATCAAGAAGAAATGTGACCTGCAAAGCCAAAATATTTGCTATTTGGACCTATATACAAAAAGTATACTCACTCCTATATCTCTTAGCAAATTCATTTCTGTATTCTTAAATATTTATATAAAAATTATTACATAATTATCTATATACAGATATATATATCAGCGCTATATATTATGTAAATTCCATAATTTATTCAAATCAGTAGATACTATATAGAAATTCTTACTGAAACTATAAAGTTTCTTAATTTTTATTAGCAGATTACAGAAAATCTAAGAAAAATTATTTAATTTATTTTTCTGCATTTTCATGAAATAATTTATATTAATAAAGAATAATTATGTCAAGCAATTTTTCCATTAATTGACTTCCACTGATGAATTTTAAAATGTAATTTTAGGCATGGTGGCTAACGTCTGTAATCCCAGCACTTTGGGAGGCTGAGGCAGGTAGATCACCTGAGGTCAGAAGTTCAAGATCAGCCTGGCAAACATGGTAAAAACCTGTCTCTACTAAAAATACAAAAATTAGCCGATTATGGAGGTGCATGCCTGTAATCCTAGCTACTTGGGAGGCTAAAGCCAGATAATTGCTTGAACCTAGGAGGTAGAAGTTGCAGTTAGCTGAGGTGCTGCCACTGCAATCCAGCCTGGGCAACAGAGTGAGACTCCGTCTTAAAAAAAAAAAAATTGTAATTTTAAAATGAATAATCTTGACTCTTGGCAATTTAGTGCTTGTAGGTTGAAAAAAAATACATGATTAACTTAATTTACACATAATAAAAATGAACATAGAAAATTATTAATCTTAATTTTTAAAATGTTTTCCTTTGTGTGTGTTTAAATTTATAAAAAATACTTTATACTGGTATACTTAGTCTGTTTACTATACCTTTAGTTAATTTGAAAGAGGGTGATTGTTGGACTTGTATTTAATATTACTTTTTACTAGTTATTCTTTTTGAAGAAAAACGAGAGAAAGAAAAATAATTATGCATTAAGTTCAGTAATTAAATGTAAGATCATAATTCACTGCTCATTCGAAGAAAACTGGTATCATTCACTGCCTAAATCAGTACTGGTTATTTATATAATGGTGAAATCCTCAATGGTCATGTTGAGAGGAACTTTGGGCTTTGCATGTATTAGCCTCATGGCCTTTGAGAGCTAAAACAGAAATGCAATACTGATAGTGTTAGATTTTCAATTGTCTTCCATACTGTTTATGACAACTTCACAAAACCTTGATACATTACTACTAAAATGAATTATTTATAAGCTTATTGTCTTCATTTAAAGGTCTACTGATAAAATTTGCATATTATAAAATACACAAAAAATTATCTGCAATACCTGCCATCATATTCTAGTATCATTCTCTGCCCTATTAATTGTCATCTTTCATGTAACATATTTGTTTTGTAATTCAAGTGTTTTTAGAAAGCAGAAATTCCTTTTTAGCTCAGGTTATATTTTTCCATATATGCTTCAATATTGTTATGCATTATGTTGAAGTCAAAGGTGGAATGAAATAGTTTTCCTGCAAAATAACCAAAGGTTGAAGATCATAGAAAACATGAGATATTAAAGAAGTTGTAAGGATTTGTTCAGATTCTCAATAATGTGTCCATAAGGGACCAAGTTAATTAATATGCTAACATTGATCAAGGAAAATAATAAACATAACCTAACATCAAAACCCCTTGTGAAAGAAGCCAGCAAAATATCAAATGTTAATTATTCCAATGTTGGAGTGTACATCCTTGAAAAACACAAAATCCTACTGTGAGACATTTTTATCCATTTATAATTTGAAGCACAAGTACTGACATATAGTATTCAGAAGTTTTCTAATTTAGGTAGAGAAAAATATTTTTTATCCAAGAGGCAATATCAAATCTGTATGAGAGATAAGGAGGGAGTTTCGATGAGGCAGGATGAGTGGCTGAAGAAGACATGAACTTCAAAATAAGTTCCCTAAATTGTGGGTCTTAAATAGGACATTTCCTTCATTTAGGATGTTGCTATAGTTGGAATGTGTCCCCCAGAAGGTATGTGTTGGAAACTTAATTCTTAATGCCACAGTGTTGGGAGGTAGAATCTAATGAGAGAAGATGAGAGGTCTGCTTTTATGAGAGGATTAATGTGGTCATCATGGGAGTGGGTCCATTATTATGGGAGTGGATTCCTTACGAAAAAACAAATTTGGCCCTCTCTGGCTCTCCTTTGCCCTCTCTTTGTCTTTCTGCAATTGGATGATGCAGCAAGAAGACCTTTGTCAGATGCAGTCCCTTGATCTTGAACTTCCCAGCCTCCAGAAACATAAGCCAATACATTTCTATTCATTATAAATTAACCAGTCTAAGATTCTGTTACAGCAGCACACAAAAAAGAAAAAACCTGAAACAGGTGTCTTTTTTTATTGTATTTGGGCTCTGGGGTACATGTGTAAGTCCTGCATCCTGCAGGATTGTTGTATAGGTACATACATGCCATGTTGGTTTGCTGTTATCCCTCCCCATCCTCCCTGACCCCTGACTGTCCCCCCTCCCCTCCTCCCATCCCCCCACCTAGCCCTGTGAGTGTTGTTCCCTTCCCTGTGCCCAAGTGTTCTCATTGTTCATCACCTGCCTATGAGTGAAAACATGGGGTGTTTGGTTTTCTGTTCTTGTGTCAGTTTGCTGAGAATGATGGTTTCTAGGTTCATCCATGTCTCTAAAGGACACCAACTCTTCATTCTTTATGTCTGCATAGTATTCCATGGTGTATATGTGCCACATGTTTTTTGTCCAGTCTATTATTGATGAGCATTTGGGTTGGTTCCAGGTCTTTGCTATTGTAAACAGTGCCGCAATGAACATACATGTGCATGTGTCTTTATGATAGAATGATTTATAATCCTTTGGGTATATGCTCAGTAATGGGATTGCTGGATCAAATGGAATTTCTATTTCTAGATCCTTGAGGAATCACCACATTGTCTTCCACAATGGCTGAACTAATTTACACTCCCACCAACAGTGTAAAAGCGTTGCTTTTTCCCCACATCCTCTCCAGCATCTGTTGTCTCCAGATTTGTTAATGATTGCCATTCTAAATGATGTGAGATGGTATCTCAATGTGGTTTTGATTTGCATTTCTCTAATGACCAATCATGATGAGCATTTTTTCATGTTTGTTTGCTACATATTTGTCTTCTTTTGAGAAGTGTCTGTTCATATCCTTTGCCCACTTTTGAATTGGTTTGTTTGTTTGTTTCTTGTAAATCTGCTTTAGTTCTTTGTAGATTCTGGATATTAGCCCTTTGTCTGATGGGTAGATTGCAAAAGTTTTTTCCCATTCTGTTGGTTGCCAGTTTACTCTAATGATTGTTTCTTTTGCTGTACAGAAGCTTTTAAGTTTAATTAGGTCCCATTTGTCTATTTTGGCTTTTGTTGCTATTGCTTTCAGTGTTTAATCATGAAGTCCTTGCCTGTGCCTATGTCCTGAATATTTTGCCTAGGTTTTTCTTCTAGGGTTTTTATGATGTTAGTTCTTATGTTTACATCTTTAATCCATCTGGAGTTAATTTCTGTATAAGATATAAGAAACTTAAATGTTAAGATCAAATATTGAGGTAAAGAGCTAAAATGAAGAGTAGAGCTTGGAAATCATACTGGCTGGGCTGTTTTGTCTCTGAATATAAAATTAGTAAGTTATGTGAAGGTTGCTTACTAAAACTACTTAAAATGCAGCATTTAATTATACAATGTCCTTTGTTCCAGATGAATGGCTAAAACCAAAATAGTATAGGGCAGAGCAACAAAAACAATCAAGAAAAAAAGAAAGATTAATATGCTACTTCAAGTTAAAAATATATAACATATTAATTAAAATTACATTATAGTCATAGTTTGTATTTTAAAGGATTTCATCTCTTTACTAAATTGCTATTGTATAATGTGTAATGAGAGGATAAAACACAAAAAATTTAAATTATAAAGAGGAAACTAATTTCTGGTTCTATGACTTTGGATAGCATTCATTTGAAATACTTAGAATGATTTACAACTGCTTAATTATTTGTCTAATATCCCATGGAGTACTGGGATTGTAGTTTGAAACTGAGAAAGAGAAATTTAAGGCACTTCCTGACATAGGAAAATACTGGGTTACAAGAATAGTCTTGCAGGAAAAGTGAGTGATAGAAGCTTAATCACCAGGGACATACAAAAGTCAACAGTGCTAAAATATTAGAAGGTTTATTTTCGGAAGCAATTTTCCCCTGCTGGGGTGTGTTTGTGGACTGGACTGCTTACTTGAGCTTTCCTCATCTCTACTGTCCATTCCCATGCCTACATTTTGAGTACATAAAGCAACAACCTTAACATTTGAGTTTATATTATTCATCTCATGCTGCCCAACTCTCTGACATTTGACCATCCAAGAAAAATGTGAAAACAAATTTAATACGGCTTTCTGATAGCTGTCCACCTAAAAGAATGTATCATTTACATGATGTTCACCACCCCTTAAGATTTCAAAATAATGCATAATAATCTGTAACCAAACACAGAAAACCATTATATGGAACACAATTTACTTCAGTGAATGGCTCTACATTGGAAAAATTTTAGATGCTATATGAGTTCATTAAGGCAATTATGCCTTAAATTCTGAAAAGCCACGACTGGCTTGGTCATGCTTAGTGTTAGTGATTTCCTGTGGTGTGGTGTTTATGACAGTAGCATAAACCCAGCATGAAGTTACATTTGCCTGGAGGCAGTTGTAACTTAAGTGCTTGCTTTCTTGACATTTGTTCATATTCTTCAGGAAGAAAATGTATTTTTGTTGGTTTGTTTGACCAGCCTTTATTGTTTAAAAAAAAAGAAAGAAAGAAAAAAAAAGAAAAGAAAGACAGTAGAAACTATATGGCTTAAAAGTGTATGTTACAATGTACTTTCCAGGGGAAGTAGAGTCCTGCTGTCTCGAGACAAAACCGTCTATTATTTTGTACAACATACTTCTAATGCTGGGATCCTTTTCCTTAAGAAATGATATTCTCCAAAGTGATGTTCTTGTTTTTTAAATCAAGAAGTCATAAAAAATACTGCTATGCCATTTGAAAATGGATGAAATTCTGCTTACAGCCACAGGATAAGGGAACTTTCACTGTTTATCTCATTGAGATCCATTAACCAGAGAAGGTACTAATGCATGTCAGTTGTATTCACATTATAACATTTTGGTCAACAACAGATTGCATGTAAGATGGTAGTCTCCTAAGATTATAATAGTATATTTTACTAATATATGTTTAAATACACCAATATTTACCATCGTGTTACAACTGCCTGCAGTACTCAGTATAGTAGCATGTTGCACAGGTTGGTAGTCTAGGAGCAATAGGCTGTACCATCTAGCCTAGGTGTAGTAGATGGTTCCATCTCGATTTGCTTAAGTACACTCTATGTTATTCACATAATGTTGAAATCCTCTAAAGACACATTTCTCATAACACAGCCCTGTTGTTAAGCAACACTTGACTGTATTTGAGTTATATTGTTTGCAATTTATTCAACAAGAAGTCATTGCTTTTGCTCTCACTTCTTTGTATATAATTTTGGATTTTAAAATGAAATTTTACCATTTATACTGACATATCTTTCAAAGATATCATTTGTATACTAACAGCAGTACATACAGGATGGAGGAATTTCCTCAGTGAGACTAAATGAGAACTTAACTGCTGTTGGCTCTGCCCCTGCCTTTAACAATCTGTACATGTGAAACAGATGGGGGATTGAGGAACTGCTCATTCTACTTCTATTCAGTTATATTCTTTTTGAGGGTCGTCTAAACCCTGATAGGTCTTCTTGCTCATATATTTCAAAATACTGTCAATGCATTTAAACATACATCTAAAAATGAGAGTAATATTGTTATACTACTGTCTAGAACAAACATTCCACTTGCTCAAGGCTTAGTTTTCGGGAGTCTAGAGCTGGAAAACAAGACTGGTATTTTGTTTTTCCTTTTTTTCTTCCCTTTTGTCCTAAAAGTGATTTCACACAATTTGTTTGGACATTTCTGCATTCCAAATACCAAGCATAGTACGGGAGACATTTGGTGATATCAGATGTCACTCTTTATTTACATGTATTGTCTAATCTCAAGTTGGATAAGAATACATCAATTTTTGTGGATCTTTTCATTGGCAAAGTTGAATGTACTAAACAGAACAGTGAAGCTTTAAATAAGCCCTGTGACATACTTACAATCTCTGTACTTAAGAGATTATGCATTGTAAATCTTTTGATAGGGGCCAAAATTAAATAACCATGAATTATTCAGTGACAAGCTGAAGGATTCAAGTGCAGATTGGTTCAGGGTACTATTTGTTAAAGCTAAGCAAATAAGGAGGGTTTGGCGGTGTGCCTCTGCTGCTTGGTTTGTGGGTTGTGACTTTTCAAGCACTCTGACCTTTGCCCTCCTCCTCTGTGGCCATCAGTAGAAAGTTGTAGGGTAGCTCAGGAAGAAAAGAGGCATACTCTTAGAAACTTTGGGTTTTTGGACTGGACCCAGGGAAATCCCTGGGAAATAAGAAAGCAGTATTGTTTATATACAAAAAAGAGGCTTATTTATAACAGATTTAAAGCACTTAATCCATTTTGCAAAGCATAATTGAGTAAAATAAACACCAAATTGTAAAACAGAACAATAAATAAACAAAAAGCAGATTCAGTACTAGCTGAGTAGTATGCTTGTAACCTAAAGAGGTAAACTTGCTATTACCCAATATTTATCAAAGAAACGCAGTAAGTGGAATCACACAGACTTGGGTTGAATCCTATTTGGCAGTTCTCTAGTTGTATTGGCCTGTGCTGAATCTCAGAGAGTACTCTACCCAGTTGTTATTATTGCCAATGAAAAAGATACTGCTGGCCAGGTGTGGTGGCTCATACCTGTAATCTCAGCATTTTGCAAGGCGGAGGCAGGCAGATCACTTGAGGCCAGGAGTTCGAGACCAACCTTGGCAACATAGCGAAATCCTGTCTCTATGTTTTCTATTAGTAATCCAAATTAGTACTAAGACTTTACTCACAGGCGAAGGTAACAGGGTCAGGGGAGGAGCCTATCATTTTCTTTTTGGTGAATCCGAATTCTGTTGTCATCCTTTCACTAAAAACTCAGAGCAGTGTGCCTGCTTCCTTCTTCCCCATACTCTCACTTTTTGATTTTTCTTGCTAATAGAGTCCACACTCTGCATTAATTTCTGAAGTAGATATCTGAATATCTACATTTAAATTCTTTCTGCAATACACCTAAGCTTGAGGTTTTTCTATCCCATTCATGAATTTACGGATTAATTCAATTGTAACCGTAATTTTTTATGAAGTCTTACTCTGTGCAAAATTTTGTACAAAATGCTATAAAAGCTAAAAAATATAAGTCATAGTTTCTACTTCAAAGAACACATAATAAAGTAAGGGTAAAAAAGTACATGACAAAAAACTACTAAATAAGATTTGGTAAGCTTTATATAAGTAATATAATAATAAATAGGATAATGATGATACCTAATACCTATTTCCAGTTCACTATCTGCCTATACTTTTCTAAAAGTTTTGCATGTATTAGCTCATTTAATTCTACCTGTAACCTAAAAACAGATTGGAATTATTATCAGCTTCATTTTACAGATGAGAAAACTGAGGCAGAGAGGTTAAATTATTTTCTCAAGGTAGAGCAACTAATGAATTGCTCTAATTTCTAAGGGCAGTTCCTTAGAAAGAAGTACCTGGTGCCTGGGATGCAGTTGGGTTCCTGCACCTTCCGTTATCCACACACAAAATCCCTGTGCAATGTAGGCACCAAAAGAGCACCACTTCAAAGTGGAATTGGCATCAGTGTCTTGAGCGTTTTTATTTAGCTGGAATAATAGGAAAAAAAGCCTTAATTACAACTGGGTTGTTCATGTAATGTTTCCTAGAGAAATTTAGCTTCTGAAAAATTACTAAAAGAGCAGATGGAATTTTTTTGATGGTATTCAAATTCCTGAAAATAAAAATGATATGAGTGTACTGCATAAATTTCAGAAAATACTAAAAAGCATATAGAAGAAAATAAAAATTACTCAAAATATCTATACTCAGAGTTAATAACTGTTAGCATTTGGGTATGCATCGTCCAGCTGGGAGTGTGGGTAATTTCTCTTCTTTGTGCTTTGATATATTTTTCAAACATTCTGTAATGCCAAGAATTATGTTTAAAATAAGAAAAAGACCAAACAGCACAACACTTTAAAAATATATTTTTACTCATTCATTTCACTTTTAGAAATATTTCCTTGAAGAGTCAGGAATGACTAAAATACATACATATACATGTGTATATATATATATGTGTGTGTGTGTGTGTGTGTGTGTGTGTGTGTGTTCCTTTATATATATTCTTTAAAATACATATATACAAATTTCAAATATATATCTATTTGAGATTCTAATACCATTTAAACCTTCTATAGTTTTTTGGTATAATAATTATCTTCTCATGTTACTGCAAATTTTTCTGTAACTGTTTTTAATTGATATAATTTTTCTAGCCAATAGCATGTTTTTAGGCATTTAAAGAGAGTGTCAGAGAAACATTTAAAATACTTCATTGACTTTTCCTTTCAGACTACAAAAGCAATACATTCTTTTTGCAAAATGCCTGGTAACATAGAGATGTGTTGCCAAGAAACAAGGAGCAATTTTTCCCTTCCCCCCGCTCCCCCCTTTTTCTCTCATCAAACCCACCTTTCTACATTCTCCAAGTGCCCTGTTATCAATTTTTGGTGTATATCTTTTTGTATTCATCTTTAGGCCTATTTCAAATGTATACACTTCATATATTTGCTACATTTATATGTGATTTTCTTCTCATTTTAAAAATAAAAATTAAAAGTGAACTGCAGAGTATTACACAAAGTATGAACACACTTGTGCCGAATAAGGCTAGTATCTTAAATGAACAGATGAACATCCTTCTTTAGATATAATTTTATGTGTCTCTGAGGAGTGTTTTATTAGGCTAAAATCTCAACAATGAAATCAATAGGTAAAAGGATATTCACAATTTTCACTGTGTTGATCCACATGGCAAAATTGCCCTACAGAAAGATCAGACAGATTTCACACTTGTTCAGAAATGTCAGTGCTTCTATTGTTTCTAGTGTGTCATATTTAATATCACCATGGAATTGTTACTTTCATTATATCAGTTCTTTAATTTGGCTAATTCCCTTCTCATTTCCCTGTGGTATCTTGTAATTATCTTTCTTTTTTATTTCAGAGAATCTTTGTTTTATTATAGTATTTTGTTGAGAACACAGTTTGAGTTTATGTATCAAAAAATTTTAATTATATAAGCCTATCTTCTTCGTTTTTATGTGGAATATTCTTTTCACTGTCCCCATAGGTTTTTAGTTTTGTTTCTTGTTTGGTTGACTGATTGGCTTTGTTTTCTTCATTATTTACCCTTGATTGTAGGCCTGATATTTACACATTAACAGTGTAAGTCGATTGTTTTTGAGACTCCTATTAACTCCCTGGGTGATGTTATAAGTCTCCTCTCAAATTTCAAAGGATACAGTGGCTAAGTTTACACGATAGATCACAGATGCCTGAAAAATATGAGGAGGGCATATAGACTTGTGCAAATCTCATGTCATTGTTTCTTCTCTGTTTTTGCAGAAATCAAGGGCATATGAAATCATCAAAGTAGTAACATGCACGGCATATTTGGCCAAAGGTCCAGATTGTTGAGAGGAATAGTAAAGAGAGTAAGCTGAAGCTTAGGCTAGATTTAGAGATTCTTGAAGATAAGAGAAAGATAAAAATGAATATGTATATTACATTTTAAAGTTCTCAAAGTGCTTTAACATGCACTATTTACTTATTCTTAAAATAACTGAGAAACGTGTATTATCTTTACTTTTCAAATGAGCCTTAGAAAGTTTATGTTCCATGCACAGGTCATTCAACTAGTAGGTGGAAAAACCAGGGTTTATTCTTGAGCCTTTCTGGTTCCAGAGCTCATGTTCATTTTTCTACTCTCTGCTAGCTCAAAAGAAAATGATCATCAAAGAGTCACTTTTTATGAAGCATAACCCATTGGTAATTTTCATGGTGGATTACAGAGAGAATATACTTGTCTTCATCTGTTCAGGCTATTACAACAAATTACCACAGGTTGGATAACAAATAAGCAACAGATATTAATTGCCCACGTTCTGAAGTCCAAGATTAGCGATTCAGCAGTTTGGTGTTTGGTGGGGGTCTGCTTTCTGCTTAACAGGTAGTACTGTCTCACTGTATCCCCACATGGCAGAAGGGGCAAACAAGCTCCCTGGTCCTCTTTTATAAGGCAATAATCCCATTAATGAGGGTGGAACCCTCATGGTCCAATCACCTCCTGCAGGCCCTACCACTTAACACTATTGCCTTGGGGATTAGGTTTCAATGTATGAATTTGCAGGGACACAAACATTCAGGCCACAGCAATACCAAGGAAGGTTCTTCTTTCCTTCCAATCAAGCTGCTGCAAATGACTTAGCGTGATTATAACACGGCAATGTGCTGGAGAGTATGGGGTCTGGAGCCAGAACACACAGATTCACATCCTTGCCCATCACTTCCAAGTTGTATAACTTTGGGCAACTAACTTAACCTTTTTGCATTCAGTTTCCTCATATTTAAAATATTTACATTTTAAAGTCATTTTGACTTTTTAAATTTACATTTTAAAGTCATTTTGAAATTACATAAGTAGATGAATGTAAAGTATAGTATGATACCTAACATATAGAAAACTCTCAATTATTGTTTTAGAGCAACCAACTACTATTATAAGTCAGGCCTCTTATGGGGCACTTTGCATCATTTTTAACCTCATGAAGTAGTTCTTTCTTCTGTTTAGAGAAGGTGAAAAGATTTGAGGAAAGGCTTCCAACATCTTCCTGGTAAATCTTACTTTTCTGAACCATTATAGCACTTATCTTAATTTGTTTTTGTAGTTAGATATTTTATAGTCTCAATTGTGTTGAAAGACACTGAGGGGATGGTTCTTTCTCCCTCCTGTACTTGTCCATTATGGCTGGTTCCGTTGTGCTGTGCCTAAAATATAGGAAGGGCTCAGTGGCTGTTTATTGATGGTAGCAGTGACGATTATGATGTTGGTCATATATCAGATCAGAGAGCAGAGGCTTTGCTGTGGCACAAGAGGGTACCTTACAGACTTATAGCCTAGGGGAAAGTTCCACCACCTCACCCCCTAAAGAAAGCTCCAGTAAGGAGTTTACTAGAAGCTGCTTTGAAAGTCTCCATGGAGTTATTCTTCATTATTTTATTTTGACATACACTATCTATTTATTAGTAGCTTATTGCTTTTCTATGCTCTAGAGAACCCATAATTTTTCCTGACTAGGGAAGGCACTCTGAGAAGATGAGTCAGAATTTTGACCCTGCTATCAGAACACAATGGAACTAGCCTTTGTTTTTACTTTTATCGCTGACACAACCATGTTGGCAAAAGAGATTACATCAGAAGAAAAGAGTATTTGTTGCATGTCATTGTTTATATCCTCTTTTGCAGTACATCTGAAACTAAGCGACTCTGAGCCAAAAGGTGAAGGAAGATATCACTTGTTTCTGAAGACAACTAAACTTCCAAGCAGATCAGTTTTTTGATATGTCACTTACTATTTTCTAGACCTTCTCGATCCTGATGCTGTGAGTCAAAGCACGTGTATGTTACAGGACATATTTTTAGATCTTTCCCGACTGGCAAATTTCTTAATGGCTCCTGTGCTTAATAGTATTCTTCAGTATTTAACATGATGGACTAATCACCTGGGCTCAATAAATATATGTGCACAAATGAATGATGGCAACAGTCATGGGCCAGTGTGATTCAGTTAGACTTCTCTATATCCTAGTTTCAAAAACAAGTACGTCATTAGAGAAGCTTACCTTTTGAAAAGTGTGCACATCCTTTTTATTATCTACTGCAAGCTGTAGATCTTTGCGTTTTTACTATTACCATTTTCATATTCCTTAGTATCAAACCATTGCAATCATAAACTACTTAAGTACAAGATGCCAGGTGGGCAGATGAAACTGTGAAATTTGGGGTTCTGAAAAAATAGAAATATCTCTAGCAATGAAAATTCATTCAGCTTTTTGATTCAACATTGGAAAGCTCATGTAGGCCATTGGATGGCCGAGTAACACTTCACCTACAGGGCAACTTTTGAGCAAAAGCCTCTGAGACTGAAGAAGCAAACCATGTAGTTAACTGGAAAAAAAGGAGCTCTACCAAGTAGAAAAGCAAGAGCAAAGGCCCCAAGGGAGGAGATGCCTCTTGTGTTTCTGGAGCATTGAGGAGGCTAGTCTGACTGAAAAGCAACCGTGAGAGTAAAAGAGCGGGGGGATGAGGTAGAGAGGTGACACAAGTAATGGAGAGGAAAAAAATAGACTGTGTAAATTTTGTAGGTCAGTGTAAACACTCTGATTTCTACTGGTAATGTTTTTTGAATCTATTACAATATATGAAAGTAACAGGCATTAACAATCTCACCGTTGTAAACAGTTTTTCATTTTACAGTAGTTTTAGATTTACGGAATTATTGAGAAGATAGTACAGAGAGGCTGCATTCACCCCACAACCAGTTTTTCCTGTTGTTAACTCTTGCCTTTGATCATAACTAATGAACCATTATTGATACATTATTATCAAGTGAAGTTCATACTTTATTCACATTTCCTTAGTTTTTACTCAGCGAATTTTTTTCAGGATCCTATTAAGGATACTTCTGAGAACAGGAAAATAAAACCCAAGGTGTTTTTTCTCTTCTTTTACTCAACAATCGATACAGAAAACTTCACTAAGAAGGATGTGAATTTCTCCCCATCAGCAACTAACCAGTTCTGCAGCGGATACCAGCTGAGTATCCTCTAATTCAATTCAGTTCTGACACTATATACCCAGCGACTGCACTTGATCTCACAGGCTGAGGGTTCACTCACAAATCTGCTCCCCACTTCTGATGCCAATGGCAAGCTCCAGGTTATTTTATCTGTGCTTGGCTATATATCAGGGTTTCTACAACACCCTCCTTGGGTTCAACTAATTTGCTAGAGTGGCTGACAAAATGCAGGAAACACTAAACTTTACTTTTTTATTACAAAAGATATCCCAAAGGACACTGATGAGCACCAGATGGAAGAGATCCACAGGACAAAGTATGTGGGAAGGGGTGCACAGCTTACATGTTTTCCCTGGCTATCCACCCTCCAGGAACCTCTACGTGTTCAGGTATCCAGAAGCTCCAAAACCTAGTCTTTTTGGGTTTTTATAGAAGCTATATAGGTGTGATTGATTAAATCATTGGCCATTGGTTATCAACTTAACCTTTAGCCCCTGTTCCCACCCCAGAGGTTAGAAGGTGGAGCTGAAACTCCCAACCCAATAATCATGATTTGGTCTTCCCAGTAACCAGCCTCATCCTGAAGTTACTTAGGGGTGGGGCCAGCCATTTGTTCACTCATATATGTAAAAGACACATGGCTTTGGAGATTCCAAGGATTTTAGAAGTTATATGCCAAGAAAGTGAACAATTCCAAGGATTTTAGAAGTTATATGCCAAGAAAGTGAACAAAGACCAAATACATATTTTACAATATGGCAATACAGCATCACCTCTAGTCATTTTGGCTCCTTAGACAACTATAGACTATGAATGTTTCTCATTTTTGATGACCTTGAGAGTTTGAGGGGTGATTACCTACGTGATTAATTTAAAAAACTGCAAGGAAGTTTAGTATAATCTCATTAATTTGTTGAATTATTTATATAGATATTTATTGTATTTTGGGGACTATAATCCAATGGTACATTGTTGTCCCAGTTTTGTCATTAAGGATTTTTACCAGCTGACTCCTGTATTTCTTTGACATAGCCCTATCATTGTATGTGTGTGTGAGTGTGTATCTGCATACATGTGTTTCAGTGTGCTTTCTTATACTACAGATTCTCTTTACTTTCTTATACTACTAGATGCTCCAGACTCATCTTGTATGTTTCGTCTATTGGTTTTGGAATCAGCCACTTCTAAGAAACCCCAGTTCGTTTCGTTGGAGAAACCCAAGTTCCCTGGGTATGCTCATTGCTATTGCTATTGAGATCTCATTGCACTAGGCCCTCTCAGCTGACAGCAATTAATTGCATATATCACTTCTGTCTCAACAAGATTACTCTGGCTGCTGTGTTGCTAATAGATTAAAAAGGAGGGAGACCAATGTAGAGGCTATTATCATAGTTCAGGAGACAGATGGCTTGGAGCAGGGTCTGAAATAATGAAATACCGTTTGATTTAGTTCATTACTGTTATTCACGTGTCTACTATCTACAAAAAGTCTCCTATGTGTTTGTAAACTATTTGGTCACCAAATATTTGAACATTTTGATGAGACATGTGAAGTGCTGGATACAGAAGATACAGACATGTGCAAGACATTATACTTTTATATTTACACCCATATTCCTGTATATTGTTTAGCATTATTGGAATTATTAAAAACAATTATGACAATGATATAGGCTTGGAATGGTACCCGTAGTCACAGAAAGGGTTGAAAACACAAGATATTTAACTGCATATTAGAAAGTAAAGTAAAGGTTGGTCAAAGATGAGTTAAAACTTTGTAATCATTCTCAAGATAATCACATTCACAAAAACAGTGGATTTTAGAGACAGAATTTGTTTGAGGGAGGTTAATGAGTGCCATTTAAAATAAGTAGAGTTTATGATAATATGAAGATTTTTAAGCATACTTAAATGGAAATATTCAGTTGCCCTTTTTAAAAAGAAAGAAGACTCATTTGGAGACTAATCAAGAATCCAGTATCTTAAAAGTGTATGGTTTAATGTATCTGAATGATAAATATTTTAAAATTTGATATCATTCTTGTACAGCAAATTTTCCCCACCCATTTAATATGTACATGTATATTAAGAGCATAAGAATTTCATATTTTCAAAGCTCACCTTGACAGGTAATAATTATTGCTCAATATAATTGATACTAGCACTTATTGAGAGTGGCAAAGCATTTAATAATTTCACTAGTCATCTCCCTAGAACTGTAGAAAAACAGAGAAATGGTAAATGCCTGGTCTCTTATGGTCAAGTTTTATAATTAATTTATTATGAAAAATAGATTGAAACAATGGAGTTGTCATATGTTACCAGGTTAGTCTCAAGGATCCGGTTAATGTTTAATAATGTTTACGTACCTGACAAGAAAAGCCATGGATTGGCTTGATAATGTCTAACAGCTGCTAAGATCTGACACTTTTGTCATGGCTTCAAAGGAACTGGATCAAAAAGGAATTCTTTAATAGAGTACTTCACACATTAACATCCTTTAGAGGAACCAGTTCAATTGACTACATTTTGTAGATAAATCCTCAAATTCATCTAAGAAACCTATGCAACCCCTACGGTTGTTCAAATATAAAGAGATCTAAATGAGATCAAGCATGTGTACACTTTGCCAATTGTACATGTGAAGGTATTGATATTCTCAATTCTTGTGAGCTGTAAGACTTGTTTCTGTAAAACAGATAAAAATTTTAAAATGTTAAACTTGTGCAGACCTTCCCAGATGAAAACCTTCTTTGCATGCATTATCTCATTTAGTCCTCCAAGTAGCCTCACACTATTAGAAAAGTAGATGTGATTATTTCTAGTAATAATAATAATTTACAGTTTAAGAAAGTAAATAACATGTCTCAGATCCAACAGCTGATATATAAGCAAAAGAGCAGCTAGAACCTAAATCTTCTGTCTTTAGGCTGAAAAACATTCACCACTACAAGTTTCTTAGAGTTCAAAACAAATAAGAACATGCCACATAGTTAATACCTATAAGCTTCAACTTTCTCATCTATAAAATGGGCATAATATTAACTCTTCTACCCACATCGCAAATTATAGTTAAATATAAAAGTTTATAGATTTGTTCTGAAGTCCCCTCTTTTTAAATTTTCATTCAAATTGATTATGTAGAGCTTTGAACATTGACCAAGATTTAACAGTTTCCATGCTCACATTATGAGCTCACTTCATGTAATGAAGTCCCTCCCTCCAATATAGACTTTACCAATTTTAGGATTTGACTTGAAATTTACTTTCCTTTTCAAACTCATTTTTTTGTAAGTGGCATGTGTTATTACTGTAATCAAGAACATTAAAATATTAAAATAGGTATTGCAGGTACTTCAGTATATGTTGTAAGTGGCTTCAAATTACTTACTGCCTAGGTTTTAATACTTTCTGTAGATACTGGTGGATCGATGTGGGACTATTTACTTGAGAAACAGAAATGTGCTGTCCTAGCCAGTTTGGACGGCTATAGCAGAACACCAGAGACTGAGTGCTTAAAACAACAAACATTTATTTCTCACCATTCCAGAGGCTGCAAGTCCAAGATCAAGGCCCCGGGCAGATCTGGTGTCTGGTAAGGACACTCTTTCTGGATTGCTGATGGTCACCTTCTCATCGTATTCTCACATGGCTGGGAGAAAATAATCTCTCTCATGTCTGTTCTTATAAGGGTACTAATTTCCTGTTAGGGGTCCCCTCTCATGACCTGATTACCTCCCAAATTTCCTACCTCATTATAGCAACACATTGGGAGTTAGTATTTCAACATATGAATTTGGGGGGGCACAAGCAATGTTTGTAACAAGAACCCTGGGGAAAATCTCTCTGAGGGAAGGAATCATGGGGAACAAAGTGTGAACGAGGGGTCAGAGTCAGAGGGCAGGATGTATGTTGCTCATCATGTGCTATTTTCTTCTCATCCTCCCCCGTGCATCGTTGCCTGAAATCTGAAAACACACTTTAAAACACAATAGTAGTGATTTCACTAAACTCTTCATAATCCAAAGAATACCTGAATGCCAGAAGCTTGATCTCAGGAAAGAGTAAAAGCTCCTTCTATGCATACCTTTTCAGATGAAGCACATTAAACATGACACAGAAGGTACCCATGAACTAAGGGAGCACAACGGGATGATCAGGATAGGGCAAAGCATTTCAAAGATTTCATGGTATGAAAACACATCACTCTTGGGAACCAAAGAGAACAAAATAGTGGTAAGACCCGGAGATATTCAAGAGGAAGAGTACCCAGGCGTAAGAAGTAGGTTGAATAAATTGAAGGACTTGGTTTCCAACAGACTGGGTGGGTCACATTAGCACTTCCCCAGGTCACACCAGCCTGGGGGGTTATATTAGAAAGCAGAGAGTTTTATTAGCTCTGCCTCACCCCTTGCTGGTGTGATCTGTAAAAGTACTGCTAACATTACATTCCTTTACACTAAGACATGTGAGTAAAGAAAGCGATTTTAAGCCACAAAAGAGCAGACAAGACACAAAAAAATGCATTCTCTATGTTGTTTTAATTAAAAGTAACAAAGCTAGATATATTTTAAATTATTTGAAAAGTTGTGTTTTGGTCTAATTTAGCCTGTACTTTTTTTTATGAGGGTTAATTTATGTGTTTCAATTTCAGTATGTTTTCTTGAAAAAGGTTATTTCTTGAAGTGGTTTTTCTTTCTTTCACTGGTGAGAAAGAGGTGCACATTGGCCTTTCATCTTACGTGTTTTTTACTTAATTGAACTCTTTCCTCCAGAATGACGTTCATATTCTTCATAAGTACTCTGAACTTAATTTTGTGGATGATCTCTGTAATCTCTGAAGTTGATAGTTCCAGGATAAACAGAACCATTTAAAGATTAGTCCTCCCCTTTTAAAATGTACTAAAAATATCTAAATTATATCATCAATGTGATTATCTATAAAATATTTTAACATAAGAAGCAGGAAAAATAGCTTCTTCATGCTTTCTATTTTAGTTTATAAATTTTCAAAATAGTTTGAGTTATCTATTTTAACAAACTATATACATTCTGAAAAAAAATTTTAAATCATGTTGTGAATATTTTAGTTAACATTTATTGGGAAGCCATGTACAGGCTCCAACCTAAGAACTTTGCAATATATCATCTTACTTGATTCTCACAACGTCTCCATGATGATAGAAAAATACCATTTTATGTCTATTCTTCTTCTAGTCTTCTAATGCATTTTTTTTTGTAAAAAGTACACATGAGAAATAATACTTGTTTACAATAATTAAATTGATCCTTCCATATAGGTGTCCTTTATATGTTATCCAGAATATATTATACTAAGGTTAGACTCTCTTTTGAATAATATTTAAAAACTTCAATTATGTAACAGAATGAAATGCATACAAAGAGATATGCCTGTTATTAATCTACTTGTATATAATAAAAGATGTTTATTGATTGTTTTCATTAGAGTTTTTTTTCTTTTTGTGGAGATTATCATAGTTTCAATCACTCTATTCTACATGTGATTCATTATGTTTCATAGTTTGAAGTAAAATGGCTTATTTAATTAAAAATTATTTAAAGTCATTTTTCTACTTATCAACAAATCCATAAAGGTACCAAAAAACAACTGGTGTTATATATATTGAAATATAAGATACTCAGAGTTGTTGATTCAATGGGAATTAATTCATTGATTTATTTAACGAATGTTTATTGGTATTTGTTATGCACCAATCCTTGTTCTGAATACTAGTGGTGTTACAGTAAGCCAGTCAGTCTAGGTTCTTATTCTCGTAAAACATAGATAGGGGAGACAGACAATGAACGAGTAATCAACGAAGGAAAATATCTTCGCACATAGGTAATTGAAAGAAGAATAGAGAAGAGAGTAATGAGATTGCATCTTACTGGAGGAGAGAACATTAGATAGTTTGGTCTCTGTGGAAAGGTGACATTTAAATTTAGATTTATTTCAATGAAAATTTTCAAGAGCAATTTAAGTTAATATTCTCTTAGAATTTGGGGATGGTTATCAAAACAAGATTAGGGAATCATAAAATATAAGAGCTGAAAATACTTTAGAGATTGTCTGTCTACTTAAATACTTTCATATAAAAATCAGAAAATTTAGAAAGGATTGGTGACTTGTCTAAATTTTACAGCAAATTTGTCAGAACTGTTGAATAATAAAACACAGCTCTCTGGATTCACAGATCCATATTCTTGTCTTACTATCTTGTTTGAAGAAAAATATGTTTCTCCATATAATATGTCTTTCCAAACAAACTTCAATGCATCACACCAGCACCTATTCTCAAAAGCATTTGATAAAGTTTATTTTTATAACAATATAAATTGTTTTTTAAAAGCAAACAAAACAATAGGCAATAAATAATAATTAGGTAGGACCTAATTACTTAAAACAATTATATCAGAAAATTGAAAATAAATATAGCACTATAATTAAGCATGAATATTATAAATAAACATCCTGGAAGTCAAACGAATATAAGCAGAAAGAATTAGATGGGGTTTAGTTTCTAATTCAAGGAAGCTCATCAGTTCAACAAAAGAGAAAAGTATTTTTAGTTATGAACATAATTAGTCACATGAGTTTTTGCATTGGGCACAGTAAAAAATACAGAGGACACCATCTTCAATTAGAGGGGAATAAACACAGGTGCGTTACAAATTGACTGGATTATGGGCCCTCAATGAGGGGAAACAGTATGATATTTTTACTTATTTAAAGGCTCTCTTCTTTACAGGAGAAGGGAAGGAGCAGATGGTGGAGGAAACAGTAATATTGTCCAAAAATATGGATAATTCTGGTCATCTAGTCATCTTCATATAAAATCTCTTCATTTTAGAGATTCTTGAAGCAAACTTATTTCTTAGATTTTTCTAAGAAAATTTTTCTGTCTCTGATCTATTAACAGTAACAAAAAGACTTTCAAAAGGAATGTAAAGAAAAGTAATGATCCTAAGTAAAAAATGCAAAATGCCTATTAGAAATTCAGACCTGTCCTGAGGTATTTGAAAGAGAAACAAAGCAAATCTCTCTAATGGATGATTCCTAAGATGAGGACTCACTTTACAGGAGGAGACAGTCAGAAGGTGTAAGCTTGGTCCAAGGAGAATGGCTGAAGGATCAGGCAGAGTGATTCACTATGTTGCAGGGTGTGTGTTTAGGCAGAAAGCTATGTCCACTTCCCATTCCATGCTGTTTTGCCAGAGTTCTGGGGAGAGGAAGAGGTGACAAAAGTATCTTTTAATCCTTATGATGTGTGATAACTCTTCTGCCCTTGAGAGCTGGATAGCTTTACTTAAATCTCAATTTTGTCACTTGGGGTAGCCTAAAACTTTCTAAGATGTCTACAAACTCTTAGAAAATCATTGTTCTGGCTCCTGAGACTATACCAATTTCATCTTGTGTCAACCTTAATACAGAACTTTACCACTTTCTCAATAAATCCAATTAGTCAAGCCTTTTAAGAAATTTTGCTAGAATTAGCAGATCAAACTGAAAGTGTAGGGGTTGCTGAGAAAGGTCATATAATACTTTGCAGTCTTCTCCTAATATATTCTTTCACGCTTCAGTTTTTCGCTTTCTCACCTCTTTATGGTCTTAGGCATCTTCTGCTGTTTACAAAATGCCCTTGAGGTCTCAGTCTCCACTCCAGCAGCCCACTGGAAACTTAACAAAATATTTCTTTCAAGCAATCACAGGGTTTTCACTGAGAAATTCAGGTGGACGTTTTTTTTGCCATCTTATTTCTTTGTCATACCACTAAAATCTCACTTAAGACGTTGAGTGCACAAAGCAGCACAAATACATTGTATCATATGAAACAGAACAAAATAGAACACAAATTTAGATGTAGGACATTTCCTCTCCTTCAGAGGTCATGTTTGTAGCATAGAACTGAGCTATTAACATTAGCAGTAACAACAGGAGACAGCCACAATGGCCTAATCTAGACTAGTTTGTACTGGTGTGACAAGCAGAAAACTAGGGTTTATAAGACCAGCAGCAGGAGGACAACAGCTTCCTCTCCTTGGTGTTGAGGCCTCACAGTGATAACAGCAACAGAAGGAGAGCCACTGCAGCTACCGTAGCAGACAGTCAGAACTGATACAGTGTGATTGGGGGATTCAAAGTTGCAGTGCCAGCAGTGGGAAAGAAGAAGGCTGTTATGTGTATAGGAAGACTGCCTCCAGCAGTAAACATGAAACATTCTCTGTAGAATTCCTGAATTAGTCAGAGGAATTTGAGTGAGAGCTGGGTTTTCCATAATGCTGTGGATGAGCGCTAAGCCTGAAAAGTGCTATTGTGTCATCGCTTTAGTGATATTAGTCCTCTTCTCAGTTTGGTGCAGTCTGAACAAATAAGGGTTACACTTACATTGCCCCTACAGGTAACAACTAGCAAAAGGCCTCCTGCTCATTTCAATAAAACCAGTGCTTTCTTTCAGGAGTCACAGCTGAATTCCAATGCCAGCGCCACCTTTTTCCTGAAGTAACTCAAACTCCACTTTACAGTGATGTTGTTATGGTCCTGGAGACCTGTAACCTTCATTTGATGTTTATAGCTGGAAGGAATATTTAAAGCAATAGAGAAGGCCAAAGGCATGTGAAACATTTGGGAAAGTTCAGTTTTAACTCAATGCATCACGTGTCATTTCCCTTCTCTATTTTGTTACTACCTAGATATTTCCTGAGGATTAACATTTTAAAATTGGCACCAGGAACTCAATAATTATAGAGACACATGGCTGGGGACTAATTATTCAGTTTATGAATTATTTGCCTAGCCCTTTCCCCTCTCTAGCCGTTCTCCTTCCTTTTTTTGGCATTTGCTTTAGCTTTTATTATTATGGATATGGCCCTCACTAATATTATAATAGGGATTCTAATAGCTGATGATTTGGGATATTTCCTAGGTTCTAGGTGCTTTACATACATTATATCTTTTTGTCCTTAGAGCAATCCTTGAGATGGTTATATTATTCTCCTATATTGGTTATTATAATATAACCAATAAACAGTTCATTATTCCTATCATATAATGGTTTTATTATTATTAATGGTTATTCTTGTTTCTTCTATTTGCAGTTGGGAAATAAGAAAGGTTGAGTTTTCTAATCTCCTATAGGTAGGAAATGCCAGTGCTAGGATTTCAAACATGGGTTTGTCTTGGACTAAACACTTTACCAGTAATTGCTATGCTATATTGCTTCCTCAATTTCAGTACTAGGAATGCAATTGGAGAATAATGGAAAAAGACTCGTTTTGCACACCAACAACTGTGGCGGTTCTGTAAGATGACCATTTGGGAGAGCTGGAACTACATTCTCCAGAAACTTTTCTCCATATGGTTGGCCAAAAGAGACATTCAAGTGAGATTTCAAAGGCAGAAGCAAAGGAGCAACCATTCTCTGAAGGTTGGGTGGTTAGATTCAGAGAGAAAGATGCCAAGGGGTTGACTGCTTGATATTTTCTAGGAACAGGGAGGACGGGTGTGGAGAGAGTGGCTGCGGTAATGTAAGTGAGGGGCCGTGAGTAGCTATTAAGCCAGGGACATAAAAGGAGACCATTAGGACCTTGTCAAGATTTTGGCTTTAACTGAAAACAAAGTAAGAAACCAGGAGTGGTAGTTAATTTTGCAGAGCATTGATGTGATCCTACTCATCATTTAAAGGCTCACTCTGGCTCTCGTGATAAACAAAGCTGGACTCACAGGTAAGGCTGGGGGCCACCAAATATTTGAAACTCTCAGCATGTAGATGGCACTTAGGGTCAAGAGACTGGATGTGATTATTTAGGGATTGAGTGTCAATAAAGTGGTGAGGAGGTGTGAAGATAGAGGCCTGGGTACCCCTTTTTGGTTTTTGGATTTTTTTTTTTGAGACAGGCTCTCACTCTGTCACCCAGGCTGGAGTATAGTGGTGTGACCATGGCCCACTGTAGTCTCAACGTCCTAGACTTAAGAGATCCTCCCACCTTAGCCTCCTAAGTGGCTGGGACTACAGGCACACACTGCTACACCTGGCTAATTCCTGTACTTTCTGTAGAAATGAGATTTCACCATGTCACCCAAACTGTTCTCAAATTCCTGAGATCAAGCGATCCTCCCCCTCTGGCCTGCCAAACTGCTGGGACTATAGGCATGAGCCACAGCACCTGGCCTCTAATTTTTATTGAAGATCACAAAGATGAAGCAACAAATGAAACTAAGGGAATATTCTGTAAAGAGGCAGAGAAAATAATGTTCTGGATGCCAAGTCAAAAGTATTACTTGGAGAGTGGTTAGCTTTGATGAATGATGCCAATAAACTGAGCAAGAGGAGTAGTAGTAAAACTGAAAATGAGTCAATGACTTACTATTTGAAAAGGAACCGAAATTAAGGGAAGGAAACAAAATGGTAATAAATGATATCATCACTTCTTCATAGAAAGCCCCTTTCCCCTCTTTGATGGAATCTTCTATTCCTCTGTAGTTATCAACCAAAGGCAGTATATCTATGAAGCCTTTTCCAGTACTCGTTGGTGAAAATAGTTCTGTCCTTCTCTGTATTCCCCTAGCGTTTCCTTTGTACCTCCATTGTGACATTTGCTATAGTGAATTACAATTAATTAAAATTCTTTTTTCCTTTTGTAAAATGATGATCTTCTAGGAAGGAGGAACTGTATGTTATCTTTGTACTCTGAGCCTGGCATATATGAAGACAAAAGTTAAGTAGAAATAACATTTACTGTGTACCTAATACATACTAGACATTTGACAAGGAGGTTAATATTTTTGCAGTGAGTTTTTTGATACAATTACTATTATTATCTAATCAACTAACTTTAACCCATATTTTACAAATTTGTTAGCTGTAGTTCATAGTTGTTAAGTGTACACACACACACATAAATACACACTTTATATGTAAATATACATTGATGGCAGAACTGGTATATCTGACCTCAAGACTCATGATATTTCCATTAAATTGCACTGAATAAATAAATAAATTGACAAAAGAATGCATATGTAGTACTTTGTTTTCTTGAATGTAACTATAGGAATGGTTACCTATCTTAAGGGTAGTATATCCCAGCCCAGCCCCTCAATAAACATGGAGATACCACCTTGAACAATAGCAGTAAGAGAGCATTAATCGCCTCCTCATCAAGCTTCTAATCTTAAATTGCATGTTTATGCTAAGTGCTTGATATAGATATGTTCAAATAAAAAAAAGAGATCCCAGTCAGCTAGTTTACTTTTCTACAGTACTAGAAATTGAAGCCTCAACATTCTTTCCCTTGTTGGGGCAATCTGATCATGAGCTGCAATTTAAGTATCTTTGACTATACTGCTTTGCCTTCTGACATTATTTGTATTCATTTATAGTCTAGATTTCTTATATTTGCATTTCTCTCCATCTTGGATGCTGTGATGAGCCACCTGGTCCTCCTTTAGGAAATAAGGACTTATTCCTTCAGCTATTGGGAGGGCTGCCAACTGAAAGTTCTCGGGTAGCAGCCTGGTACAGGGATTACCTTGGATACAGAGATCTGCCTTGCTCAAGGTCACATCCCCTTAGTACTGTTCTTTGTATCCAGTGATTGATCAATGGGGAAACACACAGGCTCACCCTCTCACTTGAACTCAGGATAACCTGAATGGTCTTTACATCTTCAGAACTCCAGTAAGACCAGCTGAGCCATGTGTTGAAGCTGCATCAGAACTCACTGTCTCTCTCTGTCTAAACCTGCTTCCTTCCTTTCCCTTCTACAAGGCAGCCTCTACTAAACCTCCTGCTTCTTAATCTCTATCTGAGTCTGAATCTCAAGGAGTTTGAAAGCCAAGACCTCTGATGTTAAAATGGTTTCACTACATTAAAATGTCCTCAGTCTCAGACAGGTTTTGGTGGATCAGGGAGTCAGAATACATGGGCTGAAATGCCATGTCTACCATTTATCTGCTGTAAGAAGTTGAGCAGATCAGTTAACATCTCTAAGCCTCAGCTTCCTCACCTGGAAAATGACACTAGTAAGCACGGATTAAATAAGAAAATAACAGGTAAAACACTTAACATACTGACTGATACATGGAAGCTCTCAATATATGAAAAATATTTTGATTATTATCAATAGAGGCAATACACCTCCTCTGATATATTGAACAAAAGAGTCAATGGAGATAATCTAATATGACTTCGTTTCACAGATAAATGAGGATTAAGTAATTTGCTAAAGATACATAATTAGTTGGGGGCAGAATTGAAACTAAAATGCAGTTCTCTTGGCTCTGCGGCATTATGCTGACTTTATCTTCACCAAACATCTTGAGAGTATAAAAATGGTGCTAAATAACAATAGTTGTATTTCACGTATCTGTGCTTAAAAATCGTTAGGTTTTGGAAGGGAATAATATAATCATTCTTAGGTTATGATTATGAGACTGCAATTCAATTAAGATTTTTTATTCAATGAACTTGTAGGAAAGGACTGGTATTTTTTAGTTGTCTTTGCTTCAGATCCCAGTTTTGTAGAAAGGAAAGGTTTGGGAGCTTGTGGCTTAAAAAAAATCTTCTGTATTTCCAAATCATCTTCAGGACACAATTTAGATGTTCTAGGTATTTATGGCTCTTTTGACCATCTTATTATCATAAAAAAGTATAAGTCTTTCTGCTCCCCAAAGGTAAATTATCCTTTATTTTTTAACTAAAAAAAAAGAGAAAGAAAAAAAATCAGTTTTAAAAAGAAAAATACCAAAGACCAATAAAAATTACTTTATCTGGATTTTAAATTGTATAATATGTGACCATAATATTCAATATAAGGATTATTTGAGTCATAGATGACATAATAAAATTTACCATTTTTTCCTTGCTTTCTTCAGTTAATACTTAATCAATCAACACATACATACTTATTGAGCACTTACAATAAACTCGGCAGCTTCTACCCTTCTTTATTTTCCAGAGAAGTAAAATAAATTCGTTTCGTTAAAATCTGAACTCTCACTCTCATATATTTACAGAAGACATTTAAAGTGTAAGTTCAAGAAGCACTCAGCAGTTGCTTTTTATAAACTTGAAAAGCTGTGCTTATCCAAACTCTCATCTCTCCATTAATACCGATTCAAATAGCATTATGTTAATACATAACAATAGTTAAGATATAATTGATAAAGTAGAAAATGACCAGGCATTTAATTGACTCCTTAATTCTTAAGTTTCATGCTATGTAATGTAGAGCATGTATACCCCAAATATGTTCAAACTTCATAATTCAATTAACAGTAAATATGATTCACATCAAAACGGTGTCACAGCTGAGTGGAATTTTGGTGCTCTAATTTCTGAACATAGAGCAAGAAATATTGACCCTACTGCAAAGAATAAATATCAATAAAACAGCAGGTCTCTAATAAACATATAATTACCAGAAGGATCTGCCTATTTACACATCAGGACTACTGTCTTCACGTATCTTATCCTGTTACATAATTATCAAATAAAACAGTAATTCCAGAAAAAGTAATAGCAATCACACAGAGTATGGCATGGTAAAACATTTTCATCTTAGTGGGAAGACATTCGTATATAATACGCAACAAAAGAATCACTCTGAATCTTTAAACAGTGAACTAATACCAAACTGGCGTCTGTAAAACCAATCAGCTATCAAGAGGGCATTGCTATAGTGATGCTTACCTGTTTTTGACTGCAGTGAAATAACCACAAAACTGTCTGTTTTAAGACATAATGCCTTTTCATCTTTAACTTTTAGTTGAGGGGTTGGGGGATTTCCTTTTGTAAAATCAGAATTCCTTAAACGAGAGCATTTGGCCCTGTGACAGGAGCTTCTTCTGCTTTTTAGGCAACTATCTCAGTATTCTTTTTCTTCCAGTGCTGTGATGGGAACAGTAAGAACAGTTTCTTGCTGAGCTGTGCAGCTCCTACAGATGAGGACAGCAGGAGAGCAGGCAGATAGCCAAGGCAGAGAGGGAGAGGAGCAGAGATCACAGCCAAGGCTGCAGAAGGAGATCTGCTACACACCGGCAGAAAAAGAAAAAGGTCTGCTCTGAACCCTAAGGTGCTCCTTAAAGCCTGCTGGTTTGAGGATTCACCCTCAATTGACCTGGAACTGAGAAAAAAGATGAGAAAGAGAATTATTGAGATGCTTGGTTTCTGAGTCACCACTTTGCATCATAATAGGTTTGATAAAGTCTCATTGATAGAAATAGTAGGCAGGTGTAGGGAGCGCCTTGGATTGATTGATAGGCCTTTTACTTGCTGTCATTCAGAAGACTCTTTAAGTTCCCTTATGGGATGAGATTTCAGTCAGTTTCACTCCAAGCCATTTTCTTTTAAAAACTCTTTATTGTCCTTTAGGATTAGTGCCACTGTCCTTCAGTCTGAGCAAGATGGAGCATTTCAGTGTCACTCACCAGTCAGTCAAATTGTGACAAAAGGCAGCCCCTTCCTGTCGGGATCTTGGGGAGGAGCCGAGGGGCCCTCTCAGCAGGGGCTCTCTTTGTAGCACTTAATGCTGTTGGCCCTGAAAAGAAAGAGTGGGAAGGAACAGGAAATTGGACTTAAGTCACCTTCAAATCAGTAGAATTCAATCCTAGCTGATGTTTGTTTATAAAATGGCTTTCTAAGTAATTCACACCCTGTTTCCCATTTAACCTCTTGGACACGTGGTGTTTGGCCTACCAAGGCGTTTTTTTTGGAGTTGTTCATAAAAGTGGAGTCTGACACCAACAGAAAAGAATTCGGGGTCAGACTTACTATTTTAAACTTAGGCCTTTGGGATTTATAAAAGATGTTTCCGATATGCTAAAACAGTTGGAAGAGACTTTGAGAACTATGGTGTAAGTGAGAGGCTCCCTAATTTGTATTACAGGTGAGGAAAACCAGGCCTGGGAAGTTGGCTGACTTTCTCTTGCACCTTCAGAACTCAAGTGATAACATCTTGCAGTCTCTATGGCACAGAACTACTGAAGGGGAAATCAAACTCTTCAAGCTCCCCAGACTACTTCCAAGTTGAACTTGCTCTTGAGGAGGGGACCCTGTCTCTTCCAGTCCCAGCTGAGGGTGTTTCAATCTTTGACAGATAAAAAGAGACATTCAAGGTCATTAGCCCAATTTTCCTCTAGGGTGGAGCTGAGATTGGCAGCTGAGTTATTCTGATGACCCAGAAATTACATGTACTCATTTCTTTCTTTTTAGATAAAAGTATTTCTATTCTATTTTTTCTATGGCTCTTTCTTAAGAGAAGAGGGGGGAAAAGTCCCACATCTTAGCTGGCAGATTCTTTTCTATGCAGTCTTTTATAATCCATCTTGATTCTCAACCCATTCCTTACCCCTGCTCTTTTTTTTTCTGTACTTTGTGTCTTTTAATCACCTAAAGGATCTGACTCAGTGTCCTTCCCTCTGAATCACAGGCTGCTCTTCCTTCATCTATGTCTCCCAGGAGGAGAGGGAGGGCTAAAAATCTTTTCTCCTATGTTGACTTCTGTTCCAACAATACAGCTTTCTTCTCTCCCAGATCTCTTTTGGAATGTGATTCATTTCCAAGATTGATTTTAAAAAATATTTTTTATGTAACAACAGAAAAATCTGATGAGTCATCTCATTATTAAAACAGTCAAGAAACTGTCTCATATATATGTGTACACAAATATTAAAAAATATGTGTATAAGACCAGGCATGGTGGCTCATTCCTATAATCCCAGAACTTTGAGAGGTTAAGGGAGGTAGATTACTTGAGTCTAGGAGTTCAAGACTAGCTTGGGCAACATGGTGAGATAGATAGAGGAGATATTTGCTAATGAAATAGTCATATGTACAATTACAACCTGAACAAATACTAATCTAGACTTAAAGAAATGGGGTAATAGCATGAGGAAGAGTACCTTGAAGAAATAGGAGTGGAGGTATAATCTCAAGATGGTAAAGAGTTAACGAGGTAATGGGATAGTGACTAGCTGTCCAGAAAGAGGAAATAGTGTGTGCAATGGCCCTTTGGTGAGAGGAAGCATGCCACCTGCAACCAAGAAAGCTGGGACACATAGAGGAAGAGATGGTACAAGTGAAGCCTGAGAGTTAAACAACAACCGTGCATATTAGTGAAATCACTGTGGTGTGTGGGATGAATGGAGAAGGGCAAGACTAGAATGGAACTAGGTTAGACACAGTAGACACTGAGCAGAGGTAAGGGATGCGTAAGAGGCAAAATTGCATGTATTTGGTGGCTGGGGTAAAGGAACAAAATATGGTTTTAGGTTTAAGTATTAAGATGCTTGGAAGATGCTGAAGTATAGAGTACATGTGAGAAAGACAATTTAGAAGGTGACAATAATCAGTTCAGTTCTGTAAATGTGTGAGAAATGGTTAACAGGCTTTATGGTAATGACTCAACATCTGGAGAGACTGTGCATGTTATAAATATACATTGGGGAATTTTAACATGTAAGTGGTGTTTGAAAGATTGAGGAATGAGTGAAATTTTCTAGTGAGAGTATGTCCAATACTAATAGTAGTAAGCCAAGGGCATAATCCTGTTGAATACCAACATTTAAGGAGCAGGAAGAGAAATGAACATATGAGGAGACAGGAACACTCTGATTTGTAAGAGGAGAACTGGTTAAGGAGGGTGGTGATGAAAGTCGTTGGGGGGGTGAGACAACCACAGTGTTAAATGCAGCAGAGCTGTCCTTCTAGACCAGGGAATTAGGGAACTGGCATTCAGGAGATCGGTAGTATCCACATTGAAAGAAGTTGAGTGATGAAGGCACAAGAAGTCAAATCACACTAGACTAGGAAGCGAATGGGAGCTGAGAGGTAGAGAAGACTGGAGACATGAACAATCAGAGGGTGTGTGATGCAGGATCAAGGGAGGAGTTGATGATGATAGGAGTTTTGTATGTACATGTTAAGAAGGGGCCAGTGGAAATAAAAAGGTTGAAGCTATAGGAGGGAGGGGTGATAACAAGAACCTAAAGGAACCCTGCCGGGCTGATTTCAAGTAGGACTGAGGACGTCTATTCTTTGGGGGCAGAGGAAAGTAGTTAGACGCACATAGATTATACATAGTTTCCTTATCCCTTTTCACTAGGGGTTTCTTCCATTAGGCAGGGTTGTCTGCAAGGGAAGACATGTAGATTTAATAATATACTATAATAAAACTATAATACAAGATTAGAGGGAAGAATGAATGGCAATGTGGTATCATTAAAAGAATGTAGTTGTGTGGTATACATAGTTCACATCTAACATCCACTATTTGTATCATTGTAACTATAAAAACACATGCGCACACACACATATTTTTAACTTTGTAGAGCCTTTGCATCCTGTGTTACTATCCCATGGGATAATGATGCCTGCCTAGCAATTTAGTATCTTGGGTTAATCAAGATAGCATATATGTTCATTACCTCAGACAATATCCAGTCAGGAAAACAGAAACCATTATTAATATTTCAAACACAAATAAAATAGGAAATTGGTTACACAGGTGATAAGATAATTGAGAAGTTCAACGGGATAATGAGGCAACCTAGAGATTAGATGTAGGTGCTAGGCATCACCATCCATATTTCTGGAAAAGCAAAAGGAGTAAGTGGCTTTACTGAAGCTTACACTCAAGGGTAACATGAAGAAAAGGTGGAACTAGGCAAGGTCTGCTCATCAGTAGCTGGGTCTCTGACAGAGAGAGGATGGCTCATGAAACTAGGAGCCACAGAGGAGACTCAGGAAGGCCAAGGAAAGGAGACTTGCCTTCTCACAATGACTCACATTGGCAAAACCTACAGGAAAGCCAGAGGAAAATGTCTTGGAAATGTAGCCCCACATGAAACAACACAGCAGAATAAAGGCAGAGAAAGGATCAGAGCAAAATAGGCAAAGGGCAAATCACAGGCATGTGAATTGATCTAACAACATGTCTGGCACAGAGTAAACACTTAATAAATATGACATTCCTCAGTTACATCAATCTGTTTTAATGAATGCAGATGACACCAGTTAGTTGAAAGGCTAGGTAAAATGAAAAGTCAAAGATTTATGTTAGAGTAGCTGTTCTTAACAATTGGATTGACCCTTGGTCCTGCTTATACAACACAGCTAAGTCAGCCTCTGGTTATTGAAATATTTGCAAGATTTACTCCATCACAGAGCGGCAAATATATTGTTGAGAAACTTTCTAAGAACTTTAGAAATATTTTAATCAGCTTCTAAATTTCACAAAAACCACTGGCACTGCCCATGTTTTGTGGCTAGGAAATGGAAGCCTTGTATTCCACTCTTTGGCTCCAGTACCTCATAGCTACAAATATAATATCACTACCAGCGCAACAGGATGTACTGCTCAGAGGATCTTGTCTTTGAAGTGAAATGAAACCCTAAAGCTTTCATTTGCCTAATGAAAACCTCAGCCAGAAACTTTCCTCATTTCTGATCACATATGGAGTCTTCTAAGCTCACTTTGGCTTGGGACACCAGATGCTGGCCCTGCACGTGGCATTCTCATCCAAATTTGGAGCAGGTGCTAATTATCGGAACAGGAAACAGATACTCAATCCAAAGAAAATTCCTCCTTTGGTTATATAAGGAGGGCAGTTCGGTGCTAAATTGTAAAGGATCCCTATTAGCTTACTGCCCACATTTTCAGTGCATACACATTTTTGTTCTCTTCTTGGCCTATGACTTCTTGGGAACTTGGGCATAAACATTCAGATCTCACATAAAAAAGCCTTTATATAAATATGAACGTGATTTTCCCTAAATCTAAAGGTGGTTTTCATTAAAAAGCAACATTAGACCTACCTTAATAGCCAGTATAGTATTAAAAAAATACTCCAAATAGATCTGAGAAAATGGGTACCAACACAGATGTTTCTGTGTGGGAGCCTCTGCCCTTCCTCCCTTTTCCAAATATACAGCACTGAGTGGTGGCTGTCAGGGTCAGGAGAGGAGGAAGTTCTCAGATGCCAGTGCAAAGCAATAATCTTCAAGTGGATGCCATGCCAACAGGGATATGGTGTTAGTTACAAGGAAGTCAGGAGGCCAAGACTGAGAGTCAAGGAAAGTTAAAAACAAAATCAGTAAGAGGGGAAGGGTCATAGAGGGAAGCAAAGATGAGAGTCAGAAGGAAAACATCTGTAGACATTGCAAGAGCTAACAGGGAAGGGAGGGGAGTGGAAAGAACACATTTTTTTCTTCGCTTTCTCTTACACATGGCGCGATTTTGATATCCTCCTTTTTTTTTCTTTCTACAATATTCACAACTCCAGACTACTAATGTGTGGAGATGAGTTCCTCTTTCTAAATTGAAGGTCACTAAACAAATGTGGTAACATTCGCCTACTCCTTCAGTGCTGTGACCTTGCTTCTTTTCCCAGACGCCCAGCCCCTGTCAAAAAGTTCAGCTGGTGTTTGGACCTCACGTGCATGGAATATTAGGGAACACACTCTAGCCCACATCTTGCTGCATTACCCTGAGATGATGTTATTTTCGATTATTTCACTCAATAGCAGTTGTGTTTCATTGCTTCTGAATGTTTTTGGAGAATGAATCCAAGAAATGTTTTGTTGTGTTTTTTTAAAAAATCCTTTTCAGTCCTTATAAGCAGAGAAATGAGCTAATTATACTCTTCATTTCATAGCACATTGTAAACGTATCATTTTTTTCCCTGTGATCTATTAGTTATTCTATTTTTCCCCTATCACCTGTTTCCACTTTTATCCAACTCCCTTCTCACAGTTACCCACACTAATGTGTCTGATATGGGTATTTCAACTTGAATGTATCTTTATGAAATACTGTCATTTGGGCATTAAAAAAAAACATAAATGGGCTTGGCGTGGTGGCTCACGCCTGTAATCCCAGCACTTTGAGAGGCCAAGGCGATGGATCACTTGAAGTCATCAGGAGTTCAAGACCAGCCTGACTAACATGGTGAAACCCTGTCTCTACTTAAAAATACAAAAATTAGCTGGGCATGGTGGCATATGCCTGTAATTCCAGCTACTCAGGAGGCTGAGACTGAAGCAGGAGAATTGCTTGAACTTGAGAGGCAGAAGTTGCAGTGAACCAAGATTATATATATAAATTTGCTTCTTTCCACCTGTCATCTTTTGCGATATATATATATATATATATATATGTGTGTGTGTGTGGGTGTGTGTACACACCCACACACACACATATAGTATTGTCCTGTAAACTTTATTCTGCTTTTTTTCATTCTATCCTATATTTGTAAATTCTGTGCATTTTGTTATATGTACATTTATGTATCTACAGAATTCATCTACTGCATTTTACTTATCCCTTTAACCGTTCTCGTACTGATAGATTTCAAGGATGTGTCAAACTTTCTTCCTCTGTAAAAATAGGCATGATGAACAATCTCACACATGTTCCCTTAGGGATCGATGTAAGAAATCCTCTGGGATACATCCCCAGGAGAAGAATGGATGAGATGCCGGCTATACTCACACATTATTCCCCTCACTAGTATCAAATGGTAAAGCAAATATTTTACAATTCTTTTAGCCATCTGGTTTCTATTTGACCTCCTAACTATTCAAAAATCTTAAATCAATGCTTCTTAGCTTCATCCCTCACTGTTTCAAAATTTCCTGTGTAAATTTGCTTCTTTCCACCTGTTATCTTTTGTAGAACCACATCATGACCTGCAGACATTTGGCTGCATCAAAAATCAGAGTGGGTTGACTATTAAAATAGCTAAGCTACCTTTATTAGAATTGATATGGATTGAGATATCACCATAAGAATTTTTAAAGTAATTACTTGATCTTTAAAAGCTTGAATTTGCTGCATTTCAAATCATACTATCTGTCCCTGGTGAGATGTAGTTCATGCTGAGGAATGTGGGTAAAGAATTCAAGTCCATTTCAAAATTATCCAATTCTGCATGAAACCCTGCAATGATTCTTGTATCATAATCTCTTAGGAAGATCAGACAATATCATTTCACTAGTAAAGGAACAAAAGCTATGAAATATGATTCTTTCACAGATAGTTTTGTTAAGACACTTTATAAAACTTCCACAACTCTTTCCCCTTGATAGTCAAAATGTTGGTAGAGTTTAATAGCAAGTATAAATCCTTATTTATAAATCCTTAGTAGAAAGGGCCTGAACAATAGCCTAATCTGGTTTTCCTTCACCTCACTGATTGCTCCTTCTAAGCATCTTTGCTGGCTTCACCTACTGGCCTCCTGGGACAGTCTCATTTTTTATATCCTCACCTTGAGTTGAACATGGTCTTCTTAGAGAGAGCTTCTCTACCCAACTGATATAAAGTAGTAATATAGCCCATCTCTTTTTCTTTCTCCCTCTTCTTACCTACTCCCAGCCATATAGAACATATTATGACACCCCAGTCCATAGAATACCGGTTTCCCAAAAGCAAGGCCCTCATCTGCCTTGTTGACCTCTGTATCTCCTGTATCTAGAACAAAATACTTACTGAGAGAATGGCCAACGGTAAGGGACCTTTAGTGTTCTATGCTCCAGGCAGGGCTTTCAAAATTCCATAGACCATAACTCCATCTTCTCACAGTACTCTCAAGAGAAGAATTCTTGAAAATGTCAATGTCACAGGAGCCATGCAACCACTTTGTTGTCATCTAGTCTTGTATCCAAATCTGAATGCAAAGTTTTACTTTCAAGACCTGAGGAGACTCTATTAAATCCTAGCCTAAATCTTAGAAAGTTTTCATATTCTGGCTGGCTTTATAGAATCTTCAGATGCCAGAAGAAAAATACAGAATCAATATTTAAGATGTAAGAGATAAAGAGGTAAAATGGCCAGGACTACCTCCTTATGCTGTAGCCTTACAAAACAGTGAGAGAGAACACGTCACATCCTTGGGTGACATTTCAGTGCACTCAGAACCCTCTCATGAATAACTGTGGCCATACAGTCCTGGAATCAGAACAATTCATTTGTTTTATATTCTTGTTAAAGAGGTATATATTAGTTTGTTTTTACACTTGCTATAAAGAACTACCCGAGACTGGGTAATTTGTGAAGAAAAGAGGTTTAATTGACTTAAGTTCTTCAGAATATACAATAAGCATGATTGGGGAGGCCTGAGGAAACTTACAGTCATGGCAGAAAGGCAAAGGGGAAGCAAGACCCTTATTCACATGGCAGAAGGGGAGACAAAGAGCAAAGGAGAAGTGCCACACACTTTTAAACCATCAGATCTCATGAGAACTCACTCACTCTCCTGAGAAAGGCAAGGGGGAAATCTGCCTCATGATCCAATCATCTCCCATTAAATCCCTCCCCCACCATTGGGAATTACAATTCAAAATGAGATTTGGGTGGGGACACGGAGCCAAACCATATCATTCCACTCCTGGACACTCTCAAATCTTATTTCCTTCTCTCATTTCAAAACACAAACATGCCTTCCCAACAGTCCTCCACAGTGTTATCTTATTCCAGCATTAACTCAAAACTCAAAGTGCAAAGTCTCATCTGAGACAAGTCCCTTCTGCTTATGAGCCTGTAAAAACAAAAAAAAAAATTAGTTATTTCCAATATACAATGGGAGTACAGACATTGGGTAAATGCTCCCATTCCAAAAGGGAGAAATTGGCCAAGACAAATGGGCCACAGGCCCCATGCAAGTCTGAAACTCAGCAGGGCAGCCATTAAATCTCAAAGCTTCCAAATAATCTCCACTGACTCCATGTCTCACATCCAGGACACACTCTAAAGGCCTTGAGCAGCTCTACCCCTGTGGCTTTGCAGGGTATAGCTCCCCACAGCTGCTTTCACAAGCTGGTGTTGAGTGCCTATGGCTTTTCCAGGTGCACACTGCAAGCTGTCAGTGGATCTACCATTCTGGAGGCTGGAAGATAGTGACTCTCTTCTCACAGCTCCACTAGGCAGTGCCCTAGTAGGGACTCTGAGTTGCTGCTTCAACCCCACCATTCCCCTCTGTACTACCCTAGTGGAAATTCTCCATGAGTGTTCCACCCCTGCAGCAGACTTCTGCCTGGATATCCAGGTATTTTCATACATCCACTGAAATCTAGGCAGCGGCTTCCAAGCCTCAACTCTTGCCTTCTATGCATCCACAAGCTGAACACCACACATACGCTACCAGAGCTTGGGGTTTGCACCCTCTGAAGTAATGGCCTGAGCTGTACTTTGTCCTCTTTTAGCCATGCTGGAGCTGGAGCAGCTGGTAAGCAGGGCTCCACATCTTGAGGCTGCATAGAGCAGCAGGGCCCTGGGCCTGGCCCACAAAACCATTTGGTCTTTCTAGGCCTCCTCTGTCATAAAAAGGGCTGCCATACAGGTCTCTGAAATACCTCTGAGGCATTTTCCCCATAGACTTGGCTATTATCATTCAGCTCCTCTTTTCTTATGCAAATGTCTGAAGCCAGCTTAAATTTCTGCCCAGAAAATGGGTTTTTCTTTTCTATCAAATGGTAAGCCTGCAAATTTTCCAAACGTTTATGCTCTACTTCCCTTTTCAAGTTCTAGATTCAGGTTATTTATTTGTTTATGCAAATAAGCATAGGTGTTTTAGAAGCAGCCAGGCCACATATTGAATTGCTTTGCTGCTTAGAGATTTCTTCTGCCAGATACTCTAAATCATCTCTTCATCTAAAAGTTCCACCGATCTCTAGAGCGGGGCATAATGCCTCCAGTCTCTTTGCTAAAGCATAGCAAGAGTGACCTACCTTTACTCTAGTTCCCAATAAGTTCATCATCTCCATCTGAGACTACGTCAGTGGTGACTTCACAGTCCATATCACTATCAGCATTTTGGTCACAAACATTCACTAGGTTTCTCTAGGAAGTTTCTAACTTTCCCTCATCTTCCTGTCTCTTTCTGAGTCCTCCAACCTGTTCCAACCTCTTCCCATTACCCAGATCCAAAGCTGCTTCCACATTTTCTGGCATCTTTATAACAATACTCCACTTCTCTGGTACCAAATTGTTTGTATTAGCTCATTCTCACATTGCTAGAAAAAACTGCATGAGACTGCCTAATTTGTGAAGAAAAGAAGTTTAATTGATGCACAGTTTCACAGGCTGTACAGGAAGCATGGTTTGGGAGGCCTCAAGAAACTTACAATTATGATAGAAGGGCAATGGAGAAGCAAGCATCTTCTTGACATGGTGTGGCAAGAGAAAGAGAGAATGAAGGGGGAAGTGCTGCATACTTTTAAACCATCAAGATCTTGTGAGAACCCACTCACTGTCATGAGAATGACAAAGGGGACATCTGCCTCCATGTTCCAGTCACCTCTCACCTGCACCCTCCAGCAACATTGATTACAATTCAGTATGAGATTTGTGTGGGGACACAGAGCCAAATCATATCAAGGTACAACCATATAAGTTTAGAGCAAGTGACAACATGGGCATCCTTCCCATATGCTTCCACTTAATGCCCCCACCTTCTACTGAATTCTGATCACTGCCTGTACCCCAACTGTCACTTTCAACTTTTGAGGAGGAAAGAGAGAGACATTTTTTAAAAGCACTCTGCAGTACGCAAAGCACTTTTGCCATAAAATTATCTCTTTTGCGTTTCACTAGAGTTTTAGCTTGTGAAATAGACAAGGTATATACTATTATCCCTATCTTAAGAGTTAAGAAACTCTTGGTTCCAAAATCAGAAAGTTTTGTCCATTGGACAAATGCAGTGAAGCTCTGTGTCCTCTCCTTTTGTCCAAATCATACCTCACATATAGCAAGTAGTTAGGACTGGGCTCTGCATAAGTAAGGATATTATATTTGATATATCAGTTTCTATGGCTGATTTTAGCAATTACTTCGGGTTTAGTTATTTTGACTGTCAAGAGACAGTTCTAAAAAGTCCAAAGGTACATTCGGTATCATTTCTATCACCTTTCTGCTTTATCACTGATGAGCGATAACCTAAAAGTTTCAGAAAAAAAACCTAAAAAGGGAATTCCACTTCTCAGCTGGAGAATAGAGGAGTATGTGTAGGAGTTTACAATCTATGCATGCATGGTTGACAATATTAGACTTTACATTTTCCTATATTCATGAAGAAAAGATGAAAGGTCATTAAGAAAACTAGTCTGCAATTTGCTCAGAAAAACCTCTGCTTCCTTAAAGTAACCAAAGCAACTCTCAATCTTCTGTGAGAAGGAATTCGGTACTTACAGTTCTGCAGATGAGATCCTTAAAACAAAGAAATCTGGTCTCCTTAGCGTGTATCCCGAATGGCTTTTACTTACATATGTGTTAAGTTGCTCACTTTTAATTGTAGTTTGTGTTTATACTGGTCTATGCCACATTTCTTGGCTCAGGCTGATGCTAAGGCAACAGGGAATGTGTTTTTTATCCCTGAAGGATATTACTGTGTGAGACACCCTATAAAAGTTAAATTTATTTAATACTTGCAGCAAGTCAAACTTTTATGATTAATATGGCTATTGACCACAGCCTTTTTATATACTATTTCTAGTCTGTGTTTGAAGATCTCAATAAATCACCTAGTTTCAGCGAATTTGGGGCCCTGCCTAAGAAATTTTGATCCAGTTTATTGAGACACACAACAATAGATTTGCCATAAATAATAATGTTTTATTCATGGCTTTCCCCACTTCACTTAATAAAACATAAAAACAAATGATGGAATAAACATGGAAGAATAATAGTAAAAACTGAGTAAATTCTTATTATCTTAGCTAAAATAGTAATACAGAGTTACCATATTTCAAATTGGCTTTTTGATGTGAATGTGTGTGTATGCATGTGTGTGTGTGTGTGGTGTATGGGGTTTGTTTTGTTTACGACACTCAACAGTTCAATCTCACTACATATAGATAGACCTCATGTATTGCTGTTCATCTATCTTTCATGTGCTGATCAATCTGCTTAATTTGTGATTTTGTTGAAAGCAGTTAGCAAGTAAATATTTGATGGGGCCCTCACTTAATGGTTCTATAATATTATAAACTACAGTCACCGACCTATCTTTAACCAAGGACGCTTCTCACTGTGTAGTTAGCATCCTTTTGGCTATACACAAAAATTAGAGAAGGACACAAATAAAATAGTCCATGGAGAGGAGAAGCAGATGCATGCAATCAACCTTTTTTTCCACTGTTCTATTTACTATTACAATGTGAGAAAACTACATATCGGAAAGAAGTGTCTTGAAGAGGTCAAGAGATTGAGACCATCCTGGTCAACATGGTGAAACCCCGTCTCTACTAAAAATACAAAAAAAATTAGCTGGGCATGGTGGCGCGTGCCTGTAATCCCAGCTACCCAGGAGAGTGAGGCAAGAGAATTGCCTGAACCCAGGGGGCGGAGGTTGCGGTGAGCCGAGATCGCGCCATTGCACTCCGGCCTGGGTAACAAGAACGAAACTCCGTCTCAAAAAAAAAGAAGTATCTTGGAAATAAAATCACAAATGATGTCTCTAGTCTAAAGAAAGGACGTGAAAGTTCTTTTCACCTGATTTGCATTGGTGCAAAAGATAAACACCATAGACTAGCTGAGAAGGAAAACTCAATGTCTAATAACTTTTCTTTAATATTGAGCTGAATTTCCTTAAATAAATGAATATCATATTTTATGGTACCTACCAGAAGGCTAATTTTACTGAACGTGGATGTGTGTAGCAAATATCAACTTGTGACTATCAGATTTCCTAACAGCAGCTTATCACCCATACTGTTTACCTGAAAAAGTATGATTGATATTTGGTATTAGCTACAAAGGAAAAGTCCTAGGGTTGTTCAGATTACTATTATTCAATGTGTGGCCTGGCTGGCCATCTCTTTCATGTCAGTCTCCCTTCCCTCTGCAAGTTCTCTACACATGCACACAGTGGGCACGCAGTATTCAATATGTACTGCTCTAAGAGTTTTACTTGGTTTTGGGGCACCATAGGACTCTGGGAAACTGATCCAAAGAAGATCTCTCATCTGAAGCAAGGGTAAGACTTACATTTGCACACAATATCTCTTGGTCACTTCGTACAATAAAAATATTTGGGAAGGAAAATAAAAAGCAACATCAACTCATTCAATCCTCCCACAGGTCTATGATGTAGAAAGGATAGATTGTTATTACCCCATTTCATAGGTGAAAAAAATGAGGCTAAAAGAATTCAAAGTCACCACATAGCCAATTTATTAGTTAAGCTTCCTGCAAGATAGAGGTCGCATACACACCCACTATGTAATTGTAAAAGGGGCTATTTACAAAGTTGTGGGCAAGATTTAGGAAAAATAACAAGGAAGTGGGAACTGTGCTGTATACTAAGGCTCACAACCATTTCTATCACTCAATCTGAAAGGGTGAGGAGGAGAGAATAATTTCTAAACCCTGCAAGTGGGCCATCTAATAGGCCATGTAGCTTTCAGTAAAAGGCCACAGCTAATTTATAGTTATCTGAACAGGAAGAAGGTCAAGTAACAAACACCCTGGTCCCACTTTCCTCTTGATCTTCAATATCTGCTGCCTTCTATTGACCAAAGTCAGAGGGAAATAAACGAGTCTAAAGATACAGCCTATCTACATCAGCTTCCTGAGGCACAGAGCACCTACTGGGGAGCAGAGCTGGAATTCAGCTCTTTCCTTTACTGTCTCAACACAAGTTCTAGTCTCTGTGGGCCAGTTACAATTTTCTATTTCCCTTAAGATGAGCAGACATATCCATCACATTTAGTTTCCTCCTTAAACAAAGGATGATCAGTTAATTTTCAGGCTACAAATGAAAATAGCAATGATTATGATTACTATTTCTGAAGACAATAAAAATAGCTTTGCTTCTAAACGGACAAAAACAATCGTTTCTTCCTTCTGATAGGAAATATATGGAAGAGACTGATTGCTTAGTGATTTATTTAGAAATTACTTACTGAGCACTTATTTTAGACCCAATGCTGCATTAGATCTTTCAGGAAATACAATGTATAAACCCAGCCCTTGAGAAGCTTAAAGTTAAAATGACATATATTATTGTCATGAAAGCTATAAAAGCAAATCTGTTTTCTATATGATTTGGATCTACAATAATTGTATCCGGGTATGTTAAGTGTTTGCTAAAATCAAGTGTTCTGTCAACTTGGGGAAAAATGGGAATTAAACAGTTTATTTGTTGCAGGCTTTTTTGGGGCCTTAATTATGTTAATATGCTTTGCAAATCTTCAAAAGTATGTAGTTTTTAAAAAAAAATTTCCAAGATCACTTTTCTCTCCATATGTGAAGTCTATGAAGACTAAGTTCTTCCACTCAAAAAAGTTTTTAATTTCTATGACCTCATGACCACTTATTATTCCAAATTGTGGGTAGAGCTCCTATTCACAGAAACTTCGGATATTTTAGCTTTAGGTTATATGCCCTCCAGGTTCTCTATCAGGTCACTTTGAACAAAATATAAAAGCTTAAATACGACAGGAGGAGAACTTTAACTACTTAAGGTAGATAATTATCCTTTTACTTATAGTCTATAAACCTAAAGTTTTATTTCTCAAATTTCTTAAAATAGCATATATCTGTATATAATTTTAAGAGTTCAGAGAATCATGTCACTTTTGTTACGTTCAACTTTCTTTATAAAAACTCAGTGACTAGCAGTAAACGAGTACAATTGTTCTATAGTCATGGACATACAACTGCACACAATGAATATACACACACGTACAGAAATTTTGGGACGTAGCCTGTTAATGCTTTTCACTAGAATATGGAATTCTTTTTTCTTTTCCTCTTTTCTTGACTTTCCTTTGGTTTTCCTCTGCAGCTCCCTGAAGCTGACATGGCTGTAGGCTAAGCAGCCCTGTGCATAGGGCTCTAACAGTACATCTACTGCCCCAAAAGTACAAACCCACATGGACAGCTTTAGTAAAAGCTAATGGAAAGAAGAGTCAGAATCTGTTACTGTGAGGCCTTAGCCATTCATTAACTGAGAGTAACTTTGCTAAGGCCTTTTGAAAAATCAATGCATGTGGGATGGTGTGAGGTGCTGAAATAAGACAGGACTTGAAGATAAAGACAGAGTGTAGTTTCAAATCTGCCCCAGATTAGTTGCACAGGTTTAGGAAAGTCACTTTACAAGGCTGAGCAGAGACAAGAGGGCATGCTGGGCAGCCCTTTCAAATCAGTCCTCTAGAAATCTCTGTTCCCATTTATTTAGAGGAAGAATTGCGTTCTGTTTAGGGATAACTGAAGAGAAAGAGAATCACGGTTGTGACTGCCCAGTTTGCAGATCTGCCAGTCTTCTTTGAAATAAGACTAGTCTCCATAGTGGAAAGATTAGAGGACCAGAGTACTTACCAACACCATTTGGTGGTCTTAATCATTTCCCTTCCCAGCTCCTAAACATTCCAGGCAATTTAGTGCTGAAATATTTCTTTTACATCCCTACCACAATTCAGAGAGAAGTTTTCATAGAATTTCTTAAATCTGTTAAGATTTTCAATAATATTTTAGCACCCACATAACATCTTAGCATCATTTATGGATTAATGCTTCCAGATAAGTGATTGGTTGGCTAGAATTTACTTATATTTTCCAATTAAGGCCAATTTTCTTATTTTCCAAATACAACAGTTGGATGAGATCAATGGTTTCTAAATCTGAAAATGAAAATCAGAATAATCTAAGGAGACTTCTTTTAAAAATACAGATTTTCTGCTTCCATTCTAGACAAACCAACTCAGAAGATTTCAGAAGTATATATATTCATAAATATCTACATATACACACATATATAAAATTCTCCCCTTAAATGCCACTTACGTTTAAGCTTTTATATTTTGTTCAACATGACTGATAGAGAACTTGGACAACACATAACCAAGTTAATTTGTGATGGCTTCTTAGCTCTAAAAACCAAGACCCAGAAGTGAATGACATCAAATAGACTAGATGCTGATTAAATGCATTATTATGTTCCACAAGGAGATTTTATTTCTCAACAGAAACATCATCACTGCTTTTTTTTTTGAGATGGAGTTTCGCTCTTGTTACCCAGGCTGGAGTGCAATGGCGCGATATCGGCTCACCGCAATCTCCGCCTCCTGGGTTCAGGCAATTCTCCTGCCTCAGCCTCCTGAGTAGCTGGGATTACTGGCACGCGCCACCATGCCCAGCTCATTTTTTGTATTTTTAGTAGAGATGGGGTTTTACCATGTTGACCAGGATGGTCTCGATTTGTTGACCTTGTGATCCACCTGCCTCGGCCTCCCAAAGTGCTGGGATTACAGGCTTGAGCCACCGAGCGCGGCCTCACTGCTTTAAAGAATGCCTAGCAGTCATCATTACCCTTCTTTTACACAGGAGGACTCAGAAAGCTAGAGAAGATAAGGGACTTGTGAAAGGTCATTAGCATTGGATGAGGATGCAGAGCTCCTAATTTCTAGTGCAATGATCTTTAAATGATAGCAATTCTTATCAGTGAAACGATACTGAAGAAGGGGGCTTTAAATGTCAGTATCAACTCATTAATGTTTTTCATTCCCTCAATTCTAAGCCAAGAGAAAGAAATGACTTCTTCTGGTATGCTGTGGTTTTCTTTAAATGAGCCCATTAAAATTGTCCTCTCCTCTTCTTCCTAACTAGTCTCTCTCTTGGTTCTCAGTTGATGAAATAACATGCGCTACTTAAGATTCATATTTCCTTTCTAACTATGCCTTGAAGGAGCAGGATTAACTTTCTCAGCTTCTTCCCCAGCAGTAAACTCTAATTGGCTGACAGCTTGCTCAGACAAACACACAGCCCCTGAGGGCTTTTATGGTAAAAGAAAAGAAAACATGGTCACAGATCCACCCTTTCCTGATGCATTTCTCCCACAAACTAAAAATAGAACTGTGTCAAGAAACTGAAACAAAGATGTTAGCTACTGGCCAATAAAATTTGAAGATGACTCAATATCATTTATTTTTATTGGAAAATGTTCTTTCTATAGTCCCATATAAGAATATATTTTCAACTTTGTAAATTAAATGCATGACCATGTATATAAATCCCCTGATGAATTACCCCAGCCAGAAACCAACAACTATCTCAAAACTGACCTCTCATATCCTGCTTATGGGTTTGCCTTTATCTCGCCAGTGTCTGCTAGAGACGTTGCTAATCCTCTTCCCAACTTCCACTGTATTCCACTTACACTGTGTAGCAACAATGGATTTTGATCAGGATTGACCCAATCCACTAATGCAGTCTCATGTGTGTGGATGTTGATTGATTCAGATAACTCTAGCTCGAACAACTGTGGCATGACTTCCCCTAGCATAGAAGAAGAGTATAGAGTGGTTCAATGAGCCTAAAGTCCAATACTTTGTCTAGGAACTGGGCACTGAGAATTGCTATCTTTCTGGATAGTGTGGGCTTCAGAATCCTAAACTGCTATAGCCATTTTACTATCACAAGTAAAGCCATCCTACCGATGAAGCTAGCAGAATGGAAAGGGCAGAATCAAAAAATTATATGGACATAGTGCCAGAGCTATTTCTGACTACAGTTTCTACCGTTATAAAATGTATCAAAAATATTATTCAGATCTGGGATTTGTTATTTCTATTCTCTATTAAGCCAAGTCTCAAAAAGGGTTTCAAGATTACTAAGGAGATAGATGAAGAGGATGTCATAGATTTCAGCAAAGCTTTTAGCAAAGCCTCTCATAAAATTTATACATCCTGTGGGAAAAGTTTGGGGGAATATCAATGAAATGCCAAGCTCTCCAGTCCTATGTCACAGGGCTCTGGGGTATCCAAAATTAGTGTAACTGATTGGAGTCAAGAAAGAGAAAACATGCTTAGCAAATTTGCAGATTTGGTAGACTAGATGTTATGTTAGGTAATTAAATCATAATTTATAATTATCTCTATAGTCTAAAATGAATTTAAAAAGATAAATTTAAATACATATATAGTAAAGTTTTGCATTTTAATGGTGTTTAACTAAGGATGGATGAGCATAGATAATATTAATTCAATGAAAAATTCCTGTGGGTTTAGTTGACTACAAACTTCGTATGAACCCATAGCGTGACATAGCTATTTAAAAGCTAAGACAATTTTAAAGCTGCATTTAACATTAGTATAATGTCTACTTCAAGAAACTAAAGACAAATTCTGCTTTTCTAGGGCTTAGTTAATATTTGGAGTTGCACATTCAGTTTTGACATTTTATCAGTTATGTCACAGTTAAGAATTAGTTACACATTGGAATTGCCAGAATTGTGAAGTGTCACATTAAAACTATTTAAAAGAACTGGGGCCTTTTAGTCTGAAAAAGTGAAGATTGATGGAGGCCAAAACAGCAATCTTCACACATTTATTGATTAATTCACTAAACAAATATATATTCAACAGTTGCAAAGTGACTAAAAATGTGAGAGGTACGGGAGATACAAACATGGACAAGAACTGAAGATACAGTTTAGTGAAGGACAAAGACGCAAGAATGAGTAATTACAATATAGTGAGATGTGTATACTACTATAAAAGCATCAGTAATGGAGCCACTAAACTAAGCTTGATGGGGCATTGGCCCCTAACTTGAGTCTAGAAGAAAGAGTATGTGGTTCCCTAGGCAGAGAGAAAGGTATTCTAAGAAGATAAATAGCAAGTTTAAGGCAAAGAGATATAAACCCTACCTAGCCCTTTATGACCGGACCATTGAAAAAACTTGAGGGAGGAGGAAGAGGGAGTTTGAAAGGAAGGTGGAGATCACATTATTTAACTGAGATAATTCAATTGGGATTTTAAAAAAATGGATCAGAATCCTAAAGGTATTTATTATAGAGAATAAATGGTTAAGAACAATCCAACATTGAAAATAAGAAAAATGAGGGAGCTCTAACTACATTAATAAAAAGATTATGATATTTTGGAAAGAATAGCTATGTTAACAGAACAAAAAGAAGTCCCAGAAACATATTCAAACATAAACGAAAAGATGGTATATGAAAAAAAGAAAATTATATGTGTGTGGAAAAAACCCAGTAATTCAATAAGTGAACAAACGTTTCTGAGATAATTGGTTAAATGTTTGGGAAAAATTAAATTAGGTCTCAATGTTACATGTCCAAATAAATTCCAAATGATTCAACAATTTGAATTTAAAAACATGAAATCTTAAAATAACTAAAAATATACATAAATAACTACTTCAGAGTGAGGAAGTTTTTTCTGAGCATAAATCCAAAAGAACACAAAAGAGAGTGTAAAGGTTTATTTGTACATGTTTGGCTTATTACAAAGAGGGAAGAGGAGGAGAAGTAGAAGAATAGGAGGGAAATAAAAAATCGGTGAGTGATATATGTCCTAGTTTCCATGCCACTACGTTCTTCTGCACTCAAATCTCTTTTTTTTCTGCATTTCTTATTTCAGTAAATTGTGTCTTTATTCATTTAATTACTCAAATCAAATCCATACAAGTCATCCTCGACTATCCCCTTTTTCGTTTTTCCTCATATAATCTGTCAACAAGTGTTGTCCACTATGCCAATGAAAATAGATTCTAAGTCCATTTCCATTTCCGCATTGGCCTCCATATCTCCATTTCTTTCCATTTATCTTGCCATCACCCTGACACAAATGACAATCTCTCAGATTCTGTATTGCTTCCTGAATAATTTTCCTGTTTTCACATCCATTCTGCAGCAGCAACCAGAGTGTTAAAATGCTACAGTCATGTTCGTCATTCACTTACCTAATATTTATTGAGAACCTGCTATGTGCCAGGATTACACTGGGAGTTGCCAAATAAGTCAATAAAACTAAAATTTATGCCTTTGTGGAACTGACATTCTAGTAGAAGAAGAGGGTAAAGGAAGGTAATGAAAACATTAGTCAAGTCATATTTTAGAAGCTAAGAATTGTGGAAAAATATAAAACAGGAAAGGGATGTAGGAACTATGGCCTGTCGTCTTCTGCAGTTGTATGATTGGTGCACTGCATAGAAGCATGGCAGAAGTGATGAAAAGGATTGAAATCCCAGGAAGGTGTTTTTCTGATTCTTCTGTCCAGATGGGGCTCCTTTTTCAAACACATCTGCCCATAGTGAATATCTTTTTCTAATTTACTCAAAAGCACAGTTTATGGGCCATATAGATAGTTTTGTTTTAAGAGGATCGCTGGATGACATGTTAGGAACTGAGTGCAAGAGTGGAAGAAGGGATGTAGTTATGAGATTATTATACATTTCCAGATGGAAAGTTATGATGGCTTGAACAGGACTACAGTGGTAGAGTCTATGAGAAGTGGTCAGATTCTGGATATATTTTGAAGACAGAAAAAAATAGAAAATTTGCTGTTGGATTGCATATGGAAAATTCCAAATCTAATCTCCTTTTTATTGCCAGTAGAGCCATACTGAATCTGAGCCTTCCAACCCTTTAGACATAATCTCCATTCATTCTCCCAGATGCTCACAAAACTTCAAACACATTGCCTTTCTTTTTTACCCTTAAAGCATCCAAGCTCATTCTCAATCCTGGGCCTTGGAATTGGCCCATTTGCTGTTCTGTATCACAAACCTCTTTTATCCCAGATTTTTGTATGGCTTACTCATTCTCATAGTCAAGGAGTCCAAATGTCACCTTGCACAGGGATGCCATCTCTGACAATTCTATGTAAAATATCACTTGCAGATATTCACCACACGTTTTACTGATTCATTATGTATACATAATTCATCACTATTACTAATAAGTCATTGTTTATTTGTGTATTGTCAGTTTTATTGCAATGTAAGATCCATGGAATTAGAACCATTACCTTGACCTAAAATAGCGTCCAAGCAACAGTGACTGTTCAATAAACATTTGTTTCTTTGATTGAATTACCCCAGAGCATTCAGACATTTGCTTTAGAACTCCCATTGTCTTTCATTTATTTGACTAATACCCCAAAATCAAAATTCTGCCCTTTTTGAAAGAACTTTAATGCTAGTAAAGTAGGCTTACATTGCTTAAAGTTATAGAGAAGATGAAAGTTTCTTAGCTTCCTGTACCCCATTCCCTCTAGAGGTGCCTAGGGCATATACCTGTGGATAATGGTAGCTATTCATTTTCAGTTTCCAAATGCTTCACTGTTTACAATTATTGCAGAAATTATCTTATATTGATAATACCCAGTTATGGCAGAGATTATAAGAAATTGGGAATATGAAGATAAAACAAGCTTACGTTAATCAGAGGTGATCATTCAGAATGAAGTATGTTATTTCTAAGTCGATAATATAATATTTTGTTATCACATGCAGAACATCAGTTATGTACATGAAGTGTACATAATTGTCTATTTATAAGTCCTGCCTAGGGGTAGTTTAATTCTATTGCCAAGCTGCTAGAAATTCAATTGATGCAGTGCAAATTAATGGTCAATGCTAATAATACAAAGTTTATGAGATTTAGATCCAGAACAGAGGCTGTTTCAAATAACATTTCAATTATTAGTTCTCCCGATGGTCTTTAATAAAAGAGATAAAAAAGTTATCATTCTAAAGCCCTGGTTAGGTTCAAATTCTCTTAATGTGCCTATATCAAAGATGTTGCAGAGATTTACAGTGTATTTTTATGTGAATATCTCAGTTATTTCAAATTCTTTTGTGTGCTAATTGATATGTAGGAAAGCAATTTCAAATAATAAGCCATTCTTCAGATAACCACAGTAATCACAGTTTGAGTTTATTTCTTTCTACTCTGTCCCCAAAGCAACATAGCTACATTGAGATTCCTAAAATCTTTACCTTAGAAAAAGACCCCTGAGCCAACAGTCGCTAGAAATATGGGGTCAGACTGGTTTTTAGTAAACTCAGAATAAAAGCCACTCAAAATACAGAGTCAAGGTTAACTTTGAAAGATTTCATTTAAACTCCTACAAATACTTAGCAAAGTCAAGGAGATAATAATGTATATTCAACTGTGAAAGCTGAGAAAGATAGGAAAGTGTGACAGACAGAAATGGACTCATTCTGCAATTATCTAAATGCAGTCTTCCTTTCTGGGTGTTTCCACACACCATTCCAGTCTCTAACCCATGTTACTGCAAGCATCTTCTACTTTCTCTCTGCTCGTCTTACCTTCTTGAAATCCATTCTCCTTCCTTAGGCCAAAACAATCAATTGTGTTGAATCATATGAAATTGCCATCTAGACACCATATTCTAAAATAAACTTGTCCTGAAACCAAGGTTTGACTATCCTGGGCTTCCTTCTATATTAGCAGTCACCATATTCTATTGAAATGAAAGATTCACATGCCTCTCTCTCTCACCAGACTCAAATACAGGAGCTGTCTCAAGGGCAGGAGCTGTCCTATTCATGTAGTATCCCAATGCCTAGCAGATTGCCTGGCCTACAATAAATACCCAAAAACATCAGTTTCTTGAACTGATGTAGAATAAGTTTTAATTTTTTAAATTTATTATTTTGTTTTGTCTTTCAAAACTGTGTATTTTTACTTATATATATTACTAATATATATTAAAATTATTATTAAAATACATTGGGCCGGGCACAGTGGCTTATGCCTGTAATCCAGCACTTTTGGAGGCCAAGGCAGGCAGATGGCTTGAGCCCAGGAAGTTGAAACTAGCCTCAACAACATGGGGGAAACCCCAACTCTACAAAAAAAATAGAAAAGGTAGCCAGGCATGACAGTGCCTGCCTGTGGTCCCAGCTACTTGGAAGGCTGAAGTGGGAGGATCACACGAGCCTGAGCCTAGAAAACAGATGCTGCAGTGAGGCAGTGAGGTGTTTTCATGCTGCTGCACTCTAGCTTGGGTGAAAGAGTGAGGCTTGTCTAAAAAAAACAATGAGTTCAAAACTTTGTAATATTTCAAAACTATCCCTCCTTCTTCCAACTCATTTCCAAAGTAGATTCAGTGGAGGATGTTTGTTTTTGTTTCCTTTTCATTTTTATCATTACTCAAAGAGAATAGGGACTTTGTTAAAACTTACGACAGTGAAAATACATGTTACAAAAGGTCTTTTATTCCTAGAATTTAAAGACAGGAGACTTAAAAGATAGGCTTTTGTGTTTACTTATACAATGATAATTTTCTGATTAAGACTGGAGCAGGATAGGCACATCTTGAAAAGGAGGATCTTCTTAATTATTTTTCATGGACTGCCATCCAACCCTAGTCTGGGTGACTTCTATCGCACACCTTCAACTCCCATTGAGTGTGGTATAATATCAGTGCCACCTTTCATGGCGCACTACCCGTTTTTTGTGAGTCCCTAGAGCCAGCTATTGACTTGTAGGTTTCCATAAAGCTCTACAAAGCATCAGCTACTCTTGAACAAAAAGCATTGTACATCCAGTGTCCCTGGAGAATGACTGCATAAACAAAACTCTCCTGGAGATCAGCATGCAATTGAAATACAATTTGCACCTGGTGGCAAAAGTTGCAAAAAGTCAATACTTGATGAGGGAGAACTTTTTAAAATCCTTGAAACAGCAGAGTGGCTCAAGGCTATTTGTTGTATTTGCAATAAAAGTGTAATCCAGTGTAATATGCAGGTAGTTACCAACTAGAGAAAACCAGCTGTGATACTATTGAACAACATCCCTCTCTCCCACCAAATGAGCTGTTAAGAGAACAAATAGAACTGGTAAAGGACTAATAAGAATTTTGAAAACAAAACAAAACAAAAACAAGAAAAGGTTACACATTAGAGTTATACTAGAAGCTGTAACAATTACAGAAATCTTGGTGGTTCTACAGTGTACATTTCAGATACTTAATTCTAGGTTTGGGAGATGCCTGAAGAGGAAAAGCTGTATGCTGAAAGAAACTTTGGTGGGGAAACATTAAACCATACAAAACTTATTTATTTTAAAAAATTGGAAGCAAGCATGTTTGTTAGAAATACTGCATTTTGTGTTTTTATAAACCTTATGTTGCCACCATCTGTAACACACTTATCTGGAATCTAGCTGGTTTAATTTGGAGCTGATGTTAGTTCACTACATGAGTTTTCGCACAAAACACTCTCTTATTTGTAGTTATGGTTTCTGGCTAATATATTATTATTCCACACAAAATAATAGAAAAGATATATTGTCCCTTAAAACCTCCAGCACTTTCAGAAATAGGGTTTATTCAATGAGAGTCTGAAAGAATTGGAAATGAGTAGACAGTTGAAAGAATAAAGAAAACCTACAGTCTTAAATTCATGTTAAATTTTTAACATTTAGTTAAGAGAGATTCAAAAATTAAAAAACAAATTTGCTACTTCCTCTGATGCTTAAAATTTCTGTTTCTAAATAAAATCTCAAGGCAATGAAGACACTTTTTTTTTGTCATTGAGAATACACAGCAGAGTCCCTTTAATCAGTTAAATTGGAAATTGTTTTTGTCTTAGCTAATTGATCATTGGCTAATATCTTCTTTAAATCTGGCTTGTTTTTAAAAAGTCTGTAAGATTTACTAAAATAAAAAATTCAACATAGAACTAACTTCTGGAATTGGAACATTCTTTGGTCCAGAAAATAATCAAAGAAGGTTCAAGATATAGAAGTCTCATAATCTGAATATAGCTTCTCTGACAAAGGTAGAACAGGAGGGAAGAAGAGTTGATTTGGAGATATAGAAAATAAGCTCAATGAGGACATACTGAGTTTGAGATTTGAGGGGATTTTCAAGTGTAAATATCTTGAAGGTATTTGCAATATGAACCTAGAAGTGAGCATAGAAAGCAGAAGCGACAATCTGAGTTCCACTTATTAGAACAGACATACAAGTTAGAACCCTGAAAAGAAAAGAGCTCTCTCTGTTGGATAGAGGTGTACGTGAAGGAAAGAAAAGCAAGATAATTAAGGCCTAGTCTTACAGAACATGCACAATTAAAAGATGCAAAGAGAAAATAAAAATATAAGAAATTTTAGAGAGAGAAAAACTGATGGCTGCTCTGAAAACCATTCATAAAAATATTTCAAGGAAAGAGGCCATTGTCAGCATCTAAAGGAGAAATCAGTGGGATGAAGAGAGAAAACAATTCGAATAAATTAGAAGTTGTTAATAATTCTCAAGAATCTTTGAGTAAAATAGTGGGCATTTCCCCTTCTTTCAAACAAAAAATGGCTGAATAGATGTCATGAATTTGTTAACAGCAGATGTCTTCTGTAGAAAAGCTACAGAGAGGAAAAAAATGTCACTTGTTATAATTTCTGCTTTTTCTTGTTAAAATAAGTGCATTTTTTGACATTTGTTGGTAAATTATTTGTAATGTAAGTCTTATCTTTACTGGTTTTACTTTAAAAGACAAGCATAACTATCTGGTTCAAATGTCATTTGAAACTAAGATACAACTTTTAAAGGATTTTTTATTTAAACAAATGAAAGTAAGTGATAAAATTGGTATCACTAGCACATAGACATAATTTTATGAAATGAATTTCTCCAGTATTTGAAAGGAGTAATTTAACATTTTGTGTGAAAAAGTAGTGAACAGGTTGTTGAATTTATATTTAAAAAATATTAAAGAAGTCTTAGTTTTAGATAATATGGCTAAACTACTTAAAATGAGACCAAGGGATGACATTTGATAGAAGAAACATATTTTCTTCTAAAAATGTCAATTTTCCATCAGCTTCTTTTCATGTCATATTGGCTTTTATATCTTTGTTAATAATTCTTAACTCATGAAAAGTACCTGATACTAACATTGTTAAAACTCTAGCTTTAAAAAGAAATAAGACATCTTAACATTAGTTCTGGTTCTTTGAGACTAAAAGATGCAGTGGAAATGATTTTCTTCAAATCTCCCTTCTATATATTTTTCTCCCTTCTATTCATTTTTTCAAAGAAACCATAAGTAATCCATATTTAAGTTAGTGTGTATCCCTTTATAATGTAGTTTAGTATGTATGCCTCATTCTAATATTTTAAATTTTGAAAGCCCTGAGCTTGTTCTTCCAGTATAATGTTCTGCAAAAGTATCAATAATTTTCAAAGAACTACTCAGAAATTGGGTTTTATGTTAATTGATGCAAACTTCAATCATTCCACTTGACTACAGGCCCCTTGAGAAATGCTGTATCTTTCATTTATATATGCTCAAAGGCATACCCAATGCTTGGGTGGAATATAATAAGGGATCAATTAATTGTTGCTGAGCACATCAATGGATCACACACACACCGATATATGGGAGGTGTTTGTGTGTGTGTGTATATATCTATATCTTATGAATATTATGGCTATAACTCAGTGTTATATGAAGATTTTAATAAATGTTAATTCAAACTAGTTAAACAATCTAATTTAAAAGTGTCACATATCACCACTTTCCCTTCTTAACTCTCAAACCAAATCTTCCTACTTTTTTCCACAACACAATATACTTTCATAGTTTAATTCTCAATCATTATTTTGTTTATTCAAATGATATTCTACTTAGTTTATTCAATTCGCCATATCTGGAGCAATTTGTAAATAGTGACCATAACCTTTATTGAACTCTGAAGATAAGCCAGTGCCCAAGTACAGTAAAGCATGAATAAGGGATTAGCCAGAGAATCAGAGACTTCCACTGGCATCTCTGATCTGCTAGGAAGTAGGTTTTATCCCATTGATCCTCAGTCTCTTCAACTGCACACATGAGATTCTACAAGTTCTTCTCAACTCCATTGTTAAAACAAGATTGAAGATATTTATGGTAAAAACAGTAACTTCTCAGTAGAAACTTTGTCCATAAGCTTAGTAAAAACTGAACTTAATTACACCCTATCCATATTTTACAAGCCCAGACTTTTACTTTGTTCCTTAAGTGGAAATGTTTTGGATGCAATATCTTCTGAAAGATTCTTAATAATTTAGCCAGCATGTATTTGATAAATGACTTAAGTTTCTAATATTAATTATGGCCAGAGGCAATGTTATGGATAATTGTTTCAGATTTCAAAACAAATCAAATAATATGTAACCTCCAAATGGGTTTATCTTTTCAAAAAGAATAAATGACTTTGTAAAGTTCTATTTGTTTGCTTGTCTTGGAATGCATAGATTTATATTTGTTTTTGTCTTTATAAATAAAGGTCTTATAATACAAGTTAGCATCACGTTCAGAAACAACTGTAAGTATCAAATAGCTGTCTATCACTTTCAACTTTCTTAAATATGCTTTTGCACTTATTAACTCATTTCATTTTCTGAAAAAGTCACAAGAAGTAAATAGAATGAATATTAATTTTGTTGTTTGTGTGATGGTGAGAAGGAGACATAGTGCATATGAATAATCACTCTCATCAAAGCAGGGTTGGGCGTGGTGGCTTATGCCTGTAATCCCAGCACTTTGGGAGGCTGAGGTGGGCAGATCACGAGATCAGGAGATCATGGACCATCCTGGCCAACATGGTGAAACCCTGTCTCCACTAAAATATAAAAAAATTAGCGGTGTGTGGTGGCACTTGCCTATAGTCTCAGCTACTCAGGAGGCTGAGGCAGGGGAATCACTTGAAGCGGGAGGCGGAGGTTGCAGTGAACCGAGATCATGCCACTGCACTCCAGCCTGGTGACAGAGCAAGACTCCATTTCGAAAAAAAAAGCAGGGAGGGGGCATTTTTAGATCTGCAGACCTCCAGTCTTGGGTCCTCAGCACGAATTCCAGCTGAAATTAGCCTGGGTTTTAGAATCAATTTTCTTGCAGAAGTGGTGCGTGGACAAAGAGAAGAACATAAAAGTTGATGAACATGAGACCTTTGGGGGAATTTCCACAAACAAGGCAAGTCCAATAGTTATCAAAGAGGCACCAAACGTTATTATGCCAGGGACGTGAATATATGAAGCTACTCATTTGTACACACACAAGAAAAATCTGGAAATTTTCGTGGTACAACACTGGTGGACTGGATATTTGTATGTGACAAATCTGTCTTCAAATAATGGTTTCTCCATAAGAGATGTACTTTCTCTTTTGTATAGCTATAAAAATACTATTATCCTTATATTTAAGGATATATCACTGTGCACTTTAAAATATGTTAGGAGGCTCTAATGTTAAGTGTTCTTATTATCTCTGCCCCCAACACAAAATACAAACAAAAAAACCAGGGGACAGTTTCAGAGGGGAGGAATATATTTAGTACCTTGATTATGGTGATGCTATCATGGCTCCAAACTCATCAAAATATTTCATTAAATATGTGCAACTTGTCATCTATAAATCATACTTTAATAAAACTTTAAAAAGAAAACTACTGGTATAAAATTTTTCAGAAGAAAATATCAGACATGTTTATCCAGAGTATTCTTTGCTTTGCTCTACAAAAATAATATAACCAGTTTAACCAAAGTTGACAGCAGCACAGTGGGCCTTGGCTATCAACAATTTTCGAGTTGGCTATTGAATCAGTTCCTGGAGGTTGCTTATGTAAAGCTCATTGCAACAGCAGCCCATGAACTTTACACCTCATTGTGCAAAAGCCTATTTGGAAATGTTAAGCCTCTGGCAAGGACATAGGATCTATAAATCATCCTTGCATGGTTTAGAAATTCTTGTACATGAACAGAACCAATAACAACACTGCGTGCCATATTTTCAGCATTGAGACTATACTCCAGGTCCAGCTCCTTCAGAGACCAACATTTAAGTTTCTATCAAATAAAATAGAATGTTGAGAGTTTCAACAATTTTACTGTGAAAATGTCTGGGATGAAAAATGAGCAATTAACATTATCAAATTTAGAAAAGAAATTATGACCTAATAGTATTTTCCTTTTTTATCACTGTGATCAATAGAATTGGCTTTTCAATGTTTATAAATGTCCATGTTACGTGTTGTGACAAATATCTGTCTTTCATATATCACCACCTGTAGAGGTGAAAAACGAACACGGACTTTGGCACATGCTGGTGTTTTGATCATGACTTTATGCCACCATTTATTCAGGAGAGATTTGCTGGGTGCTTACTATTAGTCAGGCACTGTTCCAGCTATCAAAACTGCAAGGATAAACACCCAGACACTGTTTAGTGGAGAAGGTAAGACATTAAACCAAATAATCCCACAAATTTATAATTGAAATATGTGTAATGATTTGAGGTATGGTCCACTATAAGGAGGCCCTAGATAGACACAATTTGGGATGATGGGACAGAGGCAGGGGCTGCCAGATATGTTTCAGAATGTCCACTAACGTTTGAATTCACAATCAGTGAGAAATAATTTTTAGTATAAATATGTTCAAAATACTGCATGGGAAATAGTTTTACTAAATAAAGTATATACACACACACACACATATATATATACACATACACACATATATACATTTATACATATACATAAAATATATTTATATCTTCTTCCCTAAATTTGCCAGTGCCAGGTAGAGAGTGGTGATCTTTAGTCCTAAGGGGTATCAGGAAAGGTCCCTGTGAGGAAGAAACATTTGAACTGACAGACCCTAAGGCATGGATGGTAAGTAGAACCTAAAGAAGGAAGGGAGAAGAATATTCCAAATATATGAAGTTTTGGATTGGAAAATTCTAAATGTGCAGAACCACTCATTGTCTTCCAGAGGCAGAGTGAAGGCTGGTCCTGGACACTTAGGGTGCTAGAGGGCAGAGCCAATAGAAAATGGACTGCAAAGGCCCATGTGACTCCATCATCCAGGGCTTGTCATACCTTACGCTGACCCACCTGACTTCTCTGATCCTCAGTTTCTGCATATGGATACTAAGACTATAATTTCTCCAAGGGAGGTTTGGAGAGCTAACCTGAGAAATAATGCAAGCATAAGACTAGTTATAGAACCTTGGCTGACTCTTTCTCTTTATAACTTTTTCTTTCTTACTGTAACTCACCTGACCACCTATGAAAGTTTTTGTATGGTTTTGTGAGAGATGTTTTCCACTCGCTTTAATTTTCCCCCAACTTAGGGAGTGACATTTAAAGATATCTACTCCTTTGTACTTTATTTGCCTGGTGTATTACTGTATTAAATTTAATCTGAAGAACAATTTTGCCAGTAGGCATCTATATATCTTGTGATTATTTCTCAGTTCTCTACTTTCTCTCAGAAAATATCTCATTCACTATTAACACAAGACCCAAATGTTTCCCTTCTTTTTCTATCATATGGAGACTTTTAAATGCATTCTCTTCCAAGGGTTATTTGGGAGACTACCTTCAAATGCTTTCTTTCTATGGTTTTAACCTAGAACAGGATCATACTGGGGGGGAAATTGCCTTTCCTCGTAGCCTGGCCTCCTCCCCTCAACTGCTCGCCACCCCAGAGACAACTTCTGTCTAGTGCTCCGACATGCTGATATTGAGTGAGTAAGTCGGCCTGGGAGTGGCAGCACCGGGCCAGAACTCTCAGTGATGAATGTCAGCACAGCGGCCGCAGTCTTTCTGCCAGACGGGAGGCTAACAGGCAAACGGCAGGGAGTTCACAAGCTTGGAGGGGCTTGTTAGACAGAGTTCAAAATTCTGGTGAACATCTCTCTGCCACTCCACAGAACAGCTGCAGCCTCAACAGTGGGAGTCTTCACACTGATTTTTCAAAAAGCTCCCCCTCAAGAATGTAGTGTCATAGTACACTGTTAAATGCCCTGAATTATAGTATATTGTTATCTATCACACTCTACCCTCACCATTGGTTGAAAAGTTGCTAATTTGGACAGAGATGATTTCCCTTATTAGAATGGGTTTTCTCTCATTCTCTCTTTTCTGAGAATTTATCACTTTCTGCTGGCAGAATTTCTGTGTGTGACTCAAATACAGTCCTTGCTGCAGCCCAATTTAGGTATTAGCCACTTTAAATTATTTCATACTAAGAAGTAAGTGATTTCTTGAGAAAACAGATTCACAAAATTCAGTTTCTATGCAAGTGATCTACTTGTAAAAGTATTTCATTCATTTAATATTAAGATTTTCTTATTCAACCATTAAGTTTTGAGGACCTACCAGTGTCTGTTGTGGGCACTGGTGCTAAAACCATGAACAAGACAAAGTCCTTGCCTTTATATAGCTTGCATTCTGCTAGAGACAAACCATAAGTCTGCAAATAAACAAGACAAATAATTTCAGGTAGTAAGAGATGCTATAAATTAAAATAAAAGCAAAATATATGCTATAGTATAAATGTGTCCCCAAAATTCATGTGTTGGAAACTTGATCCCCAGTGAGACAGTGTTAGGAGGTAAGGCCTATTGGGAGGTGTTTGGGTCATAAGGGCTCTGCCCTAATGAATAGATTGATGCCATCATAGAAAGAGCTTGAGAGAGTGGGTTTGTACTCTTAGCCATCTGCTTCTCACCAAGCGCTGAGATTGCAAAGATGTCTTCAGCAGATGCTGGCACATTAATCTTGGACTTTGCAGCCTCCAGAACTGTGAGAAAGTAAATTTTCATTTATTATAAATTACGTACTCCCAGGTATTCTGTTATAGCAGCATAAAGCAGACTGAGTCAAGAGAGAAGCCCTGGAGGGCAAGTGGACAGGGAAGCTGTTTCTGATAGGGTAGTCAGGGAGAGGCCAAGAGACTGAGCTCTGAAGGCAAGGATGTTCCAGTGGCACATACAAGTTTGGGATATTTGAAGGATTAACATGAGGAATGTACATGTGAGAATGGGTGGAGGTCAGTTGTGGTAGCTCACACCTGTAATCCCAGCACTTTGGGAGACTGAGGCTGATGGATCACTTGAGGTCATGAGTCTAAGACCAGCCTGGCCAACACAGTGAAACCGTTCCTCTGCCAAAAATACAAAAAATTAGCAGGGCACAGTGGCACACACCTGTAATCCCAGGTACTCAGGAGGCTGAGGCACGAGAATTGCTTGAACGCAGGGAACGGAGTTTGCAGTAGGCTGAGATCATGCCACTGCACTCCAGCCTGGGTGACAGAGAGATCCTATCCAAAAACAAAAACAAAAAACGAATGGGTGCAGGCCTGACACCAAAGAAACATTTGTTGATTTTTTTCTCATAATGTTCATGCTAGCTATGGCTATGGAAGGGTGAAGAGGATTCTAGGCACAAAGACAGCAAATATAAGCTTATAAGCCATAGTACAAGTTGGGTTCTCCAGGAAACAGATTCTGAGAAAGAAATTAGTATACAAAAATTGCATTCGTGAGTACTATTAAGACCAATGCTTGTAGAAGAGAGGAGAAGGAGGCAGGTTTGGGCAGAGGGAAAAGTCAGTCCTCAATGGGAAATTCAGCTGACCTTGAAGGGAGCTTTAAAGGTGCAATGAACCTTCAGAGCTGTTGTGCATTAGGGGAAGAGGGCTATTTCCTCCTGTAGATCAGTCATTTGATGTAGGTGACCCAATAAAGAGAATGTGACCCTTTTGGACAAGGCAGCTCTCTTCAGCCTATGCAATTCATTAAGAGCCAAGCACTGAGAAATAATTCTCCATGGACCTCTCACCTTTCTGGATGAGCAGAGGCAGTTTGTTTCTAAGTCCTTCAGGATTTGAACAGTACAACACAGGGTCTACCCAGAGGACAAAGCAATTAAGTATCATTTTGGGAACGCCTAGATTACTTTTGATCAGACATTCAAATTTGACTTATGCAAACTGAGATTTTGTTTCCTTCCTTGGTATAATAATGGGAAGATTTTGAGGTGCTAGATACGAACCATGTAAAAATGTGTTAATTCAATTAAACAAATATTTTTTGGAATGCTTGCATGTCTTTTTTCTCAAAGAGCTTAAAAACAACTAGAAGAAGCAGATACAGAGAGCAAACTCACTATAATCTATAATGCAAGATTAAGTGAAAGCAGATGAAATAGTAAATAACAACTTAGTATTTCAAAATGCAAGGCACAGAATATATCTTTAAATGAAAGGTAGTATAATTAAATAGAGAAAATGTTAAATGCAGAAGACATACTTTAAGTAGAGTTTTGATGCATTTCAATGGGGGATACCTTTTAAGCTGAGTTCAACAGGTGAGTCGGCCTGAAGGCATAGAATAATTGATGGTCAGTAGGCTGGATGGCTGGAGAGAAAGGCTGTAGAGGGATATATTGAGAAGGAGGATGGAAAAGATAATTAATACTTGGAATATTGCAGGCTTTGAATCCCCTTCTAAAACCTTCAGACTTGACTTTTTTTTGAGACTTGTGTCTCAAAATGTGGCTCATATGATGCCTGCACTCGACCTCGTGGGATGCTTGTTAAAAATCCAGACCCCCATTCTCCATTTTATACTTTCTGAATTAGAATTTTTGGGGCTAGTTCTCTGACGTCTGTAGTTTTTGCAAGCTCCCTACTACAGTTAGAAGATCTCTGCTCTAGACAATGAGAAATCACAGAAAACTCCATTCTCTGCCTCTATAACACTACAGCATTTGCATGAGATTCCAGGAATTAGGGTCCCAAAGCGTTTCATTTGAAACAATAATTTAGCAGTTTCATATACTCCTCCTCCATTTGCCCATTTCCATTAAGGTAGAATATCACAAGACCTTTCTCCTCTTGCCAAAAAATTGCTTACTTTTATGATTCGCTCAGAGACTGTCAGTCCTATAGTTACTATTCTTAGTGGAGCATTTTCCAGTCTCCCAATCATAAGAATTATTTTACAGTAGAATAAAAGCAGCATCCTCAGGGCCTTGGGAGACTGTTTTCTGAGTTACAGTCATAGCAGGGAGTTTATGTTTTTGTTTGTGATCTGTAAATTTTCTCCCAAATCTCTGATAGGTTTCAGATCCCTTAGCATCCAGTGTAATCTTTTATTTTTCACTTACAAGTAGGCCCAACAATTTAAAATTTTTTCCAAGGAACTCTTTTTCCTCATTTCAGTCATAAGTACTTGTTTTTCACCTGCTTCATTTTAGAAAGCTTTTGTTAATATTTTCTTTTATCTTGGTCTTCTTTTCTTTAGGATAAGAAAGGTTGTACATGCGAACAGAGAAGTGATGAATTTTATAAAGCAAATCAGATTCCTCACCATTCTCATTTATTAGCAGTAGAATTATCATAGTAGTAAAGGAAATTTTGTAAATAACAGCGCCTCTCTTTCCTCCATTTTCCTCCCCCAAATTATATCTGTTTTTATACCTATTCTCATATTTTGTTTCCCCAAATTTCTTCTATAGGAGCAGAAGAAATGAATACTCTTCTTTGGCAAATGTCAAACATGGATACTAATGTGATTAAGGAATTTTCCCCAAAGCCACGCAATAAAGGGTTGGGTGAAAGAAAAAAGTCACATTTTCTCTGGCTGTTAAGGTGTGGGGAGATCAAAACTAACAAGTGATTCTTTGCAGCCTGTCCTCTGTCAGCACAAGGATGTTCCATCTGTGCCACCTCCGCGATGCAAAATCAGGAAAAGGGAGGTCGGAAGTGGGAGTAAAAGATTCTAAATATGGATAAAAAAAAATTTGAGAAGAAATTGGTTGGAATTTGTTTTGGAAATTTATAATAGAGAAGAAACTGATTTTCCATCAATTGTGGGATATGGATGGAGGGAAACAGTATTTTAGAAGCAAGGCTGTGAGCTATATCTCCTTTTTATAGTGTGTCAAAATGCCATTAAAACACTTCGAAAAATGTGGTTAGTGGAGCTGTATGTATATGATAGTAATTCTGCTCTGAGACTGGGCCACACGGACTTCTGAATTCATAGTTGTTTCAAGTAAAGTCAACAAGCCAAGTTTAAGCAAACAGGCTTTGCTTGTTATGAAGTGAGGGAGTGTCTGCATCAATATCCCTAGAAGAGGGAGAGAATTGGTTCATCACTGATACATGAGGAATGAGTTTTCTCAAAGAAAGCTGTGGTAGTATAGGCCCAGAATACGATGCAAGAACCAAAGCCACCTGGACAAGCCAGTTGTACTGGAGGTAGTGAGGATGAGACCCAAGAAGTGGAGGGTGCAGTCACCAACACTATTAACAGTAGCAGTATGGACTGTCTACCTGAGAGATGAGACTCTCCTAGGCATAGAGTAAGAAGGAAGTGTTGTGGCAAGCTGGTGAGAAGTGAGCAGGTCAGGATTCTAGCTGTTATATTGTTAGAAAGTTAACCCTAGTGATTGGTTCTGTTGCCACAGTAGACACTCATTACAAGCAGTTGATTGCAGTTTCCCAAGCGTTATCTATGATGTAACATGATAGCCATCATATAATTTATGATATACATGATATGTAGCAATCTATACTGACAAATAAACTTCTGTGTTTTTCTGGCGTCCTTCCGCTAGCATTATTTCCCTGTCCCCTTTCATAGTCAAATTTCTAGGAGGTAGTCTCTATGGTGTTGTCTCTACCTCTTTCCCTCACCCCTATACCTAAACCCACCAAGTGTTTTTGTCACCAGGCACCATGTGAATATGTTCACCTCTTTTTGTCTCTATCACAATTTTCTCTGATGTGGTCTACTGTAGAGCTTCAGATTGCTTTTTTGGTAAATAAGTTATGTGCCCATACAGGGTCATTACAGGGAGAAAAATAGTAGTGTCTGGAGAATGTAAGTGCCTGTTCCCTTTCTGGTTGTGTGTGTCACTGTAAAATCATGAAAATGTAATTCTAGCTTTATATGTCAGTCTTGCAAGCTTGATTAATATGGACCTGTCCTTGAGAGGTCTACCATTCTTAGCATATTGAAGGAAAAAAGGAAAAGATTTCTAAGTTTGAAGGATTGAGGATGTGACCCAGGAATATGGTGATGTCACTGAGACACTATTAAAAGAAGAATTTGCTGGCAACTACTCAGGGCAATGCTGTCTATTTGTTTTCTGTTTTAAGTTTTATAGTTGCCACGGTCTCTTCCTCCTCTTATTTTACTTATTTGACCAGGTAATTTTGCATTATAGGTGCTCAAATCACTTAATTGCTTTCCTGTATTTACTTCAAAAAGCTTCTGAAAATCACTTCTTTCTTTAGAAAGATAATGGATTGAATTTCAGTAGTAGTAAGGTGTTATTACACAGGATCTGTGACATACTTAATAGCTTTGAATTTTCCCATATCTGATTTGGTGATGCTGATAATTGACTGAGTTCCAGTGAAAACCGTATCTTTATCTGAGCTTAATATTCCTTAATATTGTGAAGGAAGCTATCATTTGTAATGGCTGTTATTTCTATCAAGTCTTAAAGATTTTCAAATCAATATGGAGATATCCATCAACCATCATCACAACAATGTCCAGGAAGCTTTTTGTCACTGTTATGAATGACTAAGGTTTTCTATAAATGTGTGTGTGTGTTCATGTGTGTGTATATTTCCCTCACTTAACATCTTTAAGTTTTTGAAAACTTTGTCCCTCAATAAAAGTCCATTAAAGTTTTTTAATGAAAAAAAATTTGTGGAGATGAGGTCTCAGCATCCTGCCCAGGTTGGTCTCCCATTCCTGGCCTCAACTGATCCTCCTGCCTTAGCCTTCCAAAGTTCTGGGATTACAGGCATGAGCCATTGAGTTCTGCCCACTATTAAATTCTTAAAAAATTGCTCATTTAATGAGGAAACCTATGGTACATTTCATTTTTGCACAAAATGTTCAATTTTTACAGGCAGAAAATATGTCAATTGAGCAATTAAAAAAAACTAAAAAATTGAAAGTACATAGGGACAGTTAATTATAATTTTTCTTTTTTCTACAATATTTTAATCACAAACATTTCAACTTTGTGGGGCCCATACTTAGGCATTGCAAAATAAAATTGCACCACATATAAATATGTTTAGGTAAAACTAAAAATGAGACTATGTATGAGAAAACTTTGAAACTTTAAAACAGCACACACATAATAACTAAATTAACTATAAATAGATTAAGCAACATAATATGAGTTCATCCAAAGATAATACATTACTCAAATGTATTTTCCTTTAACTGAAAATTGCTTTCTGGTAAATTGGTAAATGGGTCTTTGCCTAACCTCACAATGTCAAATTATCACCTTTTATAACATGTTTATTCTGTGTGTATGTGTGAAATAAGAAAGCATCTGTATATAAGTGATATTTTATAGTTAAGATCAAGCTAAAACATGAGGAAGCCATAACATATTTGAAAGATAAAAATTGTACTTATCTTCAAATGAATCAGATTGCCTGGCAATATGGAAGAAACTTTGCAGACTTCTATTAAAATAAAATAAAAATTTAATGTGCCTAGTTTAGGTCCGTGTGTATCCTGTAGATGAACTCAGCAATAAAAATATCTTGGAGTCCTCCAATTAATATGACTAGCTGTACCCATACAAAGCTTTCCAGCAGTAGATTAACCTCACAATTATGCTAAAAATATTGTGAGACAGTTGAGTGACTTTTTTTTGTGGCAAAAGAATTCCATTATTAAATATATTAACAGAAGGAATGGACAAAAGAGAAAGTCATTATTAGAACAACACAGCCATAATTGCCACAGCCTAGTGAATAATAAAGGCAGTAGGCAGCAGGTGAAACTTTAGGGAGAAACAAGATATTTACAATGCAGTACATCTGTATATCTCCCCAAATTTGCTAGACACTATGTTAGTTTTCAGATATAACCACAAATTATTTCATACTGCTCCCTCCAGAAATTGGAGCTAAATATTCTTTTTTTTTGAAAGAGAAAAAAAAGAAAGAAAAGAAAAAAGAGAGAGAGAAAGAAAAAGAATGAAAGAGAGAAAGAAACAGAAAGAGGGAGAGAGAATGGGAATCTTCCTCTATTGCCCAGGCTAGAATGCAGTCTAAAAATAGGTATTGCAAACCTCTTTTATGCCAATAAATTTGCTTAACAATGAAGACAAGAAGTAATAAGGGAGGAAAATAACAAACAAGCAGCCAACCACTATTTCATTTAAACCTGTGAAATGCTATGCAATTGCTGAGGAGTGATTTACTTCCAATTATGTAGTCACTTTTAGAACAGGTGTGATGTGATACTGAGAAAAATGTATGTTTTGTGGATTTGGGGTGGAGAGTTCTGTAAATGTTAATTAAGTTTACTTGTTCCAGGTCTGAGATCAAGTCCTGGATATCCTTGTTAATTTTCTGTCTTGTTGATCTGTCTAATATTGACAATGTGATGTTAAAGTCTCCCACTATTATTGTGTAGGAGTCTAAGTCTCTTTGTAAGTCATTAAGAACTTGCCTTATGTATCTGGGTGCTCCTGTATTGGGTACGTATATATTTAGGATCGTTAGCTCTTCTTGTTGAATTGATCCTTTTACCATTATGTAATGTCCTTCTTTGTCTCTTTTGGTCTTTGTTGCTTTAAAGTCTATTTTATCAGAGACGAGAATTGCAACTCCTACTTCTTTTTTTTTTTTTTTTCCCCCTCTCCATTTGGTGGGTAAATCTTCCTCCATCCCTTTGTTTTGAGTCTTTTTGTATCCTTGCATGTGAGATGGGTCTGGATACAAGATACCGATGGGTTTTGGCTTTTTATCCAATTTGCCTGTCTGTGTCTTTTGATTGGGGCATTTAGTCCATTTAAATTTAGGATTAATATTGATATATGTGAGTTTGATACTACCATTTAATGCTAGCTGGCTGTTTTGCCCATTTGTTGATGTAGATTCTTCATTATGGTGATGCTCTTAACCTTTTGGTATGTTTTTGGAATGGCTGATACTGGTTGTTCCTTTCTATATGTAATGCTTCTTTAAGAAGCTCTTGTAAAGCAGGCCTGGTGGTGATGAAATCTCTGAGTACTTGCTTGTTTGCAAAATATTTTATTTTTTCTTCACATATGAAGCTTAGTTTGGCTGGATATGAAATTCTGGGTTGAAAGTTCTTTTCTTTAAGGATGTTGAATATTGGCCTGCACTCTCTTCTGGCTTACAGGGGTTCTGCTGAGAGATCTGCTGTGAGTCTGATAGGCTTCCCTTTGTGAGTAACCTGACCTTTTTCTCTGGCTGCCCTTAGTATTTTATCCTTCATTTCAACCCTGGTGATCCTAATGATTATGTGCCTTGGGGTTGCTCTTCTTGAGGAATATCTTTGTGGTGTTCTCTGTATTACCTGAAGATGAGTATTGACCTGCCTTGCTAGGTTGGGAATGTTTTCCTGGATAATATCCTGAAGAATATTTTCCAGCTTGGATTCATTCTCTTCGTCATATTCAGGTACACCTATCAAATGTAGATTAGGTCTTTTCACATAGTCCTATATTTCTTGGAGACTTTGCTCATTCCTTTTTACCCTTTTTTCTCTAACCTTGTCTTTTCGTTTTATTTCATTAAGTTGGTCTTCGACCTCTGATATCCTTTCTTCTGCTTGATCATTTCAGCTGTTAAAACTTGTGCATACTTTGTGAAGTTCTCATATTGTGTTTTTCAGCTCCATTAATTCACTTATATTCCTCTCTAAATTGTCTATTCTCGTTAGCATTTCGTCAAACCTTTTTTCAAGATTCTTAGTTTCTTTGCATTGGGTTAGAACATGTTCTTTTAGTTCACAGAAGTTTCATATTATCCACCTTCTGAAGGCTGATATTGTCAATTCATCACACTCATTCTCCATCAGCCCTTGTTGCGTTGCTGATGAGGAGCTGCGATCCCTTGTAGGAGGAGAGACATTCTGATTTCAGGTGTTTTCCGCCTTTTTGTGTGGGTTTCTTCCCATCTTTGTGGATTTATCCACCTGTCATCTTTGTGCTGACTTTCAGATTGGGTCTCTGAGTGAATGTCCAACTTGTTGGAGATGATGTGTTTTCTGTTTCTTAGTTTTCCTTCAGCAGATGTCCCTCCCTGGGTTCAGCTGTGCTTGCTGTGAAACTCTCAATCCTCAGTGCTTCCAATTGCTGTTTTTTTTGTGGGGGAGTTTCCCCTGCAGCAACCCACTGTGCCAGCTCAAACAGCAGTGTTTAGATTCATGGCGCTTTTCTGCCTGGGAATCTCTTGGTCTGGCTCCCTGTTTCAGTCCCCTTTTCAATCAGCTGAATGGGCAGCTCTGCCTTCCCAGAGCTCCAAATGCCAACGAAAAGTGCCCCCAGTCCTACATACTTCGTACCGAGAACTGCCACGCCAGGGCGCCAGCCAAAAGAGTCATGCTGGTGACCCACGGGGCTCCTTTGGTGGGAATCTCCTGTTCTGTGGGCAACAAAAATTTGTCTAGAAGTGTGGCATCTACTCATCCCCTGCACTTTCACTGGGAGCCACAATCCTTAGCTGCTGCTAGTAGGCCATCTTGGATCTCTCTCTCCAGTGGCTTTTAAAAATATTTTTCCGTAAGTTATTGGGGTACAGATGGTATTTGATTACATGAGTAAGCTCTTTAGTGGTGATTTGTGAGATTTTGGTGCACCCATCACTGAAGCAGTATACATTGCACCATACTTGTAGTGTTTTATCCCTCACCCCCCTCCCATTCTCTCCCCAAGTCCCCAAAGTCCATTGTATCATTCCTATGCCTTTACCTCCTCATAGCTTAACTCCCGCATATCAGAGAGAATATACAATATTTGTTTTTCCAGTCCTGCATTACTTCACTTAGAATAATAGTCTCCAATCTCATCCAGGTTGCCGCAAATGCTGTTAATTCATTCCTTTTTATGGCTGAGTAGTATTTCATCATATACATATATATGTGTGTATATATGTGTATATATGTATATATGTGTGTGTATATATATATATATATGATGGTTTTTGTCTTTAGTACTGTTTATGTGATGAGTTACAAATATATATACATATATATATGTATATGTATATATATATTTAAAGGTTGTTCATTTTTTGCCATCTCAATTTGTATAAGCTTCTTGTGGATTCTAGATATTAGACCTTTCCCAGATGAATAGGCTGCAAAATTTTTCTCCCATTCTGTAGGTTATCCATTCATTCTGATGATATTTCCTTTGCTCTGCACAGCTCTTTAGTTTAATTAAACCCCATTTATAAATTTTTGCTTTTGTTGCAATCGCTTTTGGCATTTTTGTCATGAAATCTTTCCTTTACCAATGCCCTGAATGAATTTTCCTGTAGGGTTTTTATAGTTTTGGGTTTTACATTTAAGTCTTTGATTCATCTTGAGTTAATTTTTTGTATATGGTATAAGTAAGGGGTCCAGTTTCAATTTTCTGCCTATGGCCTCTTTATCCAGCACAATTTATGAAACAGGGAATCTTTTCCCATTGCTTGTTTTTGTCAGGTTTGCTGAAGATCAGATGGTTGTAGGTGTGTGGTCTTATTTCTGAATTTTCTATTCTGTTACATTGGTCCGTACATTTGTTTTATACTTGCCATACTGTTTTGATTATTGTAGTCTTGCAGTGTAGTTTGAAGTCAGATAACATGATGCCTCCAGCATTTTTTGTTTTGCTTAGGATTGAATTGGCCCTTTGGGCTCTTATTTGGTTCCATATAATTTTAAAATAGTTTTTTCTAATTCTGGGAAAAATGTCAATAATAGTTTAATGGAAATAGCATTGAATCTACAAATTACTTGTGGTAGTATGGCCATTTTCACAATATTGATTCATCCTATAAATGAACATGGAACATTGTTCCATTTGTCTGTGTATTCTTGATTTCCTTCAGCAGTGGTTTGTAGTTCTCCTTGAAGAGGTCCTTCACTTTCCTTGTAAGTTGTATTCCTAGGTATTTTATTCTCTTTGTAGCAATTTGGAATGGGAATTCATTCATGATTTGGCTCTCTGCTTGTCTGTTGCTGGTGTCTAGGAATGCTTGTGACTCTTAAACATTGACTTTGTATTCTAACACTTTGCTGAAGTTGTTTGTCAGCTGAAGAAGCTTTTCCGCCGAGATGATGGGGTTTTCTAGATATAGGGTTATGTTGTCTGAACAAAAAGAGACAATTTGACTTCTCTCTTTCTAATTAGTACACTTTATTTCTTTCTCTTGCCTAATTACCCTAACCAGAACTTCCAATACTACTTTGAGCAGGAGCGGCCAGACAGGGCATACTTGTCTTGTGTCCATTTTGAAGGGAAATGCTTCCGAGAAGAATGTTGTTTTGCCCATGCAGTATGATACTGCTTGTGAGTTTGTCATATATGGTTATTATTGTGCAGTATGCTCCTTTATACCTAGTTTATTGACAGTTTTTAACATTAAGGGATGTTGAATTTTACCAAAGGCCTTTTCCATGTCTATTGAGATAATTTTGTGTTTTTTGTCTTTAGTACAGTTTATGGGATGAATTACATTCATTGATTCACATATGTTGAAACAAACTTGCGCCCTAGGGATGAGGCCAACTTGATAGTGAATAAAGTTTTTGATGTGCTGCTGGATTCGGTTTGCCAGTATTTTATTGAGGAGTTTTGTATTGATGTTCATCAAGGATATTGGCCTGAAGTTTTCTTTGTTGTATCTCTGCTAGGTTTGGGTATCAGGATAATGCTGGCCTCATAGAATGAATTAAGGAGGAGTTCCTCCTTTTCATGTGTTTGGAATAGTTTCAGTGGAAATGGTACCATTTCTTCTTTGTACTTCTGGTAGAATTCTGGTAGAATGTCTTCTTTGTACTTCTTGTCCTTGGAATTTTTTGGTTTGGAGGCAATTTATTACTGCCTCATTTTCATAATTCGTTATTAGTATATTTAGGGATTCAGTTTCTTCCTTGCTCAGTCTTGGGAGAGTGTACGCATTCAGGAGTTTATCGGTTTCTTCCAGATTTTCTAGTTTGTGTGAACACAGTTGTTCATAGTATTCTCTAATGGTTGTTTGTATTTCTGTGGTTTCCCTTATCACTTCTGATTGTGTCTGATTCTTCTCTGTTTTCTTCTTTATTAGTCTAGCTAGAGCCTATTTTATTAATTTAAAAAAAGAACAACTCCTGGATTCATTGATTTTTTGAAGGTTTTTTGTGTCTCTATATTCATCACTTCCACTCTGATCCTAGTTATGTCTTGTTTTTTGCTAGCTTTGTTTGCTTGCTCTTGGTTCTCTGATTCTTTTAGTTGTGATGTTATGTTGTTGATTTGAGATCTTTCTAGCTTTTTGATGTGGGCATTTAGTGCTATAAATTTCCCTCTTAACACTGTCTTAGCTGTCTCTGAGAGATTCTGCTACGTTGTCTCTTTGTTCTCATTATTCTCAAAGAATTTCTTGATTGCTGCATTAACTTTGTTATTCACCCAGGAGTCATTCAGGGGCAAGTTGTTCAATTTCCATGTAGTTGTGTGGTTTTGAGTGAGTTTCTTAATCTTGAGTTCTAATTTGATTGCACTGTGGTCTGAGAGACTATATGATTTCAGTTCTTTTGCATTTGCTGACGAATGTTTTGCTTCTGATTATGTGATCAATTTTAGAGTAAGTGCCATATGGTGATGAGAAGAATGTATATTCTATTGTTTTTGGATGGAGAGTTCTATAGATATCTCTCAGGTTCACTTGATGCAGAGCAGAGTTCAGGTCCTGATATCTTTGTTAATATTCTGTCTCAATGATCTGTCTAATATTGTCAATGGGGTGTCAAAGTAGCCCAGTATTATTATACGAGATCCTGAGTCTTCTTTGTAGGTCTCTAAAAACTTGCTTTATGAATCTGGGTGCTCCTGTATTTGGTGTATATGTAATTAGGATTGTTAGCTCTTTTCGTTGAACTAAACCCTTTATTATTATGTAACACCCTTCTTTGTCTTTTTTTGATCTTTGTTGGTTTAAACTCTGTTTTGCCAAAAACTAGGGTTGCAAACCCTACTTTTTTTGTTTTCCATTTGCTTGGTACATTTTCCTTCATCTCTTTATTTTGACCCTATGTGTGTCTTTGCACATGAGATGGGTCTCTTGAAGATAGTATACCGATTGGTCTTTATCCATCTTGCCATTCTGTGTCTTTTAATTGGGGCATTTAGCCTATTTACATTTAAGGTTAATATTGTTATGTGGAATTTAATCCTCTCATCATGATACTAGCTCATTATTTTGCAGACTTGTTCATGTGGTTGCTTCACAGTGTCTTTAGTGAGTGTATTTTTGTAGTGACTGGTAATAGTTTTTCCTTCCCATATTTAGTGCTTCCTTCAGGGGCTCTTGCAAGGCAGGTCTGGTGGTGATTAATTCTCTCAGCATTTGCTTTTCTGAAAAGGATCTTTTTTTTCTTTGCTTATGAAGCTTGGTTTGGCTAGGTATGAAATCCAGGGTTAGAAATCGCTTTCTTTTAGAATGTTAAATGTTGGCCCCAATCTTTTCTGGCTTGTAGGGCTCCACTGAGAGGTCCACTGTTAATCTAACGGACTTCCCTTATAGGTGAGTTGGCCTTTCTTTCTGCCTGCACTTTACCTTTCAACCTTGGAGAATCTGATGATTATGTGTCTTGGGGTTGGTCTTCTCATGGAGTATATTACTGGGGTTCTCTGGATTTCCTGAGTTTGAATGTTGACCTGTCTTGCTACGTTGGGGAAGTTCTCCTGGATGATATCTTGAAACATGTTTTCAAACTTAGTTTCATTTTCCTGGTCTCTTTCAGGTACCACAATCATAGGTCTTTTTACATAATCCCATATTTCTTGGAGGTTTCATTTGTTCCTTTTTATTCTTTTTTCTCAATTCTTGTCCTGCCTGTCATATTTCAGAAAGGTAGCCTTCAAGCTCTGAGATTCTTTTCTCTGTTTGGTCTACTCTGCTATTGATACTTGTGATTATTGCATTGTGAATTTCTTGTATTGTGTTTTTCAGCTCCATGAGGTCAGTTATGGTCCTTTCTAAACTGACTATTCTGGTTATCAGCTCCTTTGTTATTTTATCATGATTCTTAGCTTCTTTGCATTGGATTAAAACATGTTCCTTTAACTAAATGATGTTCATTATCACCCACCTTCTGAAGCCTACTTCTGTCAATTCAGCCATCTCAGCCTCAGACCAGTTCTGTGCCCTTACTAGAGAGGTGTTGCAGTAATTTGGAGAAGAAGCACTGTGGCTTTTTGAGTTTTCAGCATTTTTGTGTTGATTTTTTCTCATCTTTGTGGGCTTATCTACCTTCAATCTTTCAAGTTGCTGACCTTTGTACAGGGTTTTTGTGGGGTCTTTTTTGTTGATGTTAATATTGCTTTCTGTTTGTTTTTCATTTAATAGTCAGGCCACTTTTCTATAGGGGTGCTGCAGTTTTTCCCTTACCAGGAGGTATCACCAGTGAAAGCTGCAAAACAGAAAAGATGGCAGCCTGCCCCTTCCTCTGGGAGCCCTGTCCCGGGGGGCATTGACCCGTTCCAGCCTGAATACTGCTGTAGGAGGTGTCTGGAGACTCCTGTTGAGGTCTCACCCAGTCAAGAGGAATGGGTTCAGGTGCCTGCTTAAGGAAGCAGTCTGGCTGCCCATTGGCAGAGCAATGCACTTCAATGGGGGAAAGTCTCGTGTACAGACCACCCAGATGCTCTAGAGCCAGAAGGCTGGGAGTTTAATTTCCTAATATGATATTAAGTAGTAGCTATGAACATGGTCTCAGACTTAGGTTCTAGTCTGGTTCTATATCCACTTTTTAACTGGATGTATCTTGGGCATGTACCTTAACTATGCTTAATAGTTCTCATTTATGAAATGGAAATTATAATGGTAACTATAGTCATGTATTATATAATGACATTTTGAGTAAGAATGGGCCATATATACTGTGGTGGTCCCATAAGATTATAGTATTATATTATTACTATACCTCTTCTATGTTTCAAATACTAGATAAACAAATATTAGATAAACAAATACTAACATTGTATTACAACTGCCTATAGTGTTCAGTATAGTAACATGCTGTATGGGTTTGTTACCTAGGAGCAATAAAGTATACATAGAACGTAAGTGTGTAGTAGGCTATAATGTTGTGGCTTTTTACTCTCTCGTAGTTTGGTGGTTAGGGGTGTTACAGCTCCTTTCCTCTTGCCAGCCACAGCTCAGTGAGCAGGAACATCACAGCTCTTTTGGTCCCACAATTCAGTGAGTTACAGGTTCTTGTCCTGTGCCAATAGGAATAAGGTATGTGGACACTGGAGAGGGGTCAGACAGAGTAGAATTTATTGAGTGAAAGAAAAGCTCTCCACAGCAAGAGAGGACCCCAAAGAGGGTAGCCATCTATGAGGTTGAGTCCAGGGTTTTATGAACTTAGAACGGGGGAATGCATGCTGATTGGTTTATGGGTGGGTTTAGAAAGGGGACCATTTGATTGGTTTAAAAGTATCATTCAGAAAAAATCAATAGAGAGAGAGTGGGTACGATAGGAATGAAAGTTCTCACTCTGGTCCGTGAATTCCGTCTAGAACTGGTAGCTTGGTTTTTAGGTTTAGATTGTTCTTGGCTTGAAGGTTGAGTTTCACCGGAGACCTGTCCCTGTCTGCCTTGTCTGTTTCCTGTTGCTGTCAATATCATCTAGGTTTGTGTAAGTATACTCTATGACGTTCGCACAACAACACAATTACTTAAAAGAGCATTTCTCAGAATGTATATCTTCATTGTTAGATGGTGCATAACTGTGTATTATAAAGTTGTGTCAGAATTAAGTGAGCTAATCAATGTAAACATCATCAAAGTTCTTGGCATATAGTAAAAGTTCAATAAATTTTAACTGTTACTATTAGAGCATAGACGAATTCCTTTCTACAGTTCAACTGTGGAATAAATACTCCTTTTCAGTAATCAACTTAATTTTAGACTCTGTGACCTGATTTTACTTCACTGAAATTTAACTTCAAGTAGGAAATTTAACTTCATCTAATTGTGGGGTTTCTCTGTACCTCTGAGTTTTGCTGTGATGCCAAGATCCCAGAATTTTTGGTGGTATCAAAAATGACATAGAGAAGATTATCTGGTTACCCATCATCTGTCCATACCAGCTAACAACGAGGCACCCATTGTCCCATCCTGTAGTGTTCCTTCATATCCTTTGTTGTGTTGTGACCTGTTTCAGGCAGAAGAATCTTTGGCAAGTCTGGGATCCCCAGGCTTCATTCACTTTCTGATGAACACTAGGGTAAATATTTATTCCAACCTCTGGGTACTGCCTCTAACCTGCGATGCCTGTAGTCCTCTCTCCCTTCTTCTTCAATCTCGGAAACTTCCTAAAACAAACAAAGAAACAAAATCTGTTAACAGCTTGAATGAAGAAACAGAAAAAAAATTCCAGGGAGAAAGGATATATTTAACATTTCTAGAAAGTCTTTCAATAATATTTAAAATATACTCAAATATATTCTAAAGGTATTTAAAATATACTTCAGAGGAACTGTACCCTTTGACCATATCCTCACCGACTTCACACACCTATTCTCTCTTTATAGTTAGATACTTAGTGATATATTTTCCCATGGCATAATAAAAGATATTAAAAACTCATCTATGAGAGAATATTATGTGATTCTTCTGTTACTGTCCTTCCCTTATCTCTTATTGTATTCTGTCTCCCACTCCACCCACCTCATATTGAGGAGGAATTAGGTGGAATCATCATTTTTACAAATAGACATTAAATTCAGTACTTTCTCATTTTCTTCTTTTCATGGCAGAGTCCCAATAGTACCCATGTGAAACAGGCAGACTTCATATCAGGTGCAGAAAACAAGAGAGAGTGGTGCTTGATGGAAGAAAAAATACCAGTTACACTACCCAACTGGAAACCTTTAAATAAATGCATTTAAATAAATGGCCTTATTTAATTTGAATATTAAATGATGTGGTGATACATTGATGATTTCTGTCTGTTAAAACCAGGTTTCAGAATATAATTCAATTTTTCCAAATTTGAGAAAAATTATCAATATAGGGTTGTAGTTAATTAGCTCTCAAAAGAGCATACCTTTATTCTACCATGGGAAGAATTATCAAAGTGCCCAGAGAAAGAATTCAGATATTATACTGTTAAAGTTAAGAAAGGGTAAAATTTTATATTAATGTGTCATTCTTGTTATTTGAAGAATTCTGCCTTTGAGGTGACTATATTAATAAAAAAAGAGGTTGCTTTATATTTATTTATATAGGGGCTCAAAATCTGCAAATTTATTTCCTTACTTTTGTCATTTGATCTTTGGGACAACTGTATGATATAGGAGGATAGAGTGTGAAAATTATTTATTTCCAGATGAGAAAATCCAGGCTTAGAGAAGTCTGATCAGAGAAGAGCTACTAAAGGTTATATTTAGAGATTCTAAGGGTTGGGCCCAGAACCTCAAATCTGGCCTTTTGATTCAAAACCAATACTCATTTCATTTATAATCTGAAGACAGGTTATAAATCTGAGGTGGCAAATAGCATCCACTTTGCATGCCAAACCTGATAAATTGGGAAGTATGCTTGAGATGAGCCCTGAAGGACATACAGGACACAGTCGGATGCACCTAGGGCACTTCAGGTGAGGATGACCATATAGATACAGGCCCAGTGATATAACACTTATAAGACATTTACGGGTCTCCAAGTATTTCTCTTTAAACTGAAAATGCTTCTTATTTAAGATTGTTTTTATTGCCTTCTGACTCTTCAATGGAAAATCCTCCTCTGATTGTGCCAAGCTTCTTTGAGCCTCACCATGGCTCACTACAGCTGGGTCTCCACAGTCATGTCAGGCCTCTGGATCATTTATTCAGAGTTACTGCCAGGTTAACCCAGTGGCAGTTAATTGATGTGTCTTTCTAGAAGTTTGTTCTGGATAATTAGAGAAAGATTTCATCATGCCCAGTGTCTGACTATGAAATATTTTCTGATTCTATACCAACATTATGAACAGAATAAACAATCTACCTTGGTAATGAGGTTAAATACGTTGCTATTTAATTAAAAGATTTTGGAGATTTAAAAAATTCTCATTTAATAATTTATGATCATTGTGACTCTGATGAAAATTAATATAATAATTATAGCGAAAATTATTTTGCCTTTGCTATGTTTCATGAACTATCTTAATCACTTTTCAAGAACTCCTATATTACTTGTAATCCTTACAATAACATACTTATCTCCATTTTATAAATGAGATAAATGAAGCCTGGAGATGTTAGTAACTTGATAAAGTCACAAAATCACTAAGAGATGGAACAAGATTGCAAACTCATGTCTTTTTTTTTCCAGATGTATTTTTAACTATCACCCCCTTTTTTTAAAATCATAGCTGCTCAACTTTGAAGGCAAAATGAGGGAAGCAGAGAGGAAAAAGAAAGTCCCCTTAAAATATATAGATATTTAAAAAATGGAAAGTATTTGCTAAATATGCATCATACTTACTACCACATGTACACATGTCAATTCGGTTTCATTATATTCAGACTATTTTTCTCATTATTTCTTCCAGCAACCTTGCTTTTAATAATGCCATTTTATATTCTGACTCAAGAGTGTTTGTGAAATCCTGCTCCCAAATCAGTTTTCTAAGCCTTGTTTTCCATAAGGACACTCTGAACCTGTCTTGATTTTTGGTAAAAGCAAAAACAAACAAACAAAAAAACACTGGACTCCATAAGCTTATGTACTCACACTCCCTTTGAGGCTTTTTCTAAGGCTCGATGCTGTTTTCATAATAATAGCTGTTGATTTGTTTTTCTACCAATAGCTGATTTCCTTGGATTTCCAGAATATGGCATAAAAGAACATTACCAGTATGGCAAATTTTCTGGTCAGCATTCAGACTTGTTCCTCCTGTGAATATCTTCCACTGCATGTGGGGTTAGCCTAAGGGAGGAAGATGTATCTAAGAGTTATAGTGATGCAGAATCACTGACAAATCTATTTCTGCGAAGACAGAAAGTAGGACTTCCAATGGATGATTATCAGATGGTTATCTGAGAGATTTTGACTATGTTCTAATCTTGATGAGCAGAAAGTTGCTCAAGATAATAGAACCATTTGTCTCATACTCCTTGTCCTGGAATAAACATACTGATTGCTTTGGAGTATTAGATTCGATATAAGTGAAATGCTTACCCAGAGTACCTATCACAAAGTATGTGACAAAAAGTTCACTCCATTATCTTTCGTTATTTCTTTAATAAAACCACATGAATCATTACTTTCTTTCTTGGGAAACTCGTGCAGTAGCTCTCATACAGAGACTATTTGCAAATACCATCCTGCTTTACTCCTGTCTTTGGGCCTATCTAAATTTTGGTCTTGAGTTCTATCAATTTCAACATTATCATGCAATTTTAATAAACTAAACTTTAAGAGTGCTTCATGAAAATAGGTTATTATATACCATATGTAGCGATGTTAACTTCCTCTTGTCCTGAGAACTCCTTCTTACCTTAATTTTAAGAGTAGAGTGATAAACACTAAGAAAGGCATTGACAAAGGAAAGAAAAATGAATTCTTTCTGATTTGCTACCTTTTGGTTTAGGGCATATCCAACAAGCCATTTTCCAAGTGTTTATTAAATCAAGCAAAACAGTGTTTTTCACATGTCTTAGTCCTACTAGAATCAAATCAATTCAAAATAGGTGAGGAGGGGAAGTGTGCAAATCACAATTTACATTGAGAAATTGATTCCTTTCCCCAAATGAAACCACGCTCCCTGTCAGAGTGCAGGAACATCAAAGCAACTATGAACAATAAAAATAAGACAGGGGGTTTTAAATGGAAACTGAACTTTCAATGCTTAGTTTATGGTGTACAGGATGTTATTTTGGTGTAAAAACAGTCTTTTTAAATATTTTCACATCAGAATAAATTAGTGATTTTATTAATGTTTATTGTTCTTTAGAATGACAATGATTATATATTCTTACTGTGTTATCTTTCACAGATCTTTAAGTCTGTTAAAGGAAAATAAAGAAGTTTTAAATTAGTTCTGGGTTTTGTTTTGTTGTTTGGTTTGGATATTTTACAAGAAAAATGCCTAACTAATCTTATGGGGTTACAGACTCACTGATTTTAGCCAAGCCCAAGGCTTCGTTATGAAGTTTGTGGCCCAGAATAGTCAAGTGTGGTCTTTCCAGGCTTATGCCTTATTGATTTGACCTTCTGATGTATAATTTATAAATAAGTTGTATAATCTAAATTCCAAATGAAGACTGGATAATCATGTCCAGTCATCATTCTTATTTCTAAATTGCAGCTTAAGCATGAGAGTTCGAGAAAAATTATGTTATGTCTTATGACATTTTATGTAATGAAAAATGATTCATGTACTCTATATTGAAAAAATTAGTTTTCATGATTTATTTTGGTGAAATGAGTCTTGGTGTGACTGCAATGGTAAAAGTAAGAAACTGCGTTAAAGTTCATATTACTGATTTGGGCACATTGTTTGTTAATCTGCATTAGTAAATAAAAAAAGATCTAGTCTTTGGTTGAATGGGTTTTGGTCAAGAAAATAGATATGTAATGTAAAACTTTATATGCTATATTAATTTGGTGTGACCAGGTGTGAGCATAAACATGGAAAAATAATTTTTCAAGAGTTAAAGTGGCATTTGAGAATATTGTATGAAGGCCTATAGGAATTATGAGAAATCATCAAGAGATTATACCTTCACACCATAGAAGTTTCAGAAGAAGAAAAGGGAAAGGGGCCGGAAAGAAATGGTTGAAAATCTCGATAATCTGTGGACAGATGCCAATAACTAGGTAGAAGAACCACATAGGTCTCCAATAAAATTCAAGCCAAAGAGGAGTGCATCAAGACAGATAATAATCAAGCTAACAAAATCAAAAACAGAGAAAAAAAATCTGACAGTAGTATAAGATAAGAAACATCACATACAAAGGTGTAACAATGCAATTGTCAATGGATTTCTCAGTAGAAACCCTGCAGGGCAGGAGAGAGTGGGATGGTACATTCAAAGTGCCGACAAAAAATCCTGCCAAGCAATAATACTTTTCTCAGCAAAGCTGTCTTTCAGAAATCAGGGAGAAATAAAAGCTTTCCTGGAAAAGCAAAAGCTAAGGGAGTTCATCACCACTATACTTGCTTTCTAGAAATTGCTAACAGGAGTTCTTTAAGCTGAAACAAAAATATAATAATTAATAACATGAAACTGCAAAATCACAAAACTAAAGATATAAATAAAACAGGGCTATATTCAGAATACTCTAGACTATAATAATGATGTGTAAGGCAATTTTATCCCCAGTATGAGGGTTAAAAGACAAAACCATGTGGTTAGCTATAGATATTATAGCTAATAAGAACTATAATAATATCTATAACTATAATAAATTTTCAAGAAATACACACTGAAAAAGATAAAAATTCTAATGTCAGAAACAAAAAATGTCAAAAGAGGAATAAAAATGTAGAGTTGTTTTATGCAAAGTCAAGTTGTTATTAGCTTGAAATAGTATAAGAAATTCTTAGGCTGGGTGCGGTGGCTCACACCTATACTTCTAGCACTTTGGGAGTCTGATGTGGGTGGATCACGAGGTCAAGAGATCGAGACCATCCTGGTCAACATGGTGAAACCCCGTCTCTACTAAAAGTACAAAAATTAGCTGGGCATGGTGGCATGTGCCTATAGTCCCAGCTACTTGGGAGGCAGGAGAATTGCTTGTACCCAGGAGGTGGAGGATGTGGTGAGCCAAGATCATGTCATTGCACTCCAGCCTGGATAACAAGAGCAAAACTCTGGGTCTTAAAGAAAAAAAAAAAAAGAAATTCTAGGTAAGCCTTATGGTATTCACAAAGAAAACTCCTTAGAATTACAAAGCAAAATTGAACGGATTAAAGCATATAACTACAGTGAACCATCAAACCACAAAGGAAGACAGAAAAAGAAAGAAAGATACAAAGTATCTACAAAAGAAACCAGAAAACAACTAACCAACAGGTAGTAGTAAGGCCTTACCTATCAATGACTATTTTCTATGTCATTAAATTCTTCAATAAAACATCATAGAGTGACTGAATGGACTAAAAAAATAAGACCCAACTATATGCTCCCTATAAAAGACTTGCCTCAGCTCAAAAACCAGATAAACTAAAAGGAAAGGGATGGTAAAGGCAATTCTAAACAAATAAAAACCAAAAGAGAGCAGAGGTATTTATATCAGACAAAAATAGACTTTAAGTCAAGAACTACAAAATGACAAAGAAGGACATTATATCATTATAAAGGGATGAGTTCTTCAAGAGGAAAGGATCATTGTAAATATATTTGTACCCAACATCAGAGCACCTAAATATATAAAAACAAATATTAAAGGATCTGAAGATGGAAGTGTATTGAACTATATTGGATATCTTTAGTACCTCACTTTCAACAATAAACAGAAGGCTGTGACAAAATATTAATATGAAAACATTGGACTTGAACAACACTCTAGACCAAATGTATGTAACTGACATATAGAGAACATTCTATTCAACAGCAACAGAATACACATTCTTCTCAAGCACACTCAGATAATTCTTCAGGATGAATCACATGTTAGGGCACAAAACAAGACTCACCAAATTTAAGAAAATTAGAGTTATATCAAGTATCTTTTCCAAACACAATAAAATGAAACTAGAAATCAACAACAGTGGAATTTCAGAAAATTCACAAATATATGAAAATCAAACAACATGCTCCTGAATGAACAGTGGGTCAATAAAGAAATTAAAACAGAAATTTAAAAATATCTTGAGACAAACAAAAATGGAAGCAAAATATATCCAAACTTACAGGATGCAACAAAAACAATTCTAAGAATAAAGTTTACAGCGATAAATGCCTACCTCAAAAAAGAAGAAAGATCTCAAATAAATAACCTAATATTATACCTCAAATAACCAGAAAAAAAAACCTAATTCCAAAGTTAACAGAAGGAAGAAAATAAAGATAAGAGCAGAAATAAATTAATTAGAAACTAGAAAAACAATACAATGAAATAGAAAGACTAGAGCTGGTTTTCAGTAAAGATAAACAAAACTAGCAAACCTTAAGCTAGACTAAGAAAATACTCAGTAAATAAGATCATAAATAAAAAAGGAGACATCGCAACTGATACCACAGAAATGCTAAGAACCATAAAAGACTGCTATGAACAATTATTTGCCAACGAGTTGCTTAACTTAAAAGAAATGGATACATTCCTGGGCAAATGCAACCTACCATGTCTGAATCATGAAGGAGTAGATCATCTGAGCAGAACAATAATGAATAAGAAGATTGAATCTGTGATAAAATGTACCCCATCGAAGAAAAGCCCAGAAACTGATGACTTCACAGCTGAATTCTACCAAACATCTTTAAGAACACTATCTATCCTTTTCAAACACTTTCTGAAAAAAAATAGAGAAAGAAATAATTCTAAACTCTTTTTACAAGACCAAAATAACCCTGATATCAAAACCAGATATTCCAAGAAAAGAAAATTACATGCCAATATTTTTGATTAAACATAGATGCAAAAATCTTCAACAAGATACCAAGTAAACCCCCCAAATTATGCAACAAATTAAAAGGATCATTCACCATGATCAAGTACAATTTATCCCTAAGATAAAAGTGTAGCTCAAAATATGCGAATCAATAAATATAATACAGTACATTAACAAAACAAATGAAAAAAAATGTCCATATGATCATCTCATTTGATACAGAAAAAGCATGTGACAAAATTGAATATCTTCTCATTATAGAAACTCTCACCAAATTAGGTATAGAAAAAAATGTATCTCAACACAATAGAGGCCATCTATGAGAAGTCCACAGCTAGTATTACACTCTGGTGAAAAGCTGAGACTTCCTTTGGGACCTGGAAAACAAGGAGGATGCATACTGTTACACTTCTATTCAGCATAGAAGGTGACAGAAATAAATAAAATGCATTTAAATAGGAAAGAAGAAAGTGAAATTGTCACTCTTTGCTAATGATATGATCTTATACATAGAAAACCCTACAGACTTCACCAGAAACCTGTCAATACTAGTAAATGAATACAATAAAGTTGCAGATTACAAAATCAACACACAAAAATCAGTACTGATTCTATATACTAACAACAAACTATCTGGAAAAAAATCAAAAGCACAGTTCCCTTTATAATAACTACAAAAATAAATTACTTAGGAATACATTTAAACAGAAAGATAAAGGAAGTGTATACTAAAAACTATAAAACATTGATGAATGAAATTGAAAAAGACACAAATAAATGGGAAGATACCCCATGTTCATGAATTTGAATAACTAATATTGTTGGAAAAATTAATGCCAATTTTTCATACCACCCCAATCCATACTGCCATGCAAATTCATAGTAATCCATACTGCCCAAAGCAATATACAGATTCAGTGCAATCTCTATCAAAATATCAATGTTATCCAATGCCATAGAAATAGAAAAAAAAATTACTAAAATTCATGTGAGACCCCAAAAATATCCTAAATAAATAAGGGAATTATGAACCAAAAAAAAAAAAAAAAAAAACCCACAAAGCTGGAGGTATCAAACTATCTGATTTTAAAGTATATTACAAAGCAATAATAACTAAAACAGTATGATATTAGCCAAATACAAAGACACATTGACCAATGAAGCAGAATAGAAGGCCAAGAAATCAACTTACATATATATAGTCAACTGATTTTTGACAAACATACTAAGAATACACAATGAAAACAGGTTCATATCCTCAATAAATGGTGTTGGAAAAAGCAGACTTTCAAGTGCAGTAGAATTAAATTAAATTGTTATTGCATGCCATATAAAAAATTCAAAATGGATTAAAGAATTAAACATTAAACCTGACACTCTGAGACTAAAAGAAGAAAACATAGGGAAAAACACTGTATAACATCGATCTGGACATTTGTTTTTTGGATTTGACCAAAAAATACAGGCAATGAAAGTGAAAATAGACACATGTGATTATATCAAATTTAAAAGTTTCTGTATAGAAAAAAAACCCCCAGCAATTAGCAGTGTGCAGAAACAACCTACAAGGTGAGAGAAAATATTTGCAAGCCACACACCCAATAAGGAGTTAATATCTAAAACATGTAAGGAGCTTAAACAATGGCAAGAAAACAACCCGATTAAAAATGGGAAGGGCCCGAACAGACATTTCTTAAAAGAAGACATACAAATGGCAAACAGATATATGGAAAAAATGTCCAACATCGTTCAGAATATGCAATTCAAATCGTAATAAGATACCATCTCACACTTGTGTGGTGTGCATCTGTGGACTCCCTTACTGTCTGGTTTCCTGGTTGGTTAAGCAAATCAGGAGCATCAGAAAGAGAGAGGGAATAGAGTGAGTTTCTCTAGCTTCCTCATTATGGCTCTGCCAAGGGCTATGGCAGCTCCTGCCAGACAGTCCTCTTCTCACAGCACTCTCTCTCCATTTCCATTATTGTAACCTCTCTGTTTTACTGGAGAGCTATAAATACTTAAACTATTCACTGTTACCAGTCCCAGGTATTGCAGTATCTTTTGTGCTTTCCCTACGTCTTATTCAAACCTTTATAAATGGTCCCTTTATTAAAATATTCATAAATTGTGCAACCTGGGTGCATCACATGTTTTCTGTCAGGACTCAGCTGATACACATACTTCTTCATGAGGTAATAGAAGAAACTCATGCCTCCTCTAAATTGCAAGTGTTCTTAGGTCTAGTACAGTGAAACAGAACACCCACACAAGTCAGGCGAAGCAAATTCACAACTCATAGTTAGGCAGAGGATACACAGAAGCCTACAAGCCATAGCAAGCAAGTCCCCCTGTGCTTAGGAAAGCTGCTCAGGGAGTATGGAGTCTTGTCTGGCCATACTCCACATTACACCGAAGCTGAGAGACCCCAGAAGCACTCCACTTTGGGTTTTATACCCGGGGCACCACTTGAGTTGCTAGGCACAAATGTTGCAGAACATCCTGTTCTGGAAGAGGATATCGTATGGGATGTTCTGGATATTTCCTCCTTATCTTAGGGTATTGCATTCTCAGCGCATTCTGCCTGAGAACTGCAGGGAAAGATCTGCATGGGTCAGGCTCATCTAGGGACAACCTCTCCCACGCTAATCCGTCTCCGTACACCAGGCAGTTCTTTGACTCCGTGAAACTAATGAACATTCATTTTAGGATTATCTTCCTCACCTCAATGACCACACCCCTCTTTGGCACTGATGTTCTCTCCTAGAAGTTTTAGTTTCATCGATATTGGTTTGCTTTAGTTCTTTATCAGTGAATTGAGATCCAGCATAAATGCATCCTCTTCCATAAAGCCTAATTCACAGTTCTCCCCGCTCCTGCTCCTACTCAGAATCCAGTCTTTCTCTTGGCTCTTTGTTTAAAACACCATTAAGGAGCATTCTCATTCATTAGCATGCAGAGTCTTGTTTTTAAATATAGGTTTCTTGGAACCAAAGACTTGCAATAAACATTTATCAACTAGCAGACACAAGGAGCTCTGCTGGATGCACTGGGAGGGGGATATGAAAAAAGATACAAGTTGGTAATCAGATTCACAGTTTCTATCAACTTCCTCTAAAAAGGCTGCCGGTAGAACTTGGGTTCTTTAGTAGTCATTTACTCCAAACACAAGCGTAAAACATTACTATATTACTCCTCTGGCCAGCAAACAAAACTCATAAACAACCTTTGATGTCTCCCTGTTTTCAAAATAAAAGTTAAACTCCTGAGTATCATATGGAAGTACTCACAGAATGATGCTCCAGGCAATCTGAGTGTAGTTTTATTCTGCCACGTGCCTACCTCTATCTAACACTGCCTTGGACTGCTCAGCATTCCATTTCATGCCCATGCCTCTGAGGTTCTGTGTTTTCCTTTTTCTTATATTTTCCTTTACCATCATTTCCATCTGTTAGAGGAGGGGTCTTCCTGTCAGGAGCCAGACCAAATGCCAGTGTACGCACAAACTCCCCAAATCTAATGAATGGCAATATGTTACTGGAGTTTGCCTTTTACCAGCACCCACGGCAGGCTGTACATCTATCCCATTAACCTCTTAGGTGAAGGAATCAAGATTATTCATACTTGTAGCCTGATGGGTGTCTCGTAGAGGGCCTCCTCTGTACGTGTATTTTGAACTCAGCAAATATGTCCAAAGTGAAATGACTTGCGAATGCTGTAACTAAAGGAAAGCCACCATTCTTCAGACGACGGCAGTAAGTTAGCTGCACGGCACGAGGTGTAACGTAAAGCTAGTTAAATTTGCAGGTTTTAGCCTTTTTAAAATTAAAACCTTCATTATTTTAGTTTCTGCCTCTGGCACAAGACAAATGTTTGGCTTCTGTTTCTTCTCTTGCCACATAGAGTAACTCTCAAAAGGAGCAAAAGACAAGTTATAGAAGGTTATCTTCTTTACTCCTTTGAATTTGCTTTGCACTTTAGAAATGTGTCTTTCAAAAATTATTGGCATGATTTTTAAAAAATAATTATATATTTAAGCAAAATATGAAAAAATACATACTTGAATAAGATGCAAATATCCAAGATTTATAAAATAAAGAATCAGCTTTGGTCCAATTATTAAATCTTAAAAGTATTAAAGGGGCTTTTTAAAAACATCTAAAGATGTTCTTTTTTTTTTTTTCAAAAATAAATCTCCAAAGCTACCTATGGATTTATTGAAATATTTATGATGAAACGAATCCAGAAGCTTTATGTTGGTGGCATCAGAAAGAGGCTGAGTGATAGGCATGATCTGATTCTTAGGGTGAATTATTAAAAATATATTCTTCTTTACAGATCAAGAATTGAAAGATCAAGCAGCACAGTTCAAAAGTTGAAAGAGATTAGATAAAAGATGGGTTGTGCAGAAGAACCCAAGGAAGAGATGAAACAACTGGTGAGTTGGTCACTAAATTTCATTTCACGATGTATGAGTGAGAGAGAACTTACATTTTTTTAAATGAGACTATTCCCGTATGTTATTAGTGGCAAATATTAAGTTTAAAATTGTCCTATATAAATAAAATATTCACTTAATACTGCTACTTCTAATAAAATAAGTATCTATGTTTTTTGAGCATTTATCAAAGGCCACATATATTGTTTTATTTAATCCACAAAAAGTCCCTTTGAGGAAGACACTGTTATTTCTCCCGTCATACAAAAGAGAAAATAGAAGGAGAAAATTCTTGCAATTTGCCTAAAATCAAAGAGAGAGTCAGTGGCAGAGAAAGGATTCAGTTGTAAATATATCTGACATGAGGACTTAATTACTCTATATCCTGGCTCCCTTATTTCAGATATAGTATATAAGTAAAAATTAAAACCTTGCTAAGACTACTCTGGTAAGAATTTAAATATACCCCCTAGGTTTTTAATCCATGTATCACATGTTGTTTTATAGTTGTGATATTCTCTGATTATTTACTGACCCATTCCATAAATATTGTTGGGTAACTATCACAGACCATGTACACCCAAGCAAATGGAGATACAGCACTGAAAAATTACAGCCTTCATCTCAAGCAGCTCCTCGTTTAGAAAGGGATATATGTAAGTTAATATGTGATTGTGACATTGCAGATAAATGACAGTGTAAAGATAAGTAAAGGAAACCCAAAGGGGCCACCCAATCCAGACTTGTCTCTGTGTGTGTTTGTAGAGGGGCATCAGATAAAGCTTCATGAGGGAATGTCATCCAAGTTGAGATCTGAAGGATAAGAGTTAAAAGTCAGCTGAGTAAAGGGAAAGAGATCTAAGCAGAAAGGTGAGCCATCACAGAGGGATGGCATTGAGAAAGGATTAGGCATTCGGATAACAGCACTTTGGAGTGGCCAGGCATATAACTCACAAAGGCAGACAAGGTAGAAGGTGGCCTTCCATGTCACTCAGTTCATACCACTGACCAGTAGGGAGCAGTATGGAAGATGCCGCCTCTCAAACCAAAAGATACCTAACTGCATATTTCATTTTGTCTTTAGTGACAGGAAAGGCAATATATCCCAAACTGCTGTAGACCACTGAACCTTTATAATTTTCACAGGGCCCCTTATTACATAGAGTTTATTTCTCAGGATATGTAGAATATGAGTCCTGTTGGGAAAAGCTGCAAAGGAGAAAGGACTTACAGGGTGCCTACATAAATTTGTTATGAGTAACATACAAACAAGGAACAACAAACTGCAGAAGGCCGCAGGAGGCCTCTGAGGAGGAAGGCCTCTTCATGCCTCATGTTCTGGTGCAGGGTGTCCTCTGTTACCATGAACATTGTGCTTAAGGATGTAAAACCTCTTCATAGCACTATGACATAGCCAGACTTGTAGGCTCCCTGTAAGGCCCGCGTTCCATCAGCTGTACATAGATAATAAGCTAAAAACAACCACATGTTCTTGTTTTGTAAAACTTCCAAACCATCACTGTTATCAATCCTCAGAATAACACAGTTCCAGTTCACTAATTCAGTTCCAGCTCACTAACTCACTCCATCATCACTCAACCCCTACCCTGTAAATCAAAGTGATTGTAATAATAAATAGTGTGGGTAATCAAAGTTCGAAGCCTTCACTGTGTCCTCCAAAGTAATAAAGTGATGGTCCCCTGGTCCCACTCCTCTATTAATCTGTCTTTTTCTCATTCCTTTGTTGCCACCAAACTCGGGGTACCCACAGATAATGTAGGCCTGGTTCCCTACATTCTGGTGCCCAACATGGGGCTCATAAATCCCTGCATTCTGGCACCAAATTTTGGGGCTCATAAATTCCCTACAAGTCCTATCAAGACCTCCAATATACTTACTAATTGTTGCTTAGCTGATCTAGTTAATTGATGTCAATGGTAAAGTGAACCATTGTGACATTCTGTGAAAAGTTGAGATAGATCACTTCAAACTATATTATGAGAGAGGCTGGGTGTGGTAGCTAATGCCTGTAATCCCAGCACTTTGGGAGGCCAAGGCAGGCGGATCACGAGATCGAGACCATCCTGGTCAGCACGGTGAAACCCCGTCTCTACTAAAAATACAGAAAATTAGCTGGGCATGGTGGCACGTGCCTGTAATCCCAGCTGCTTGGGAGGCTGAGGCAGGAGAATTGCCTGAACCCAGGAGGCGGAGGTTGCGGTGAGCTGAGATCGCCCCATTGCACTCCAGCCTGGGTAACAAGAGCGAAACTCCATCTCAAAAAAAAAATTTAAAAAATAAATAAATAAAATATAAGAAAGGAAAGAGGAAGGAAGGAAGGAAGGAAGGAAGGAAGGAAGGAAGGAAGGAAGGAAGGAAGGAAGGAAGGAAGGAAGGATAAGAAATTCTGTAGATGTGTTTACCACTTTGGGCAAAGTACTTTGAGAAAAGAAAGAGGATGAAGGAATAGGGATTTCCTCTACATTTTTCAGGCCAGAGTGATCTTTTTCCCAGTTAATTTGGCCAGAGAAACAGACTAGTCAACATGGCAAAACCTTCTACAGAAAGCACAAAAATTAGTCAGACATGGTAGCACGTGTACTACTTGGCAGGCTGAAGCAGGAGAATCTCTTGAACCAGTGGTGGAAGTTGCAGTGAGCAGAGATCATGCCACTGTACTCCAGTCTGGGCAACAGAGTGAGACTCTGCCTCAAAAGAAACAAACAAACAACCTCCCACCCCTCTCCAAATCCCAAAACTATATTGTGACAGAACAAGGGAAAGTAACAAGTCCAGAGTTAGACCATAAATGTATATTGTTGCAGTATTGGGAGCTACATGAATGCAAACTGGCCACATATTAAGGCTATTTGAATACTTTCTAGCACACAGCACACATCTACTAACATAGCAGCTGCAAGTGGGGCTATTACTTGATCAAATTTGTGTTAATATATTGTCATTCTCTAAGATTCATCTCATTTTTGTGTGGTTAATGTGATGAATTAAATGGGATATGATTGGGACTACCAGCTCTGAAACCTTTAGGTTCTAAGGGTCACACTAAACTCTGATTTTCTCTCCAGAATGCATTCTTGTTTTTAACTTCAATTTTGGATTAGGTGGGGATAAAGACAGTTTTAGAGGCTCCCCTTGGTCCATTCTACTATGGTACAATTTACCCACAGTCCAAAGAATCTATGTATGTATTCTGCCAACTACAAAATGTGTCTATTCCGCTTCTAGTTTCTAGCTTGAATGTTTGGAAGCTAACCACTAGGTTTGTCTGTGGAAAAAGTGAACCTACTCTCAGGTGGTCCTGGTCCAAGTATCTATTAATTACCTGCCTCTCATATGCCTGCATCCTAACAAAGGGAATAATCTGGATCACCAAGGATCATTGTCAACTAGAACCTTGCATCTAACAGTCTCTAAATATTTCTAATTTCACAGTATATGGACACTTAAGGAAATCATCACAGTAGCTTTAGAGAAGTTCTGGTGAACCGTCACCATAAACATTGGCATAATGCTGCAGGGTACTTCCACCTGGGAAACCAACCTGTCCTCTTAATGGGTGCTGGATTTGAACACTGGCAAATCCAGAAACTAGACAAAAGATCATGACTTGTTACAGTAGCAGCTTACCTCAGCTTCCTAAGCTTGCAATCTTGACTTCTTTAAATTATTTAGGATGAGAACACCCTTGTGAGTTGCTCATCTTCACTGCCCTTGCATTGAACACTCTTTATAACCATCTCCATGTAAGTCAGCTCTGCCTTCTACCCACTGCCACTTCAATTTTCTGCCCCTTAAAATAACTGTCCCCATTGCTCTGAGAGTTAAACACTTCCATCTGCCTCTGTTATCATTATTATTTTAGTCCTATAATCTCCATTATTATCACAAAGCCCTATTCTGTAATAGCATAGTCTCTGGTCAGTTCTAGTCTAGACAGCTATCACTGAGATTTCTGGAATATTCCTTGTTGTTTTGATAAATGGAGTGTCTTCTGGGGCCCCCTGTGGAATATAATTGGCAAGTAGTATTTCCAGCCTTAGGTGTGTAAGTCTCACCGTACTCATTCTGCTGACCTTTTGGCCACTTCTCCCACCAATTTTCATGCTCATTCCTGCATTTCTACTGCACTTTCTATTGGTCGTCACATTCTCCAAGTTTCCTTGAGCCATTACAGCAGGGTTTTGGTACACCCTTTTAGGGTCCTTACCAAGGTATTACATACAGTTTCAAGAGAGAATACTCTCATATTGATAAAATCTCTGTCTTTTTTTTTTTTTTTTTTTTTTTTTTTTGAGACAGAGTCTCACTCTCTTCCCCAGGCTGGAGGACAATGGCATGATCTCAGGTTACTGCGACCTCAGTCTCCTGGGTTTAAATGATTCTCCTGGCTCAGCCTCCTGAGTAGCTAGGATTACAGGTGCCCACTACCACACCCAGCTAATTTTTGTATTTTTTAGTAGAGATAGGGGTTTCACCATGTTTCCTAGGCTGGTCTCGAACTCCTGACCTCAGGTGATCCACCCACCTTGGCCTCTCAAAGTTCAGGATTACAGGTGTGAGTCACTGTGCCCAGACTGATAAACTGTATTCTTCAACTTTATGGTCTACTACCTACTCTCTGGACACCATATATACTTCTCTGGCTTCTACGGATATATTTTGGCTATGCTCTGTAGTTTCCTTAGGGTATAGGCTCTTTCCTCCCTCTATAGCTACAGCATACCCTCAGCTAAGTTATATTGTACCTTCTCCTTATTTATTGGTCTGGTGCAAGACAGAAGTTGTTGACATGTCTTCAAATGATGATTACTGCTACCCCTTAGCAGGAAAAAATAGGCCATTTATGGAGGCCTAGGTAGTTCAGCAGAACCTAAAGGTTAAAATTCTGAGTGAATGGATCCAGATGTTTCCATCTCAAAATGTTAGGTTCCACTCCTCAGTCAGGGCCCTGATCTTATCATAACAGAGTTGCTGGAACTGAAATTCGACCTTTTCTAAAGTCCAGCTACCCTTATAACTAAGCTCTGGGCTTAATATTTAGCTGTTTGACTCCTCCATCTGCAGGAGAGGAGATTCTTTTTGTAGCTATTTATGGCAGTTCCTGGGGAAGTACTCAGCTGTCAGCCACCAGCAGTAAGTACTCCTGGCCACTAACCAGCAGGAGTAAATGCCTGGGGGGTTCAAAAAGCAACAACCTCAGTGACTGGTCACATCAGCCACCAGAGGGGAAGGGACTGCTTCTTTTTCTTTTTTCTTTTGATAGTGGGTATTTTATCATTTTAATTGTTGATAAAAATGGTCAAAATTGGAATTACAAAGAGCGAAAAGAAAATTATACAGGAGCAAAAGGAAAATTATACAATGGAGTTTTATGAAGGACAAAATAAATGGAATCAAAAGTTTATGCAACAGCTTTGGCCTTGGATTGCAGAAAGGCACATACTCTGCTGAAAAGAGGAAAGAAGAGTGTAATGGAGGAAGGTTTTTAGGTTTGTTGGCAAGCAGTTGACTGATTCTTGTCTGATGGAAATAAAGTAGGAGGCAGAATTGTCTTTTAAGAATGAAAGAGCCATTGGCCAGTGCTGACTTTTAGGAGAACAGAGAAATGTTAAATGTTGCAAAGCTTTCTTTAATGAATTTTTTTTTCTCTTTTTAATTTAACTTTTAAATTCAGGGTACATGTGCAGGTTTGTTATATAGGTAAACTTGTGTCATAGGTTTATTTTTTTGTGTACAGATTATTTAATCACCCAGGTATTAAGCCTAGTACCCATTAGTTATTTTCCTGATCTTGTCCCTCCACCCACTCTCCACCCTCTATAAGCCCCACTGTATGTTGTTCCCCTCTATGTGTCCATGTGTTCTCATCAATTACCTCTCACTTATAAGTGAGGACATGCGGTATTAGGTTAATGAAAAGTATTTCATTGTGCCTCTACTGTGTGCTTTTATGTAGAATAGGAAAATGAACTATCCAGAGAATCATGGTAAAATTGGCAGGCACTGTTGAGGTCTCAGATGAAGTTGGTGGTCAAGAATGTTTTGTGCAATCTTCCCTGTTTTGTAACTTAAGTCTTCAAGAGTACTCAGCTGACTCAGAATAGCATGGAAAGAATGCATATCTGGCCTAATCCAGAGTTAAATTTTGTCATGTGGGCTTAATAAAAGTGAAGGTGAGTGGGATATTGGTGGAGTGTTATACATGGAATTAGAGGAAAATCAGAAGATATTAACAAATGGACACATAACAGACAATTACTATTATGTGTTACAATGGCTGCACTAAAAATAGTTGAATGCACAACCTGGAAATACAAATTATTTTAGAAAAGTGATTTGGGCACCAGAGTGAATTAGATCATAAGACCTAAAGTGTCCCTTGGAATAGATGATGGAGGTGAGATCCAGACAAGTCATTGCAGATGAGGAAGTCAGTGAACCGCCTGCCAAACAGTGAAATCAACAGTTTTTCTGTTCTCATCATGATTGGCCTTTCAGTAGTATTCAATATCTTTAATATCTTGTTCTTGAAATACTTGTACCTTAATTTCTGTGCCATTACACATAACTGGTTTCTCTCCTACTTCTCTGTCCTCTTCCTCTCTCCTGCCTTTGTTAGTTCTTCTTTCTTTAACTTGTTTAATGTCTTTTCATGCAGTCTTGTTCTCACTCTGAACTTCCTCCCAGGGTGATTTCATTTACGCATATGGATTCAAGTACACCTGTATACTAATGGTCCTCAGATTTACTTCTCTTGTCAAGGCATTTCCTTTCAGCTCCAGACTCATATATTTAATTAGGTCATCCACATATATATACATATATGTGGTTTTTTTCTCATCTTCTCTTCAACATCTTTAAAACTGAATTTTTGATCTTTCCTGTGAACTTGGTCCTCTTCCAGAGTCATCCATCTAATTAGGTCATTCATGTCTACAATTGGATGTTTCATCTTTATCCATACCTGTAAATTTCGAGGAGGGAATGCAGCATATTCAGTTAGCTTTCTCAATTCTCCTCTCCCTGTATCCATTCCCTGTGGCTTGTGACTTTGCAGTTTTCCGCACTAGAGACAAAGTGTACTTCTCTACTTCTTAAGGCTCAGCATGTGACTTACATAGACCAAAGAGATTTTAGCTGATGTGTTGCAAGCAGAGGTATGAAATGTATTGTCATGACTGGGTTTGCCCTTTCACTCTCTGCCATCATTTCTAGAAGAACAAATCCTACTGGCTTCAGGAAGTCAAGATACACATAGAATAAACCCAGTAGACATAAGGACCTGTAGCCAAAAGGAAAGCCATCCTGCCAACTCATACACTGCAATGTGAGAAGAACTGTCCTATGTAACTGAGCTTTAGGGTGGTGCATTGCTCAGCATTAGCCGGTAGCAGTAGCCAACTGATATAGTTGGGATACATTAGGGATTCTGGTACAAGACAAAAAAGATCACTTTAAAATAACACCCTCAGTGATTTTATGTAGTATCAGACCTCTATTAGGTGTTACGTAATCCCTATTTCTTTCTTGACCACTGGCCTACCAGTCCCTGGGTTGGAAAACAGATATGGATTTTAATTGAAGCCATGGGAGAAGATATGATTATTGCTAAGGAGTGACAAACAAAAGACACATTAAGTAAATTTCAAACAACACCCATATCTTAATTTAGTCAGAGTAAGAGAAACTTTTAAAGGCAGGAAAAGACAATAACCGGAGAGGAGGAAACCTGAGATTTTGGTTCTTCACAGAAGACAGTCAAACAGTAAAATGGAAAAAAGGATACAGAGAGGTTTTTTCATAACCAAGTATTACTTATATTCTAGGACAAGACCAACATTAGCAAAAGAATGTCTGTCTTGTTGCCGTATCACTGTGAATTATCTGGGTGAGCTAGTGCCTTTCAGGAAAGTAAAGGATATGAAGAACTGAATATTGACTCTACAAAACGGATCCCGGACCTTGTCGGGGGCGGGGGTGAAGTTGCTGAAAAAGAGAGAACTAAGGCAAATGGGAACCGTGTATAAGACTAGAGGAAACAATGACTCCAGCAGGCCAGTCCACGGGGCACACTGAGTGGTGAAGAGACAGCACAGCACAGCAAGAAGGCTGGACCCTCAGCTTGGATTTTTCTCCTGGTTCTACTGAGGGAATGTGTTCTCTTTCCAGGTCCACAAGGGGGCATAATTTTAAGGGCAAGAACTTTCCAGGGTCATGCCTCCCTCCCATCTCTCTCCATTTGGGAGATTTAACAGTCTCTGTTTTGATTTTTATGGGCCCGGGAAGAATAAAAAAATCAATCACTCCAGCGGAAGTTCTAAGGAACTCCTTTCATCGGCCAGAGGTCTAAGAGAAGGAGCGGGTTCCCTCCGGGTTAAAAGTTTCCTTTTACCACACCCCTTTGGACTCCATGTTCGGATCCGCTTCCACACACACACAATCTCTCTCTCTCTCTCTCTTAGCACTTTTCTCTCTTCTCCTGTTTCTCTCTCTAAATAAATAACTTTTCTGCAACACTTCTTGGGGCCGGTATTCACGAGCTTACTGCTCACCTGCTGTGGTCCCTTCTCTCATTCTTGAGAGGATGAGAGACCAAGAACCTACAGCAATCTCTGGGGGCAGCTGTGCCTTCCCAGCACCCCAAAACCTGATTACACTAGTACCTATAAGCTACGTGCCCTTGATCCACCTTATTAACTTATGAAATGGAAGCACCAGCCTTACATGATGGAAATCATCACAGGCTGTTTCTGAATATTATGTGAGTTAATTCAAATAAAGTGTCTAGAACTGAGCTTGTCATATAATGAGTGCCTGAGTTGTTAGCTATAGTATTATTTTAGATATGTCAAACCTGGTGACTTTTAGCTGATAGTTGTTTCTTTTAGCCAATAATTGTTTCTTTTCCTGAATGCAGAGTTAAGTTTCATTTCTCAGACCCTCTTATGGTTAGGTATGGCCATATGTGTAGTTCTTGCCAAAGAAATGTAATAAAATGATGGGTTCAACGTAAACTGCGGCTTTTAAGGTTTGCCTACTCCATGCAGATGACAATGAGACCCTAGGGCACAGTGGAAGGTCTCCTACATGAGAGAAGAAGCCTGAATCCCTAAATCACCATATGTTGAAGACACATCAGATATCCAGAAATATCTGTGATGTATAGGCATACTTCATTGTACTGCACTTGGCTGTATTGCACTTTGCAGATATTGCATTTTCTTTCTTTTTCTTTTTTCCTTTTCTTTTTTTTGAGATAGAGTCTCACTCTGTCTTTCAGGATGGAGTGAAGAGCACAATGGTGTGATCTTGGCTCACTGCAACCTCTGCCTCATAGGTTCAAGAAACTTTCCTGCCTCAAGCTCCCGGGTAACTGGGATTATGGGTGCCCACCACCACACCCAGATAACTTTTGTATTTTTAGTAGAGGCAAGGTTTCACCATGTTGGCCAGGCTGGTCTTGAACTCCTGACCTCAGGTGATCTACCCACCTTGGCCTCCCAAAGTACTGGGGTTACAGGTATGAGCCATCACATCCTGCCCAGATATTCCATTTTCAACAAACTAAAGATTTGTGGCCACCTCACATAAGCAAGTCTATTGGCACCATGTTTGGCTCCATATCTCTATGTCAAAATTTGGTAGTTCTAGAAATAGTTCAAACTTTATTATTATTTTCCATATCTGTTATGGTTATCTATGATAAATAATCATTTCTCTTACTATTGTAATTATTTCAGGCACCAAGAATTGTGGCCATATAAGGTCGCTAACTTAATTCATAGATACTGTGTGTTCTAACTACCCTACTCACTGGCTATTCCTTGGTCTCTCTCTTTCTTCTTGGTCCTTCCTATTCCTTGAGACACAATATTGAAATTAGACCAAGTAATATCCCTAAAATGGCCTCTATATGTTCAAGTGAAAAGAAGTGTCACACATCTCTCACTTTAAAGCAAAAGCTAGAAATGACTAAGTTTAGTGAGGAAAGCATGTCAAAACCAAGATAGGCCAAAGACTAGGCCTCCTGTGTCAAACAGTTAGCCAAGGTGTGAAAGGTTCTTGAAGAAAATTAAAAATGCTACTCCAGTGAACACATGAATGATAAAAAAGTGAAACAGTCCTATATCTGATATGAAGAAAGTTTTAGTGGTCTGGTTAGAGATAAAACCAGCCACAACATTCCCTTAATCCAAAGCCTAATCCAGTTCAAGGCCCTAACTTTCTTGAATTCTATGAAAACTGGCAGAGGCAAGGAAGCTACATAAGAAAAGTTGGAAGCTTACAGAGATTTGTTCATGAGGTTTAAAGAAAAAAGTTGTCTTCATGACATAAAAGTGCAAGATGAAGCAGCAAGTGCTGATGGAGAAGCTGCAGGAAGTTATCCAGAGGATCTAGCTGAGATAATTAACGAGGTGACTACACTAAACAACACAGTTTTCATGTAGATGAAATAGCCTTATTTTGGAAGGAGACCATCGAGGACTTTCCTAATTAGAGAAGATGTCTGTGACTAGCTTCAAAGCTCCAAAGACAGGCTGACTTGCTTGTTAGGGGCTAATGAAGCTGGTGACTTTAAGTTGAAGCTAATTCTCAACTTAAAAGGGCCCCAAAAACCCGAGAGCCCTTAAGAATTATGCTAAATCTACTCTGCCTATTATATTTAACCCATTATATCTTTTAAGGACTGTATCTTTTGAGGAATATTTTCACCCAAAAAAAATGCAATGGGTAAAAATAACAAAAAGCCTTATATCACATTCTAGATTTTGATAGCTATGTATTTCCCAAAAAGTAAGAGCCTAAAAAGTACTGGCATAATTCTAAACAATTCATACATCATTTGTCACATAAACAAACATGGCATTGCTCTTTAATGTATTAATATAAGTATGGTAAAAATATTGCATATTATGGACCCATATTGAAAATTTACAATGCATTGAAACATGCAACCTTTAGTAAACTCTAGTGTTTTTCAAATTTAATTGACCAAAATATCTATTTGGTAAAGCATCTGTAAACATTTTTGAAGGGATAATTTTGTTGACTTCAATTTGGATGATTTGGTTGAATAGCCATTTTCAAAACCTCTAGGTGAGAGGTGAATTAGGAAATACTTTTTGGAGGGCAATTTGGTGCAATGTCCATAAAAACCTCCAAATCAATAAGTCCACCTCTTGGAATCCCTCTTTAAAATTCAAAAACCCATGGCAACACTAGTGCAAAGGCTATCAGTGTTATTATATTAATAGTAACGCAAAAAACTAAAAATCACCTAAATTTATTTTAATAGGGGGACGGTAAAAGAAGTTAGGTTATATTCCTACTCTGCAGTACACTAGTTATTAGAAAATACTAAGCTATACAGCAAACAGAGTACAAGTTTCAACTGGGCATAAATTTTTTTTCTTTAATGTATCTGTCTCCAGAAAATAGAAAGAGGGTCTGTAACATCATAGCTATTTAGGAAATATTTGGTGAGTAAATGAAAATGCATTGTGATGAAAAGGTATCTGAGATACATTAAGTTAAAAAAAGTAATTTTTAGAATAATTTGTATTCTAGTTAATGGACAAGTTCTAATTCATATTCAAAGAAATAAACATAGAGATAAAGAACCAGACAATAACCTTTACATTGCAGCTAGAGGTTACCTCTGAGGTTTGGCATAGGAATAGTGGGAATTAAGGGGAGAGCTTTGGTGGTACTTCCAGTAATTAGTTAGCTATTGCTTGCCTCTTTTAAAACAAATATATATTCATATATTATTTAAAATATCTTCATGGGTCTTTTGAAAATCATTTGAAATGACAATCTAAACTAAGGTATTTATATTTTGAACAGGAAGTAGTAATATTAGCAAGAACTTGCTGAGTGCTGATCATATGCTAGGCACTCTTTAGATACTTTACATGTATTAACTCACCTATTCCTGACTCATTTAATCTTATGAGGGAAGTATTGGTACTATTACCAGGACACAGGCAAGGACTCTAAAGATAAGGTGTTTATCTGAAGCCACATAGCTATCAAATGGGGAATTTAGACTAGACACCCCAGCAATTAGACTTCAGAATATACAGTATCTATCATCCCATTAAAGCTGTGTTGAATATTACGCTGATGCAAAAGTAATTGTGGGTTTTGCCATCACTTTCAATGGCAAAAACTTTTAAACCAATCGAATAAAATCAGTACTCTGGGTCAATGAGGAGCTGATTGAAATAATGAGAAAGAAGAGAAGTACAATAAGTCTATGGAGGTTGACAGCAAATCTCAAAATCACATGCTGAAGTATTTGGATTGTTTTTATTTTTAGTGGAGCCATAGGATCACGAGCTCCTTAAAGTTTGCTGATGTTTTTTGCAAGAATAGAGTAATAGACGACAGTAAATAAGGTAATTTCCCCCACCCATACATCTTAGCTAATGTATTGGTAGGGGAAATGGATAGTGGTAAAATATTCCAAAATCCATTATTGGAAAGAGACGTAGCAATATTTGATAATGGGTGGTCATAGTGCTGGTGAATAGAAACATCAAAACTAACTAAATTGTGTATTTATCATAGTATTAATGGTAACAATGGAGAGATTCAGAAGAGATCGTTTCCTCAGTAAAGCTAAAGCCAGCAGGTGATTTAGCCAGGTCTGAATCACAGTCCCTGGCATCAGACATATGTGAACATCTCTGAAGCATTGTTCATGCCTTTGGCTGGGAATTTCCCTTCCCCTTCTTGAACTGGCATATTCCTACTCATTTTCAAGGTCAAACTGCAGTTATCTTTTCTATAGCATCTCCCTGAGTATCCTCCAAGGAAAAGATAAAACATTCCCTCCTCTGTGTTCCCTGGCTCCTTTAGTCATCTTTGTACTATCACACTTATTAGGTTGTCTTACTGTCAGCTATCCACTTAGGTATCTCCCTGGATAGACTCCATATGTTCTTATTTTATTGTACGGTCTTATTTTATTGTATTCTTGTTTGCCAAAATACACAGTGTCCAGCAGAATAGGTACTTATGAAATAGGAATTGAATAAATGCATGTATTTTAATTTATTTACTTAATTATAACCCTACCTTATTAAAAGAATTAAGATGTCTTACTAAGTTAATAATGAAATAAGGAACATTCTAGCTAAAGTTTACTGAATACTTTATGAGTGCATTCTGTTAAATCACATGCACACACAGTATCTCATTTCACCATTGGCCCATCTAACTTCACCGTTTTACAGCTGAAGAAACTAAGACTAAGAGAGGTTAACTTGACCAAACAAGTAATAACTCTCAAAGTTTGGCTTCAACCTCAGGTTTGTTTTACTCCAAAGCTTATGGTTTCATCAGGTGAAAATTTAGAAGCCATGAGAAAGATAAGCAAAGGCAACTTAAGTGTAAGAACAAAAAGTCTACTGATTAGAGAAATGCGATCTCTACCACTTGTCTAGCAAAACAGCATGAGGACTCTGGCACACAGGATAAGCTAGTTCAAGCCCCGTGCCAATCTTTCTAAATAAAGCAGGGAATAAACCAACAACGATTGGCTATAGCGACACTATCTTCTTCCCTGTGTTTACATTGACTCGTTAAACTCTGTCTATTCAGTTCATAATTTTGTTTCTTGTACTATCCAGAAACTTGCCATTGTTTTGTCAAAAGGTAGAAATAGTGCTAAAATAACTTCAGACATCTTATTTCCAGGTTGCAGAAGTAGAACCCCTAGCTGTCATGCATCAGGAAAAATAATATGCTGTAGCTATTACCCATTAACTTTCAGTCTAGATATATATTCTAATAGTCATCTGAAGCTGAGAAATTCCAGACAAGTTCCTTTGCATAAGTAGTCAATGATTCTGTAGAAGAAGGTATTCCTAAGAAGAGTTGGCTGATATAAATTATTTTTAAAGACCAAGGACAGCCAAGACCAGATTTTCCTACCTACTAGTATTTTATATTTACATAGATAATCTGTCTGAATAATGAACAGGATGAAGAAAAATTCTCTAGAACTTAAAGTCTTTAATCATCTTATGACACATTGTAAGTCATTCAGGGAAGTATTTAGGAGATGACTATTATTCATTTGCTTAGTTGATGACTGAAGCAGCACGGATCCTGCATGATAGAAAGTTTTCTTTAATTACCACGAAGTTAGCTGGAGATATATTAAGCAATTTGAGGTGGCTCCTCCCCAAATTGGTTGGGAGCAGGATTCATCTTTTCTTATTTACGTAAGAACTGATTGTGAATGGCTGATGTTGCATCTTCCTCTCATAAAATGTGCTTTTAAACAATAACAAAAACTAGATAATCTGCTTACTGGATAAGATACTGGCCAATCTAGTACAACAGTAAAAAAAATGGATCCTGGTCATTTTGTCAAGTATTAAATATTTTGCAGGTCTTTCTGCTGAGTTGCAAAAAAAAAAAAAAAAAAAAAAGTTGGGTTTCATATTAAATTTTGCCCTGGGGCATTATTACTTTGAAAGTAATTCAAATATTTTGTTTATATTGGAAGAGTTCAGTGAGACATAGTTAACTGTGAATAGAATTCAAAACAATAACTCTGGAAAAGAACTATTCCCTTTGGTCAGAGGCTATTGTGTCAGCGGTTATGCCGAGTCAATCAAAAGAAGAAAGAGAAAGAGAGAACACCGGCTGTGAGAACGGAGCTGTCAAGCTGATTGACTAGATAGCAATATACAATTTGAAATGTTCTGTGGGATAAGGTAAACATGCAGTTTTTATCTGAGCACTGGCAAAAACTAAATGTAACAATCTGAAAAATCTCATGGAAGTGTCATTAAGAATTATAGAATAACAAAATTATTTCTGCATAAAATTGAAAACAACAGCAAAAATGACCTGTTTAATATCATTGTCTCATACTGTAGAGAGCTTTGCAAAAAAGTATTAAGACCAAATTTCAGAACTGAACGCATGTTTATAGTGGCTTTTGTCTTTCCTAATACTTTGATTAAAAAGTGACTTGTCAAATCCACAAGTTTGGCTTTAGTGGTTGGAAAAGTTACATTTATGTCCAGTATTTGACTTTTAGGAAAAACATTTTAATAGCAGAGCACTAGAGAACTCTTTTATTCCTGTTGATTTGAAGAATCAGACTGAAAACAATAGAAAATGTTACTTATTTAATTTGTGTTTTATGTTAAATTACTGTTGAATTTCTTGTGTACTGGCTCCAGTTGACTTTTCCCATGTTGTCAAGAAATAAAGCATGAGACACCATGCTAGTGGGTAATCAGTCACCACAAAGTTTGTTGGATTGTTACTTTACTATGACTTGTGTTTCTTCTTATTCCCACTTCACATCTTAGCTTGCCATCCATTTTCTGCTTTTTTTTTAATTCGGCCTATATAGTTTTTGATTAACTTATGCTTTGAAAATTTAATTAAAATGGCCCATCTCATCACATTATTCATCATTTTCTCTGATTCTTGATAGCTTTCATCATTAAGTCAAAAAATGTTTTCCTTCTCATATTCAACCTTCTCATTTAATCATTTTAATCACGTATAAAATAATCTTCATTTGGCTTGTTCTGTTCTTCTGGTTCACTGACCATCTCCCTTATTTTGAACTCTTAATATAAATTTGAAGTTTTTGTTTCAAGTTCACTGCTATATGTAGGACATACATCTATTGCCCCCCATTTTTATTTCATCTGGTTCTTTAAAGCGCCACCTAAAAACACATTTTGCTCTATTTCCGGCTTTACACATTTCTGTCTACATTTCAGTATGGTTATAAAAACATCTCAAGGAGCATTTATATCTCTCCATTTTTCATTTTGTGGTTCAGTATATCATTTACTTTTTAAAGTATTTCTCAAGAAAGCATGCCTGTTATTGTTATATCATTATTCCAATTGATGTCCATGTGACCACTGAACATGTCCATCTAGTGTTCAACAGTCAGCCACATTAGAGAGAAGCTAAAAAAACAAATCTCTAAAATTTATATTCACTGTTGAAAGAATTGTAACTGAACATTTGAAAAGATCTCTTTGGTTAAAAAATGTTAGAAATAATATGTTAGCATTTCAAATGCATTTTTTATTCATCTGTGAAATACTATGTTTTCTCAAATTCATTACTTGTATTTATTTTCTTGGAGAACAGTGAGTTCTAAAGTGACAATTATTTTAATATCCTGTGAAAACGTATTTATTGTAACTAGTAATTTTTATGTTAACCCACTGAGCACTGTACTTTATTAAATATATGTATTATTTATATGTAATTATGTTATTTATATATAATTATATATAATGATTAAATACTACATAAACTTACTGCACTGGTTGTTCATCCAATAAAAACTACAATGCTATTTCAAACCTTGTTTGAAAATTGTAGATTTTATTGGATGAATAAAGGTTAACTTGCAAGAACTGGATTTCACATAGAAAACCCTGCCAGCTACACTGTTTTTTGGACGCAGTACGGTGTTTTGAAAGTACTCGGAAACAGAAAAAAAACCTGTCTCTGTTAGTGAGCTTTGGAATATTGAACAAAATACTTGTTATTTCTGGTCTCCATTGCTTATTTTATAAAATGAGAAGATACGATTAAATTACCTTCAAAGCTCTTAACAGCTCTAAAACTGATGATCTTACAACTTCACACCCATTTTTAGAGAATCCTGATAAGGCAACATTATCATTTGGGAAATCTTTAATGTATATATATGAAAACATGCACAAGGAATTTATAGTCAATGGGATTATAGTGTAAACCAGAAATTTTATGAAGTGTAGCATGCCATGACTTTTTAAGTCAGTGTTTTATATTAGATTGATAAATATAGTTCTTTTATTGTGTGGTTTTTATTCAACAATCTCTGATTCTTTAAACTTTGTAAAGACTTCAAAGTTTATAGTATAAAACTGTGATTACCCAAATAACATTACCAGATCACTGTCTCTGTCATTGCTCTGAAAACTCACGTTGGCTGCTCTTGATTAGAAATGGAGATAAAATTAATTGCCTGATTTTTGATAGGGATTTTCAAAAGCTTAGCAGATTTTATTAGCTAATCCAAACGATCTCTGTGCAAGACAATTTGCTGCTTCTTTTCTTCTCCCTGCCCCCTTCACTCTTTACAGTCTGGATCTGGAACAGCAGATTGATAGGCGAACACTGGGGCCAGAGAAATTGGTGCCTTTCCTTTCACAGAGTCCTTGTTCTCCTTAGCTTGGCTTATATTCTAAGGATAAGGAGAAAGTCAGCATTTCACATCCCAAGAGCATGAACTTCCTGCCCTGCTTTGACTCAGGCAAAGAACATCTCCAGGCCCGCTGTCCTCTGGTGGGTAGAAGTATCCTTGCAATTTTTATCACATGGCCTGCCCTGCAGCTTCTTCTCCAGCACCATTCCGTGATTACTAAATGCACAGATGTAAAAGAAACCTGCCAATGCCTTGAAGTGAAATCTCAGAACATCATAACATATCACGCTGAAAGCAATGTAATAAAAACAGGTATTCAGGTCTGAAGAAATAAGAGAAATCGAACACCTCAAAGACTAGGACAAGGATCTTTAGTTCAACGCCTCAGCAGTCAGCTTTGGCATATGTGAGAATGTAAAAGAGGGTGGTACACCTTTTGCTTTGAATGTTTCACCAATTGATTCCCCTGGCTGCCTTCCCAGAGTCTATGAGTATCATAGTCCCTTAATGAAGGCTTCATCGCATTCTTTTGAACTGATTCCTGCCAATATCAAAGAAGCGCAGCAGAAACAAAAACACTGCTGTGATGTTAGAAATCACAATTGTTAACTTTGAAAAGAAATCTTGGTATGCAGGTTAGAACAATATCCAAGCGGTTCAAGTAGTAGACTGCTGAATTCACCAGAACACTCTCTAAAAAATGAAGTGGATGGGAAAGAATAACACTCTTTGTCTGGGTACCTATTTAGTAAAGTAAAGGAGAATTTAAATATCATGATACCCATGTCAAATATTTTTAAGCATTGCTTCTTGCAGGAATCTTTATATAGGAATAGAAATAAAAGATGTAAAATAAGAAGTTAACAATTTTTATTGCAATCTTTTAAATACAGTTGCAATATATGAAACACATAAAGAAAAAAATATATAGTGGTTCTAGCAGGGTTGTGCCATTTCTTGAAAAATATACAAATAGAACAATCTCACTTTATGATTTGTAACATCTATGTTTAACATGTATGAAAAATACTGAATTAAACAAAGTTTCTGGATTTGAAGGGACCTTTAAAAGCTATTAATAACTTCTTAGAATATGTTCTTATTCTAGATTTCTCCATTAGAGGCTAATTACTGATATTAGTAATAGCTGTCTTTCTCATTTTTAAGATGTCCTTCAATCTATTTTAGTATATATAACTAAATTATATTATATGTGTCATTTAATGATAAATACACTAAATCTGTTACTATTGAATGGATATATCTGGGGAAAATTCTTATTTTATTACCAAATTTACCAATTAGCTGAAGATTTCTAGTTCTGCTGTGGGGTAAGCCAGGTAAGTGTTCTGTGCCTCAATTTTCCCACCTTTATGTGCTATAGTAGGTCACCAAAATAACTTTATAATGATCTCTATATAATGCCAACATGATCCCAAATAAATCTTAATATGTATACCTTTAGGGCAAATGTATGAGCAAATGGTTAGTCCTCTGTTCTATGCTCTGAATACAACTGCCTTTCTTTAGAAAAATATTCAATGAGACTTTGCACATTTAGTGTACCACTCTAAACATATACTCCTTGTTATGATCTATTAAATGCTCATGTCCTTCACACTAGACTTGTGGTCCTTAAAGATAAGGATCATACCTCTCTCTCATTCTTCTTTTATTTCCATCCCCAATACTAACGCTGACACATAGACTCTCAATAGATGCTTTTACAACACATAAATAAATGAGTGAATGCATGCCTGGATGCTTAGAATGGCCCAGGCCAAACATGCAAATGGAAAACTTATTTTAGTAGGCTGCCTCTTTTGCTTTCCTTTACACCTGTGTTTATATCAAAATTCACATCATCACAAAACCAGGGTACGAATCACAATATTCAACAAAATTACAGAGTTGGATCTATTTTTAAAACAAAGGAGTAAAAAAAGGGTGGAAAAGCTTTCATAGGTATGTGTAGCACTATTTAGAAAAGAAAATAACTTAGCTATTATTGCAGACTTATTAATGTTTGCAGTTATCCTGATTATTCTAATGCAAACCAAATGGCATTTAATTTGGGAGAAATTGCTCTGGACGTGCAATCTAAAGAGGCGAGAAATGGAACAGACTTTCTTTATGCAGTGTTTGGGATGTGGTTAAATTATTTTAGGATGTTCAACAGTGTAGTGCAAATTCAAATCCTGTGGGCAAAGCTAAACAAGCAATGCTAGGCAGCTTAGCCACTTAATCTTTTGGTGTTCAGTCTGTTGGGTCTGTGCTGTGAAATGGCTCCTGTGGCTTTCATGTGGAAAATGAGAATGTTCTGTAACGGCTGATGTGGGAATAAAGAAGTAAATACAAAGAAACTCTTACAAGCTTTTAATATTAACTGCACTAAGTAAGTGTAACTAACTGCATTAAGTTATTGATTTATCAGGGCTTGACCAAATACTATTTCCCTTTATCCTTTTTGGGGACAAGGGCAAAAACGACAAAAAAGTTAAATAAGCCAGTTGTTAACTGGGTTACTGATGAATGTACTGATTATCTGTTGAGCTGTCGTAATAGGAGAATGTCCAAGGGGCCGTTTATGATGGCTGGAAAACTGACTAAGGCTTATTGATCCTGATCATTTCATGATTAAGCTATCAATAAATACAATTTTTCTAGAAATTTTGTAGCACATCATCTCCCCAATAAATGAAATCTGATAGGACCATTTGGACTGGAGCCCCAAATTTCAAGGAGTTACCTCATTACTTTTTATTTTCTTAAAATATTACTAAGTTACTTTAACCCTGGTTTATAATGATGGGAAAGAAACATAGCCTGTTTTCCATGGCTAAAAGAAATAAACTATTAACTGGTAAATAAACAGTAGATTGGTGTTTAGGGATGAGTTTTAACACGATATATTCAGGATGTGCAAATGACATTTAGATTTCAGTCACATTTGGGTAGGTTCCAGACCCCATTAAAACCGACAATGAAAGTAACTTTATTTACTTAGAGACATGAAGGGTCTTCTTGGGGTCTTCTCTGTAACTGCCAGACTCAAAGGAGCTGCAGTATCCACTCTCTCAAGTTGGTGATTAGACTTTTAGACCATTTTAAAGGATGCAGAGGGGGTTCCTCTCTAAGTTTCTAGGGCTTTTAAGCACAAATCCCAATAGCCAGCTTCACCACACTTGAATCCTGATTACCTTTCCAGTCCCTAACTACCCAGGAATCAGGTTATAGGCTGGAACTGCTAACAACAACAAAAACAGAAAGCAGCGTGTATTGTTTGCTGTCTGAAGAATAAACTGACCTTCAGTGTGTGAACATTGCATAAATTATTTGATGTGTCAGAAACATCCCCAAACTTATGTCCCCTAAATAACAAGCAAAACGAAAAACACACAAAACAGGTTTATGTCTCCATCCCTGCTGTCCCCTTGAGACATACACATGTTTAGGCTGAGAAAGTCAAGTCTTCCGATCATCAGATATTTAAGTTACTCCTGATGCATATTTGTGAAGCAGGTCTTTGATTCGCGTTTTTTCCCCCCGGTATCCCATTGCTAGTACAATCCCTTAAAGAAAACAGATTTCCCTACCATATCATTGTCTTTTTCTATTAACCATACTAAAAGAATTTTCACAACTGGATTTTCTTGATGATAGGGATAGAATTATAATTCTGCACATCTCAAAATGTTGTATATCCTTCCTGAAATACAGTAGAAGATCAATAATAACTCACTAGCTGATATAAAATAAATGTATGTTTGAGTACTTTTTATCTACAACTCTGATTATCTTCTTAAAGACAAAGCAAAATGTTAGGTTTTGAGAGTATATTTTAGAAGTCATAACCAGTGATAGAATTTTCTCTCTCAGAGGGAGGTTTATAAAATAATACACAAAAGACTTCTTTTTGCTATATTTTTATTATGGAATATTTCTAGTATCATCTCAAAATATACATATTAACACTCCTAAAAACTTGCATTTTGTTGGTCTTAATACATTTGCACTTTAATTTTACTTATGAGTATATTACAGTTTGCAATGTTTCCAAGGTTTTGGCCCACTTAAATACAGAGGTTTTGGATACAAGTAGCAAAGGTCTTGCAGATTGTAGACTGAAGAAATGGATTGAAAAAATTTTGAGAGAATATTCGATGGAAATATTGAATGTCCTGTTAATCATTTTAAAGAATAATTAATATTTCAAAATTAATCAGGACGTAATTCAAAATTACATCTAGCCATTTACTTGATAAGGTATGAAGATTCTCAATAACAATGAATAGAGCTAGCTTTTTCTCAGTCGCATACAAATATACTATTATATCTTACAACTAAAAAAGATTGACTACTTTGATTCTACTTACCCTTGACCAATTACTTTCTATTTTATATCTCTCCCACTTTTTGTTTGTGAAATTCCCAGAAAAAGACATGTGTACTGGCTGAAAACTTTCTCTCCTCCCATTCTCTCTTTACCCCCTGCCATTCAGACTTTCGCCTTCACTATTACAACAAAACTGCTCGTGTCAAAGCCAACAGTGACCTCCATAATATTAAATTCAATCGTCATTTCTGAATCAGGTGATCTCTGTTTCCCGATACACTTTCATTATTTGGCTTCTAGGGAACCATGCCCTCTAGGTTTCTACTTTTCTATCTGATTCATCTCAGTCTGAGTTGCAGATTCTTCCCATATCTCCAAGCTCTTAAAGGTTCATCTTTGGAGAGCCTCTCCTTTTCATCAACACTTACGTTTTTACTGAACTCATCAAGTGTCATGGGATTAAATACTATCTATATACCCAGGATTCCCAAATATTTAATTCCAGCCTCAACCACTTCCATGAACTCGGCACACATGTATTTAATTATCTGCCTGGCATTTTCTCACCTCTACCCAGCTCCTCAAACTTAGCATACATATTCCACCCAATTTCCTACCCACCCACCTCTTTTAGCAGATGTCATTATCCTAGTTAATGGGATGCCTATTTTAGTTGCTTAGGCCAAAATCCATTAATTCATTAATTCACTCCACACTTTCCTCATGGTTTTACACTATACATCCTAAATTTCAGCAAACTCTGTTGGCACAACACTCAGAAATAGCCAGAATCTGACCTTTACCACAACCTCAGCTATTACCATCCTGGTTCAGACTGCCACGGTCATCTTGCCTGGATTGCTATGCTAGCCTGTTTACCCATCTTCTGCTTGTGCTTTGCCTACTGTTTTAGGTTGGATTCCCTCTCAGGAAGAGTCCTTGAATGAAAATTTTAGTACCTGTTTGGAAGGTGATACTATTGGTAGGTACTAAGGTACTAAAACACTCCACAGAGGAGTGCAGAAATGAGAAAGAGAGAAAAAAAGAAAATGAATAAATGTTTATTATGGAACACAGTAGGCAACTGAGTTTTGCTCTCTCTGGTGAACTCTACAAGACATACAGCCTGTCTCATTGGTGATTCTGGGGATCATGGACCACTTGACATTTCCCTCTAGTCTGATACGAACTGGATGGGCTCCAAGGGTCAAAGGAAGTTCTTAAGCAGAGTCAGAAGATGCATCTTCTGCATAATTTGTGGGGCCAAGGGTCAAATGAGAATGGGGGCCCCTTGTTAAAAATGGTTAAGAATTTCAGGAAGGTGACAGCAATGCGTGAAACCAAGGCCCTTCTAAGCATGAGACCTTGTGCAACTGCATAGGTTGCATGTCTGTAAAGTCACAGGAACTTGCATTTGGGATGTGTTGAGACGGAGTGCACAGGAAGGATGACTGCCTCAATAATATGAGTGGGCTACCAGCAGAGTCACCTACAATCCACCCAAATATACTCAACTAAAACTCTGATTATTGCTTTTAGTTGGACATCCAGAAATTGAATTACCAGATTAAAGCAAATGAATGTGTTTATGTTTCTAAACATCAATTGCCAAATTCTTTATTCCTGACAGTAGCTCTGTTCACTCTACCCTTGCTAAGGTGGGTACAGTTTTTCTTTATTTATATAAGTTTGCAGGTGTCAAAAATGGCATTTCAAAGATGTTTCTACTATGCATCGTTTTTGCTAAAAATAACATGGAAAATATTTGCATATATTTTTGGTCATTTGTATTTTGTATCTAAAATTCATGTGAAAATGCAAAGAAGCAACCAAATCCAAAAAAATTTTGACAAAGAACAACACTTTGTACTTACACTACCAGATTTAAAACTTACTATAAAGCTACAGGAATCAACACACTGTGGTGTTGGCATAAATGTGGCATCAACTAAAAGGATGAGAGTTTAGAGAAAGATAGACACATAGATGATCAATACATTTTGGGCAAAAGTATGAAGGAAATACAATGGGAAAAATGGTCTTTTTAACATACGGCGATGGCACAATCACATATCCATATGCAAAACAGCAAAAACAAAACTTCACCCTTAGCTTAGACCACATACATAATGTGATACAAATATATACACTGTAGAATACTATGCAGTCATTAAAAAAAGAATGAGATCGTGTATTTTGCAGGAATATGAATGGATCTGGAGGCTATCATCTTTAGCAAACTGACATAGGAACAGAAAACTAAATACCACATGTTCGCACTTATAAATGGGACCTAATTGATAAGAACCCATGACTACAAAAAAGGAAACATTAGACCCTGGGGTCTACTAGAGGGGGAGAAGGGGAAGAGGGAGAGAAGCAGAAAAGACAGCTATTGGGTACTGGGCTTAATACCTGGGTGATGAAATAATACTAGCATGAATTTCTTTTTGCTTCTTTGCTATTTCACATTTTTACTCTCGATCTTACTAACCTGAGCATATAATTTTTAAATTTATTTAGTCAAGAACTTTCCACTTTTCAGTTTAGCATATCTGAATTACCAGTGTCACTATTCTTGTGCTCTGAGGCCAGTATTAAGTAAAATAAGGGTGACTTGAACACAAGCAACAGCAACAGTCAAATATGATTATACACTTGGCAGCTAAATGACTAAAGGGCAGGGAGTGTTTACAGCATGGCTACCTGGTGGAAAAGAAGATTCACATCCCAGGCAAGATGGAGTGGGAAGGTGTGAGATTTCATCATGCTACTCAGAACAGTATGTAATTTAAAGCTTATCAAGGGCCGGGCACGGAGGCTCAAGCCTGTAATCCCAGCACTTTGGGAGGCCGAGGCGGGTGGATCACGAGGTCAAGAGATCGAGACCATCCCGGTCAACATGGTGAAACCCCGTCTCTACCAAAAATACAAAAAATTAGCTGGGCGTAGTGGCGCGTGCCTGTAATCCCGGCTACTCAGGAGGCTGAGGCAGGAGAATTGCCTGAACCCAGGAGGCAGAGGTTGCAGTGAGCCGAGATCGCACCATTGCACTCCAGCCTGGGTAACAAGAGCAAAACTCAATCTCAAAAAAAAAAAAAAAAGCTTATCAATTTTTTGTTTCTAGAATATTTTATTAAAAATTTTAGACCACAGTTGACCATGCCTAACTAAAACCATGGAAAGTGAAACCATGAATAATGAACACTGCTATATATTTTCAGGTTTATGTAACTTGCTAATTAGTATCTATGTATATGCATATATATATGCATGTAATATTTCAATGTAATATTTTAAATGTATTTATGCCGTGTTCAAACATATGAATACTACAGATTTTAAATTGAGATTATCCATATGAATTTTGTAAGTTTTGTTCCATTTTCCATATCACTTTTTCCAAATGGTTATTTGAAATATACAGGAATTTTTTTTTTGTCTATTTATTTATGTTCTAGCAAATTCAGTACATTTTCTAGGTAGTTCTAAATAATTTATCTGTTGTGTCTGTTGCTATACATCAATTTATATTAAAAAGTAACAATTTTGGTCAGGTATGGTGGTGCGCGCCTGTAATTTGAGCACTTTGGGAGGCTAAGGCAGGTGGATCACCTGAGATCGGGAGTTCGAGACAAGCCTGACCAACATGGAGAAACCTCGTCTCTACTGAAAGTACAAAATTAGCCGGTTGTGGTAGCCCATGCCTATAATCCTAGCTACTTGGGAGGCTGAGGCAGGAGAATCACTTGAACCCAGGAGGCAGAAGCTGCAGTGAGCCAAGATCGTGTCATTGCACTCTCAGCCTGGGCAACAAGAGTGAAACTCCATCTCAAAAATGAAAAAAAAAAAAACAGTAATAATTTTTAGTTCTTCCTTTCTAATCATGATAAGTCTTATTTCTGTTACTAACCTCACTGCATTGAATAGAGCGTTCAGAAATCAGTCTCGTTCCTGATTTTAATAGAATTCCTCGAACAATTTGCCATTTGTAAAAGGTTAGGGAAGGCATTAAAGAAAAATCCTTACTGAAGCAAGTTCTAGGCATGGGGGTTAGCTTTTATCTAATATCATTTTAGCATTGAACTAGGGGTTTGTCCGGATCAGAACATGGACAAGAATTATACCAGAAGCACGGATGAGGTTGCTTACACTTTAGCTTCCTATTGAAGAAGAAAACAAGCAGTGCAAAGAGTGCACATAATATTAAGAGTATGTGAGAGCTGCAGCTCCTTGATGCCTTCCCAGTTAATCGGAGTAAGAAGCTTGCTGCCCTGAAGGAGTCTACGACTAGAAGTTCCCAGTTTGGGCATGAGGTGAAGCTGGAATGGGGAGAAAGGAGACATATAAGCACTCAAAGTCCATTCTGTTACCATATAGCAAAGATTCTCTATGCACTACTGTGATACATTTTCAAATTCTGTTTCTTCATGTATCATTGTTCTTACTTGGGTATTCAGTATAGTATAACTGGCCACAGTCTAACACAAGAAACTATTAAAGTGCTCATATTTTATTTATTCTAATTTATATAATGTATTATATTATATTAATATATTGCCTTAAAGCTAAATGAGCTTTTTATTCTTGATAGAATCTTTACATGATTAGGATAGATATTATTTAATTTATAATCCAAATATTTTATAAAAGATTTTGACACCAAAAGCATTTTAACTTTAGGATTTCTCAAGTTTTACATGTCTGAGTTAAAATTTTGGCAGGGATTGGTTTTTCTAGCTTCTAAAATAAATTTGTATTTTTTTTCATCATAGTTGATGCTCTGGAATATTTGGTAGGATATGGGAAATACCTATATCTTAGAAAAACTGAAACGGTATGAACCTAAAAGTTTTTTGATGATGTTTTCAGTCTCCTCCATGATAATGCATCAGCATAATTTGCTTTTCTAGAATAAATATTTATTTCCTAAAATATTATTCTATTTGTTGAAAATTTCAAATATTTACCATATATTTTTAAAAAGTAAATGTACAATTAAAAATAAACTTCATCTTTGTGCTATCCTTTCTTCTTTATAATTTACTGGGTCATGTTTTATCTTTTCTAATTCATTAATTTGTCTTTATATTTGGTATTATTTTTCCTGGCAATTTTTTTTGTTGTTGTTCTGGCTTTCAATTCACATCTTTAATTGAACTTTAAATACTTATTTTAATTACATTGCTTAACTTTTATTAAAATGTTTTACTCTCATTAATTTCTATATAGCTTGGATTTATATTTTCAATATTTTTGCCAAATTTTATGAGAAAATTATTTAAGCTCTATTTTATTTATTTACTTATGTTTTAATTTCTGCTTTTATTGCCAGACATTATAAAATGGAATTTTTATATGTCTATCTGGTAGAATTTTCCTTCTTGTTTAGTCTGTGACTACTTATTAAAAATAATCCAGGGACCCTGGAAATTAAGATATAATTCCGATATTCCCTAAAGTTGAAAAAAATCCCAATTAAAATATTGATCAAATTACCTTTCTACAAAAAAATTCCATTTTTTAAAATATTAATTATTATCTTTGTTTACTTTTATTTGCCTAATGTCATCCATATCTTGTTTGCTGCCATGGTAACTATAAAACTGCTGATTATCAGTTATAAACAAGAGTTGTACATACATTTAAGTTTGGACCTTTAGGAGAATCTGTATGCAAAGAGATCATGTATTGAATATTCCTCTATCCTTTTATCATTTAAATAATAGAGGGCACAGAAACAAATAAAACATCAGAAGTCAAAATTATCTGTAATTATCTTTAGCTTGCCTAAAGTATCTGTATTCAGAATGCAGACATAGGACACTATGTATCATTTAATGTGAAAGGCAACATCTTGGAGTTTTAGAAATTCCTGTAAGAATTAAAAAAGAATTCATTATGATGCTCTGCTAACAAAAAGTAAAACAGAACATGATATATATTTAGATATATTGTCATTCTTTAGAGGGTCAGTTCAGTCTCATAGAAATGTGGAATGCTGACAGGATCAACAAAGTGTTTTTCTCTTCATTTTGAGTTATATAATTTGCCAAATAGATCCCATTAATTAAATAGAGCAACCACAAGGAGAATAAAACAGTAAATGAAAAATAAAGTACTTTTTAAAAAGTTGTCATGGGCAATCAGCTACTTTCAGTGACTGGTTAGTCACAGCTACTATTTAGTCCAGTGATGAGACAGTGAAAACTCAAATTTAGAACATTCACACTACAGCTCAGTGATGAGACAGTACCTGTCCAACATAATTTTCATATCTTTGTATCCAGACAGGAGTTTTCTATACTATAGTCTTTTTTTAGTTTCTATACTATAAAACAAGGGCGAAACTGTTAAAAAAGCTCCTGCTGCTACTTCTGATCTAGCTGTGTTGTAGTAAAAAAAACCAAAAAACAAACCCCACAACTCGCTTTAGAACTGAAAGGCAGGTTTGAGATTTAGTTCTGACGCTAGTAAAAGTTTGACATTGAGAAAGCCATTTAACCTTTAAGTTCCCATTATGTCATGTGAAATATGAGAAACTTTTGGAAAGAGAGAGAAACTAAAATTTAATGAGACCCTCCTCTTTTCTAGACTCAGTATCAGGAGATTCTTAAACGATCTCTTACGTAATCTACACAGTAATCCAAGTGTTTTGTGTGATTACTTGGAGATTCTTAAACGATCTCTTACGTAATCTACACAGTAATCCAAGTGTTTTGTGTGATTACTTGCAGGTTATAGATTTAGAAATTAATATTTCCATAAGTTTAGAACTAAGCTATTGGTCACACTACTAAAAATTTAGATCTAAACTGTGGTCTGTCTGACTCTGAAAACATATTATTTTCTCTAAAAAAATCTAGTAAGTATGTCTGGGTTTATTATTATTTCAGTAATAAAGCTCTTTGTACGGGGTTTAAAATGAACTAAGATTTTTTTCAAATTTTATTCTCTGATGGAATGAAATATAAATAGTTTAAAATTTACTAGAAATAGCACTATATAAATCTAAAATATTGGCAATATTACTTTAAACGATCATATGCCATGCAAATTATAGCAGTAGTAGTCAAATGACAGATTATTGACTGCAAATGGCTTCAACTTGTTAAACATCTTGTCTGTAAAATGGTTCCTGGACTGTGGAGCTCCAAGTTGTCTGTGATATTTTATTCTAGCTCCTTCAATTTTCACCCTAGGACCTGGGAAATTGGAATTTGAATGCTATCCTGTTTGGGGACCATGTCCTCAATTATCCTATACAGATTATAGACCTGTGGGTGTCAAATGATTTGTAGTTCCTCCAAGATATTGATGCTAAAACTTTCAATTCAAAATAATAATATTTGTGGGCTTTTTACTTGCTGGTGACAAGGGAGTGACTGGTACTGTACTTGCCATCTTTCTGTAGACAGCTAGAAAAAATGGACAGATGTACTGGAGAAAACATGCTAGAATTTATAAATAGCAGATAAAACAGACTATTTTTATTTTTTCTTGTTTTCAGAGATAATCGACTTTTGAAAGCAAAAAATAATAATAATGCAATGTAGAGTTTAAAATAAATCTAGAAATAAAATGTATGGCAAAAATGGAACAAAGAACAGGAATGTTAAAACAAAAGTGTATGACCATTAAGTTCTTATGTATAGGTGAAGTGGTGAAATATCATTTGAGGGAAGGCTGTAAAAGATAAGATACATATTGTAAACTATAAAACAATCAAAAAAATGAAAATAAAAAGATAATGGGCCAATAGAGGAACTCTAATGAAATACTAAAACATATTCAGCTATACCAAAATAAGTCAAGAATAGATTAATAAAAGGAAAAATGATCACAGATAAAAGAGACAATAAATATAAAAATGGAACACTTAAATCCAATTACTTTGATAATTGCACCAAGTCAAATAGTTTAAACTTTCCGATTAAAAACACTGATATGCCTGGTAGGGTGCTCACACTTGTAATCCTAGTACTTTGGGAAGCCAAGGTAAGAAGCTCACTTGAGCTCAAGAATTTGAGACCAGCCTGTGCAACATAATGAGATCTCATCTCTACAGAAAATTTTAAAACAACAACAAAAATGAGCCAGGAATGGTGGCACATACTTATAGTCCCAGTTACTCAGGTGGCTGAGATGGGAGGATTGCCCAAAGGGAGTAGGTCAAGGCTGCAGTGAGCAATGATCATTCCAGCCCAGGTGACAGAGCAAGGCTCTGTGAAAAAAAAAATTATTTGTAAAGCCAGTGATTTTCCAAACTGAGTAAAGAAAAAGCAATACCGAACTATATGGCTTTACAAAAACAAATCCTCTAAATATAAAGAGAGATTAAAGTGATGAATAGAAAAATATTATACCATATAAACATTAACCATAAAATGTTGGAAAGGCTACTTTAACCTTAATCAAAATAGATTTTAATACAAAAATATTACAAAGAATAAATATTGCAAATATTCCAAGAGGTATAGTTCACAATAACAAAATGGCCAATTAATTAAGAAGTCAAAACAAATCTAAATGTATATGCAACTAATAACATAATTTCAAAATGATAAAGCAAAAACTTCTAGAACTAAAACTGCAATAGCCATAATTATAGTAGAATATTACAACAATCTCTTTTAATAATTTGTGGAATTACTAGACCAATAATCAGAAGGAATACAGGAGCCTTCACACCACCACCAACCACCTTGACTGAATTGAAAGTTGTAGAGCAGTTTTCCCAATAACTGAAGAATACTCAATTTTTCTTTTCAACTAAAATAAAGTGTTCACCAAGATAGGCCATATACTGGGATATCAAACAAGTCTCAACTGTAAAAAGGAATGACATAATACAGAGTGTGCACTGTGATCACAATGGGATTAAATTCGAAATTAGTAGCCATAAGAAATATATTTGGAAATTAAACTGCTCTTTTGAATGACCTGATATAGTTTGGCTGAGTCCCCACCCAAATCTCATCTTGAATTATAGCTCCCAAAATTCTTACATTTTATGAGAGGAACCTGGTGGGAGGCAATTAAATCTCACAGGCAAGTCTTTCCTGTGCTATTCTCTGATAGTGAATAAGTCTCATGATATCTGTTTTTAAAAATGGGGGTTTCCCTGCACAAGCTTTCTTCTCTTGTCTGCTGGCATGTACGATGTTCCTTTCACCTTCCACTGTGATTGTGAGGCATCCCCAAGCACATGGAACTTTAAGTCCATTAACCCCCTTTCTTTTGTAAATTGCCCAGTCTTGGGTATGTCTTTATCAGCAGTGTGAAAACAGACTAATATATAACACATAAGCAAAGAAAAAAAAAACCCAAAGAAAAATAGAAAATATTTCAAATGGAATGAAATAAAAGGCAGTACATTAAAGTTTGTAGCTTAGAGACAAACCACTTAGAAAGAAAAATTTAGGACTTTAAATACTTACAAAAGAAAAAAAGAAAGTTAAAAATTACTGCTAAACTCCCACTTAAGAAAGGGGGAAATAATGAGAAAATAATATTCAATGTAAGGAGAAGGAAAAAAATAATAAAGATAAGCATAGAAATTAATGAAATGAAAAACAACAAACAGAAAACTGTTGAAACCAAAAACTGGCTCATTAAAAAGAGATGATTAAAGTGGATAAAACTTTAGCAGATTGATGTGGTGAACTGGGAAGGGAGAGGGAGAGACAGAACACGTATCAGGAGTGAATACGGAGCTATAACTAGATTTGCTGCATTTAAGAGGAAATATTATGAATACACTTTGCTAATAGATTCTATGACTTAGAAGAAATGGATAATTTTCTTGAAAACACAAATTATCAAAACAAACATAAGAAAAAATAGAATATCATTATATCAGTGAAAGATACTGTAATAAAAAATTATCCCATAAGCGAATCCTAGGCCCAGATGGCTTCACTGCTAAATGTAGTTAAGAAAGAAAGAATAAAAATCTTAGACAAACTTTTTCTGAAAATGGAGAAAGAAAACTTTATAAGAACATCATTACCCTAATACCAAAATCAGAAAGAGCTACTACATAAGAAGAAAAGAGGAGAAGCAGAAGGAAAATAAATGAAAGGGCAAGGGTGATGTGAGGTGAGGCGAGGCCCCACATATCTCTAGAACCAAGATGAAAAAGTCCTGAACAGAAGTTACCAAATTGAGTCCAGAAAAGTAGGAAAACGATAATAAATCATGACCAAGTAAGATTTATCCTGGAAAGGCAAGGCTGTTTCAACATTTAAAAATTAATCAATGCAGTTCAGCACAATGGTTGACTTAAAAAATGATAATATGATAATCTGAATAGAAGCAGGAAAAGCATTTGAAAAAATTCAATACCTATTCCCAATAAAATTTTTGTAAACTAGGAGAAGTAAACATGCTTAATTTGCTGGAAGATATCTCCAAATAAATCTATGCCTAATATCTTAATGGGAAAACCTAATGAGAAATAATGAGAAAAGACTGGATGCTTTATCTCTAAATTAGAAAAAAAATCATGTGAATTCTCACAGTTTCTGTTCAACACTGTTCTGGAAGTTTTAGTCAGTGTAATACGGCAGGGAAAGAAAATAAAAACAACCAGATAGAAAGAAACAAGGAAATTGCAACCTCATAGGATGATTTGCAAATAACAAATCTTTCAGGTATATTAACACACAAAAAAATTAGAACTCATAAATAAATTCTGAAAGTTTACAGACTACAAAACCAATAAGCACACATCAATTGCATTTCTGCATATTGCCAGCAAACAATCACAAAATAAAATTAGAAAACATTACGTATAAATTACATCAAAACTGTGAAATAACATATGAATAAATTTCACAAAAAATAAGACTTGTACAGTAAAAACTACAAAAGAAAATTTTTAAAAGACCTAAATGTTCATGAAATAAAGAATTGAATGTTATCAAAATGTCAATTATCCCCAAATGATGCATACATTTAACTCTATTCAAAACAAAATCTCAGGATTGTAGTTTTTTTTATAAGCTAATTTTAAATTTATATGGAATTATAAGGGACTTAGAATAAGCAAAACTATTTTCACCAAAGACCAAAGCCTTTGGATTCACACTAACTTAAAGGACAGTAAAAGTGACAATCTATTATTGGCATAATGATAAACATGTAGATCAATGGAACAAAGTGAGAGTTCAGAAATAAGCCCATGTATACAGGGTCAGTTTATTTTAGCAGTATTATTAAGGTAATTTTGTGGCAAAAAGAAAGCCTTGACAACAATGAGTACTAAAATACTGGAAATCAATATGGAGGAAAAATCCACCTCAACAATGATCTCACACCATATACAAAATTAATTCAAAATTGATCATCACCTTCAATGTAAATGCCAAAACTATCAATCCTCAGAAGAAAACAAAACCTTTGCAAAATAAAGATTTGTAAACATTTCTCAGAGAATTTATAAAAAGATACTCAATATAAAATTTTAAAAAGTAGATTGGATCTCATCAAAATCTAAAATTTTGCTCTTCAAAAGACACTATCAAGGAAATGAAAAGTCAAACTATAGATTTGGAGAAAGCATTCCCAATACATCTTTTATACAATTTAATAAGGAAAAAGTCAACACAGTTAAAACAGGCTACAGCTGTGCATAGACATGTCAAAAGAGCAGAAATATGAATGGCCAATAAGCACATTAAAAGTTTGCAACATCATTAGACATTACACCAATTCAAATTAATTCCACAGTATTAAACTATTGCACACCGACTAGAATGGCTATAACTAAAAACTACCTAGAAATTTGATTCCCAGGCATGTATTCAAGAGAAATGATAACATGACAATAATAACTTTTTATAGTAGCTTTATTCACCATAGCCAAAAGTAGACTAATCCAATGATTTAGTAATAGGTGAATTAATAAACAAATAGTTATTCATACAGTAGAATAGCATTCAGTAAATGTCCATGAACTACCATCATATTTAAATGAGCCTAGAGGGATTGTGTGTGTGTGTGTGTGTGTGTGTGTGTGTCTATTGTTTGGATAGATTGTTGCACTCAATGTAATAAAAAGTTACTGATCAAACTGAAAGATGTGTCATGACTGGGAAACATCTCACTGGATTAACAAAGAATTGAACTGGCATTTTAAGTACTGATTCTAATTTGCAATTGACCTCAATTTCATCAGATTTATTTCACACAAAGAACTCAGGAAGAATATATATAATCAAAATATACTATATGTTATAAAAATATGAGATTACATGATTTTTTTCAAGCCTACTATTTAATATAAATCTTGAATAATATTACTGGCTGGTAAAATATTTCAAGTTTGTTACTGGGAAACCAGGTGTGCATTTCAAAATACTCATGGTAGCATTTATAAGAAAGATCCTTAGGTCTGAACAAGAAACCATTTCCTAGGTATTAGCTAAAATCTAAAATTAAGAAAATACTGTGATTTTGAATAATGGTATCATTTCTTATAACATTCTCCTTGAGGTTGCTCCAAAGGCACAAATAGTGTAGAGTGCACATCTCTCTAGGCAACTCCTCATGTTGTAACAGAAATTTGGGAGATGAAAAAATTATATCATCATCATTGCCAGGTAAGAATGTGGAAGGTAAACTATTCATATCTTGCCTCTTCCAGCTAAAAGGCAGTGGGACATTTTATGTCATCACTTATGTTTCCTTTAGTTTTACAAGACTAATGTGCTTTGTGTCTTCGGCTTACCTGTATGATCTTAATCTAACATTTTAATTCGAATTTTGTGAGTAGAATGAATCCTGTCTTTTATAACAAAATGATTTTCTTTAATTCAACATTAAATACAGCATCACATATTACATTTAATTTTCATGTCTTTTTAATCTGAGCCACTTCCTCAACTCTTCCTTGTGTTTTATGATCTTGACATTTTTGAAGTCTATGGATCACTTATTTTACAGAATGTCTTTCAATTTGGCTTTGTCTGCTGCTTCCTCATGATTAGATTCAGTATATGCATTTCTGGCAGAAAGACAATGGATATGAGGTTCTGTCCTTCTCTAGACTTCGTATCAGAAGTCATATAATGCCTGTTTATCTCATAACTAGTGACATTAACATTGGTCACTTAGATAAAATGATGTCTACCAGGTTTTCTCCGCTATAAAACTACTACTTTTCCCTTTGTGATTAATACATATCTTGTGAGGAGACACTTTAGGGCTGAATAAATTTCTCCTTGTTCAAAACTTTCACCTGCTAATTTTAGCATCCATTTATGACTTTTGCTTGAAATGATTATTATTACAGTGGTTGCCAGTGAGTAATTTTTAACTTTTATTTCTGCTAAATTTATCAGAGGGCCTTTTACTCCAAGGAACTGTCCTCCCCTGTCCCCTCTAATTATTTATGTCAGTATGATCTTATGGGCTCTTATTTTATTCTATGGGTTATAAAACATTCAAACATTATTGATGTCTAAAATGACTCAGGTCTGGTCATTGGGAACGCCATCAAATTGACTCATGTGTCCTTATGATATAGCCATTTCATTCTTGGAGTAACTGCTTACTTGTTAGCACACCAAGATACTCCAGGTTTATTTGTGATATCTTAGCCCCAGCAATGAACTTAGTATTTCTTCAAAGAGCTCCCTTTTCTCTTAGAAGATATTACTGTTTACAAAAATATATCTTAGCTCTAGGTACTGGAGAATATCAAATGATCTTTAACCAACCTCATGTAGGCTAACATGATAAATAGGATACCTAGGAGTCTCAGTTACAGACCAGTTCCATGGCCACTTGTCAACTCAGTTCCATGGGTCTTTCCTGAGTGCATGAGGACATTATGGTAAAGGCTTGGGGCAGAAAAGAATCAAGAGAGGGATCAGTGTTGAGCCTTTGCCCAAGCATGATATAGCCATCCTCTGAAGGCATGAACCGGGGAGGGAACTAAGAGAAATTTACCACAGCCACTCTGTGCTTTCACCTACAGAATCATGGGATGGACATGAGAACTGAAAGAAATTCTCCTGTAATATCAGCACTTTGGGAGGCTGAAGAGGGTGCATTACTTGAGGTCAAGAGTTCAAAACAAGCCTGGTCAACATGGTGAAATCCAATCTCTACTAAAAATACAAAAATTAGCTAGATGTGGTGGCGTGCACCTGTAGTTCCAGCTATTTGGGAGGCAGAGGCAGGAGAATCACTTGAATCCAGGAGGTGGAGGCTGCAGTGAGCCGAAAAAGCATCACTGCACTCCAGCCTAGGCAGCAGAGTGAGACTCCATCTCAAAAAAAAAAAAAAGAAATTCTTTATTTATCTAAGATTGGCACAAGACAAGAAATCTTTAAGCAATGTATCTAGATGTTTTGAGTCTTTATAGAATGTGAGAGAACCATCTCCAAATGAAAATAAAGGGATTAATAGCACAGAGATTTCCTCAAACTGGTAGAAGGTTGCAGTGTGAATAAAGAAGGAAAAAAAAAATCCCAGTTACCCTAAACACTGGCAATAGGGCTGAAAAGGCAAGAAAAAGAGCTCACACAGTTTGAAAACCCAATGTACCCAAGGTGGAAAAGAATCTCCAGAAAATCGCCAGTGCTCAGATACCAGGCTTTGCTGAATGGAAAGTTCTGATCAGACCCACAAAATATTTGTGAGTTATGCCAAACTAAAAATGCACCAAAGTTCATATCCAACTCAATTACACATGACTGACACTTCATTATACACAGACGTGGTCTAATGGAAGAAGGGCTATACCATTTCTGGTAATGAATATTATTTACTCCATTCTCTACTGTTTTTCCAAAATATCCAATATATAAACTATAAATTATGAGACACATAACAAAGGAAAAGTATGTGGCCTGTTGTGAGAGAGAACACAGTGAATACAAACATGCCTGCCAATGGCCCTTATGTGGGATTGAACAGATTAGGGCTTTAAAATAACTGTGAAAAAGTAAGCTAAAGACACTATTGCTACAGTAATCAAAACAGCATGGTACTGGTACCAAAACAGAGATATAGACCAATGGAACAAAACAGAGGCACCGGAGGCAACACAACATACATACAACTATACAATCTTTGATAAACCTGACAAAAACAAGCAATGGGGAAAGGATTCCATGTTTAACAAATGGTGTTGGGAAAACTGGCTAGCCATGTGCAGAAAGCAGAAACTGGACCCCTTCCTGACACCTTACACTAAAATTAACTCCAGATGGATTAAAGACTTAAACATAAGACCTGGCACCATAAAAACCCTAGAAGGAAATCTAGGCAAAACTATCCAGGACATAGGAGTAGGCAAGGACTTCATGAACAAAACACCAAAAGCATTGGCAACAAAAGCCAAAATAGACAAATGGGACCTAATCAAACTCCACAGCTTCTGCATGGCAAAAGAAACAGTCACTAGAGTGGATTGGCAACCAACAGAATGGGAAAAAATTTTCGCAGTCTACCCATCTGACAAAGGGCTGATATCCAGAATTTACAAAGAACTCAAGCAGATTTACAGGAAAAAAACAAACAAGCCCATTCAAAAGTGGGCAAAGGATATGAACAGATACTTTATGAAAGAAGACATATATGAGGCCAACAATCATATGAAAAAATGCTCATCGTCACTGGTCATCAGAGAGATGCAAATCAAAACCACATTGAGATACCATCTCACACCAGTTAGAATGGCGATCATTAAAAAATCTGGAGACAACAGATGCTGGAGAGGATGTGGAGAAAAAGGAACACTTTTACACTGTTGGTGGGAGTGTAAATTAGTTCAACCATTGTGGAAGACAGTGTGGTGATTCCTCAAGGCCTTAGAAATAGAAATTCCATTTGACCCAGCAATCCCATTACTGGGTATATATCCAAAAGACTATAAATCGTTCTACTATAAGGACACATGTACACGAATGTTCATTGCAGCACTGTTTACAATAGCAAAGACCTGGAATCAACCCAAATGCCCATTGATAATAGACTGGATTGGAAAAATGTGGCACATATACACCATGGAATATTATGCAGCAATCAGAAATGATGAGTTTGTGTCGTTTGTAGGGACATGGATGAATCTGGAGAACATCATCCTCAGCAAACTGACACAAGAACAGAAAATGAAACACCGCATATTCTCACTCATAGGTGGGTGATGAAAAATGAGAACACATGGACACAGAAAGGGGAGTACTAAACACTGGGGTCTATTGGGGGGAAAAGGGGAGGGCCAGTGGGAGGGGGAGGTGGGGAGGGATAGCCTGGGGAGAAATGCCAAATGTGGGTGAAGGGGAGAAGAAAAGCAAAGCACACTGCCATGTGTGTACCTACGCAACTGTCTTGCATGCTCTGCTCATGTACCCCAAAACCTATAATCCAATAAAAAATTAAAAAAAAAAAAAAATAAGAAATATGGATATATTGTGTTAGGGCATGAGGAACCAAAAGGAAACTTTAGATAATAGCAGAAATGAAAAAATTTCTGTTTGGCTTTAGTAGCTGACTAAACATAGTGGATAAAATCAGTAAACTTGAAGACAGGTCAAGAGAAAACTTCCCAAGTTAACAGAGAAGTTAACGGAGTCCCAAGAGCGATAAATAAAAGAAGCAACATTAGCTAGAAAACAATAAAATGACATTTTAAAAGTGTTGGAAGAATTTTTTAAAAAAACTGTTAAACATTCTATATACAGTGAAAATACCCTTTTTATATTTAAATATATATTTTTAAAAAAATTTATAGTAAGAAATGATTGGTTTTTTAAAATTATAATTTATAAAATTATTATACTTTAAGTTCTGGGATACATGTGCAGAATATGCAGGTTTGTTACATACGTATACACATGCCATGGTGGTTTACTGCACCCATCAACCTGTCATTTACGTTAGATATTTCTACTAATGCTCTCTCTCCCCTAGCCCCTTACCCCCACACAGGCCCCTGTGTGTGATGTTCCCCTTCATGTGTCCATGAGTTCTCATTGTTCAACTCCCACTTATGAGTGAGAGCATGCAGTGCTTCGTTTTCTGTTCTTGTGTCAGTTTGCCGAAAATGATAGTTTCCAGCTTCATCCATGTCCCTGCAAAGGGCATGAACTCATCCTTTTTTATGGCTGTATAGTAATCCATCATGTATATGTGCACATTTTCTTTATCCAGTCTATCATTGGTGGGCATTTGGGTTGGTTCCAAGTCTTTGCTCAATGAACAGTGCCAGAATAAACATATGTGTGCATGGGTCTTTATAGTAGTAGAATGATTTATACCTTTGGGTATATACCTGGTAAGGGGATTGCTGGGTTAAATGGTATTTCTATTTCTAGATCCTTGAGGAATCGCCAAAATGTCTTCCACAATGGTTGAACTAATTTACACTCCCATCAATAGTGTAAAAGTATTCCTATTTCTCCACATCCTATGCAGCATCTCTTGTCTCCTGATTTTTAAATGATGGCCATTCTAATTGGGGTAAGATGGTAGCTCAATGTGGTTTTTATTTGCATTTCTCTAATGACCAGTGATGATGAGCTTGTTTTCATATGTTTGTTGGCTGCATAAATGTCTTGTTCTGAAAAGTGTCTGTTCATATCCTTTGCCCACTTTTTGATAGGGTTGTTTGTTTTTTCTTGTAAATGTGTTTAAGTTCTTATAGATTCTGGACATTAGCCCTTTGTCAAATGGATAGATTGCAAAAATTTTCTTCTGTTTTATAGGTTGCCTGTTCACTCTGATGATAGTTTCCTTTACTGTGCACAAGCTCTTTAGTTTAATTAGATCTCCTCTGTCAAGTTTGGCTTTTGTTACCATTCCTTTTGGTCTTTTAGTCATAATGTCTTTGCCCATGCCTATGTCCTGAATGGTATTTGTATTTCTTCTAGGGTTTTTATGGTTTTAGGTCTTATGTTTAAGTCTTTAATCCACCTTGAGTTAATTTTTGTATAAGGTGTAAGGAAGGGATCCAGTTTTAGTTTTCTGCACATGGCAAGTCAGTTTTCCCAACATTATTTATTAAATAGGAAATCCTTTCTCTATTGCTAGTTTTTGTCAAGTTTGTCAAAGATCAGATGTTGGTGTCACTTCTGAGGCCTCTGTTCTGTTCCATTGATCTCTATGTCTGTTTTGGTACCAATACCATGCTGTTTGGGTTACTGTATCCTTGCAGTATATTTTGAAGTCAGGTAGCATGATGCTTCCAGCTTTGTTCTTTTTGCTTAGGATTGTCTTGGCTATGAGGGCTCTTTTTTTGGTTCCATATGAAATTTAAAGTAGTTTTTTCTAATTCTGTGAAGAAAGTCAGTGGTAGCCTGATGAGTATAGCAGTGAATCTATAAATTACTTTGGGCAGTATGACCATTTTCATGATATCGATTCTTCCTATGCATGAGCATGGAAAGTTTTTTCATTTGTTTGTGGCCTCTCTTATTTCCTTGAGCAGTGGGTTGTAGTTCTCCTTAAAGAGGTCCTTCACATTCCTTGTAAGTTGTATTCCTAGATATTTTATTCCTTTTGTAGCAATTGTGAATGGGGTTCACTCATGATTTGGCTTTCTGTTTGTACTCTCATAGAATTCAGCTGTGAATCCATCTGGTCCTGGACTCTTTTTGTTGGTAGGCTATTAATTACTGCCTCAATTTCAGAACTTGTATTGGTCTATTCAGGGGTTCAACTTCTTCCTGGTTTAGATTTGGGAGGATGCAGTGTCCAGGAATTTATCCATTTCTTCCAGATTTTCTAGTTTATTTGCATAGAGGTATTTATAGTATTCTCTGATGGTAATATGTATTTCCATGGGATCAGTGGTAATATCCCCTTTATCATTTTCTATTGAGTCTATTTGCTTTTTCTCTCTTTTCTTCTTTATTAATCTGGCTAGCCATCTATTTTGTTGATCTTTTCAAAAAAACCAGCTCCTGGGTTCATCGATTTTTTTGAAGGGTCTTTTTTGTGTCTCCATCTTCTTCAGTTCTGCTCTGATCTTAGTTATTTATTGTCTTCTGCTAGCTTTTTTATTTGTTTGCTCTTGCTTCTCCAGTTCTTTTAATTGTGATGTTAGGGTGTTGATTTTAAATCTTTCCTGCTTTTTCTGCTATAAATTTCCCTCTAAACACTGCTTTAGCCATGTCCCAGAGATTCTGGTACGTTGTGTCTTTGTTCTCATAGGTTTCAAAGAACTTATTTATTTCTGCCTTCATTTTATTATTTACCCAGTCAGTAGTCATTAAGGAGCAGGTTGTTCAGTTTGCATACAGTTGTGCAGTTTTGAGTGAATTTCTTAATCCTGAGTTCTAATTTGATTGCACTGTGGTCTGAGAGACTGTTTGTCGTAATTTCTATTCCTTTGCATTTGCTGAGAGTGGTTTACTTCCAATTATGTGGTCAATTTTAGAATAAGTGTGATGTGGTGCTGAGAAATATATAAATTACATCAAAACTGTGAAATAACATATTTCACATTTTTCAGCACCATCAGGTTATTTGTCTTTTTTTCTAAATTGGTTATTCTAGTAAGCAATTCCTCTAACCCTTTTTCATGATTCTTAGCTTTTTTGCATTGGATTGCAACGTGCTCCTTTTTTGCATTGGGAGGAGTTTGTTATTACCTACTTTCTGAAGCCTGCTCTGTCAATTCATCAAACTCATTCTCCATCCAGTTTTGTTCCCCTGCTTGTGAGGAGATGTGCCCCTTTGGAGAAGAGGTGTTCTGGTTTTTGGAGTTTTCAGACTTTTTGTGCTGGTTTCTCCCCAGCTTTGCAGATTTATCTACCTTTGGTCTTTGATGTTGGTGACCTTCAGATGGAGTTTCTGAGTGGATGCCCTTTTAGTTGGTTTTGATGTTATTCCTTTCTGTTTGTTAGTTCTCCTTCTAACAGTAAGGCCCCTCTGCTGCAGGTCTGCTGGAGATTGCTGGAGGTCCACTCCAAACCCTTTTTGCCTGGGTATCACCAGTGGAGGCTACAGAACACAAAGATTTCTGCCTGTTCCTTCCTCTGGAAGTTTCATCCCAGAGGAACACACACTAGATGACAGCCAGAGGTCTCCTGTATGAGGTGTCTATTGGTCCCTGCTGAGAGGTGTCTTCCAGTCAGAAGATACACGGGTCAGGGACCCACTTTAGGAGGCAGTCTGACCCTTAGCAGAGCACGAGCGCTGTGCTGGGAGATCTGCTGCACAGAGCCAGCAGGCTGGGATGTTTGCATCGGCTGAAGCTGCACCCACAGCCACCCTTTCCCCCAGGTGCTCTGTCCCAGGGAGATGGGAGTTTTATCTATACGTCCCCTACTGGGGCTGCTGCCTTTTTTTCAAAGATACCCTACCTAGACAGGAGGAATCTAGAAGGGCCAATATTTTTAATATTAAAAAATCATTTTTAAAGCATTAAAGCAAAACAAAGCTAATTATAAACAGAAAAAAAATGGAATAAAATTGCATCTACTTGACCTGTACTTTAAGAGATATTAAAGACAATTCTTCAAATGGAAGAAAAACGTTACCATATGAAACTTTGAATCTTCCAGACAAGAATGAAGAACAGCAGAAAGGGTGAGTATTTGGGCAAATATTGAAGCATTTTTTAGTAGATCTATTTACATAATAAGACACGTTATGATGATATAGTAGATCTATTGATACCTCCCCCCAACTTAGTTTTTTTGTGTGTGTTTGTATATTAATGGCCCCAGTTAGTCATGCCTCCCAGAATTAATGCCCCTCTGCAGTCCCCTCTCAGATTCACTCAGTGTCACCATGTGACTTTCTTTGGCCAGTTGACAAGCATGACATAAGCAGATGGTCAAAAAAAAGCTGGCATGTAAGGACTAGTCCTGGAATTCTTTGTGGAGTCTAGCTCCATGTTATAATGAGGTTACCTTGAGACAGATCCTGGAGGAGATGAGGCCTTCTTGAGCATTCTAGCTCCAGCCAAGCTCACAACTGAATTCGACCATTTGACCTAAACTAACATCACAGGGAGTAGAATTGCTTATTTGAGTACTGTCCAAATTCCTGACAAATAGGATGTAAAGAATCAATAAATCATCATTGTTTTCAGATGCTAACATTTTTTCTGAATCAGATACATATCTATAGAAATGAATTTGTGAAAAGATTCTTATCTTGCTCATGAGGTTGGATATATTGGTTAAGGTAGACTGTGCTAAGATAAAGGTGAACATTAATCTTAGCAACTATTAAAACTTCACAGTAGATGTAGCCCCCAAAAAAGCAAGAGATGAAATAGAGTACTGAATAATTCCTGATTAATTCCAAAGAAATCAGGAAAGGATGAATAGATAAAGAACAAATGGTATAAAAAGCAAAAGAGAATACCTGCCCAGATGACAGGTTTACATATAAAATATTAACAAATATAATAAAAATAAATTATCTAAACACTCAATTGAAGACAGAGAATGTGAAATTGAAATACAGAGAAGGACTTTTCTTAATTCTGTTTATAAAAAACAGATGTAGATGGTAATAAGAGATACATTATTTAGACATGTCAGATAAAGCTAATGCAATAATTCGTTGGAAATTTGTAGTCTGAAATGCTGATTAGAAAAGATAGGCTAACAATTAATATGCTAAGCATCTAACTTAAGAAATTTGAAAAAAAGAAAGGAAGAAGTATGGAAAATGTAGAAGGAAGAAAATAATAAAATAGAAAACAAAAATACATTCAAGAGGATATAAAATGTGGTTCTGGGAACAACTAAAAAAACTACAAATCTCTGAAAGATTAAAAAGAAAGTGATAGAGGATAAAAAGAAGCAATATAGGAATGAAAAGATTGCAAAGTAAGATAAGACAAACAATTTCAAAAAGGGAGAAATGCTGTGAACAACTTATGGAAGTTTATTTGACAATTAGGTCAAATAAAAATTTTATAAAACATTATAAATTACTAAACTAATTCAATAATATAGAAAACCTTGATGAACTTGTAACCATTACATAAATTGAACCACTTGTTAAAACCTACCCTCCAGAATAAAACAAACATATCTGAGATATAGAAACCTATAATAAAAATTAAGGCAGTGTGACCTGGGCACAGGGATGGAGAAGGAGACCTACAAAACAAAATATAGAATCCTCAAACTGACACTTTAATAAAGCAATACTGAAAGTGACTAGAATCAATGATCGAGCTCCAGGGCTAGCTTGCCCAGTAAGACCAAGTTTTAAATCAGATAATATGGTTTGAAGTTTGCTTAGGTTCACTTTTTTCTAGTTTCTTCAGTTATAAAATGGAAAAACAAAAGCCAATATGCAGTATTTTTATATGTATTGAACAAAACGATTTGAGAAAAAATCAGTACTTAAGACATTCTGACATAAATAATGTCACTGTTCTCTTCAACTTAGATACCCACACGTTAAATGAGAGGATGCTGGATTAAAGAGAAGGTAAGTAAGAAAAACGAGACCATTCATGTTTATTACTCTGTTCTTCCCTTATCTGTGCATTTCTTTCTTTGTGTTTTTCAGTTTCACTGATTTAAAGAAGTTAAAATTAGCAAAGTGAAACCTAAATTTGATCAGTAAGAATATAACTAGTTTTCTCTTTTTTAGATTTTCCTCCCTCTCTCCCTCCCTCCCTCCTTCCATTCCCACTCCTCCCTCCCTCCCTCCTTGCTGTCACACAGCAAATAAACTGCACAGTGGAGATTTGAGTCCCAGATTATGAGACTGCAAAAGCCAGCAAAAATATTTAACCAACACTCGTTTTGCCCGCCCTTCCTCCCTTTCTACCTTCCTACCTTCCTCCGTTCCTTCTCTCCTTCCCTCCTCCTTCCCTCCTAACTTCCTTCCAGAATGACTGCTACAGTTTTCATGAAAAACATGTAGCAAGTCATGATATAAAAGCACGCCTTCAACAAGGGACAGAGGGCCTTCCAGAAGTCTCAGAGTCATTGTACAATCCAAGAAGTGGTTTTATCGCCCACTTCTTCGTGTGTTAAAATATTCCCAGCTGAGAGTTGCGATAATAGCTTGCAATTATCATTTTAATTAATTTTTTGTTAGAATTTTTAAAAATTATATCTTTTGTTTTAAAAGACTTGGGGCACAAACAGATCGTTAAAAAATTATTAATTAAATATTCTAAACAACCAACAGTAACATTAGTAAAATGTAGAGGGGAAATTAAGCTTTCAGGAAAACACTGTAACCAGTGGACAAACTATATCAGGCATTAAGATCAAGATCAAAAATTGTCAGCTTGCTTAAAATTCAGTACTGGACACCTGTAAGTGTGTCAGAGAAGCCTATGCAATAATGTTAGATTTCTGAGCTATTCAGCAATTCTTGAGGTTCTGAGAATGCCAAATGCTCATGTGCCACTATTTTGACAGAGTTATAGAGACCCTGCATTAACCTTATAAAGAGATTCTTGTTTCTTCATGACAGGGATAGATTTGACATCTTGTGGCTTACCATTATCTGCCTTGAGAGTGTTCCAGCTCTGTGAACTTTTTCTAACAAGCTGAAGCAGGGAGTTTTTCAAATACATCCAAATTATATGCGGTAATATTTCTTTTGTGAATAGTAGATATGACATTTCTGCCAGGCAGTTTAATATGCCATGGTGAGATTAATGAGCAAACATCTAATAAGTTTGTTATTATTATGTTCCTCTTTGCATTAACAAAATGGAACAACAGTTCAACAATGTATTGCCACATTTTTTTTCACATTAATTCATCTTCTCAGTTCCGTTTCTACTTAGTGTCCTCTCTCAACTCTTACCTAATATGTAAAGAATAAAGAAGAAAAGAAAAAAGGGAATTAGCATGTATTTTGTCCTTAATGTATACCAGGAAATATGCTGTTTTCCTTTTTATTATCTCATTCAATCCTTAAAACAGTCATATGAGATCATCCACATACTCTTCTTCATACCAATAAATAAATAGTAGCCTCAGAAAAGTTATGCCACCCTCCAATGCCACACAGCAAATAAACTGCACAGGGGAGATTTGAATCCCAGATTATGAGACTGCAAAAGCTAGCCAAAATATTTAACTAACACTCATTTGGCACTGCCCATTCATTCTGTGATATCTTATAACATTTCAAGCAAGTCCTATGGATCCTGATTCTGACCTTGAATATCAAAAAATCTTAAGCAAAGCATAATAAAACATTCACACTTCTAGGTCAAGCCAGGTTTGTCCTGTAGTAGTTAACCTTTGAGGCTAATAGTGTACATAGCAGCTTCATTTTAAAGATGAGGGTAAAGAGGTATAAAAAGGGTAAGAAACTTACTCAAGGTTACACAGATAGTAAATGTGAGAACTAGTCTGGATCTTTTAACGATCGTGTTATATACTGCCTTCACGATGTAAAGCAGCAGAGAGAGTTTTAAAAGTGGCTAAGAACTTTAATTTTCATTTCTGTTCACATTATTCCAATACTATATTTTTTATAAGATATATAATATGTTGACATCTAGTCTGGATGTCTCAGCGTTACTGCAGCCTAATCTTCACACAGAGCTTGAGAATGCATTGTATATTTCTCTATATTTAAGATCATGTTTGAAGCTAAAAGGAACTTGCAAATTCAACTAGGTTAGCTAAAGGAAAAAACAGTACATAAAAAATGACTTCACTTAAACTCTCCTGATACCAGAAATATAGTTTCATATTTTAGCGTTTGAAATTGCTTTTAGAATATTATTACCCAAACATATTATGAAGCAAATGAAAGTAGTTTCAATCTCTCCAATAATGAAGCAAATACTTAAAAATTATTTTAAAATCTATTTTTGATCAAACTAATACTTCACACATTATAAATATAAAAAAGGATTATGATTTACCCGGTAGACCTAATAGCTAATAATAAATATTATTTTTTTATTTTTTATTTTTTGCTGTACAATTTACAATGCTGAAAAAATAATGAATTTGCCTCATGCTGTTTTCAGTTAATGTTCTAATACAAAAATTTCTGTTTTGTTATCCATTGCTGCAGAGCAGGTAACCTCAAAACTCAGTAGCTTAAACAATAAAAAATTTCGTTTTCACTCAAAATGTCTGAGAATCAGGAATCCTTAGCTTAGCTGGGTGGTTCTGGCTCAGGATCTCTCATGAGGTCACAGTCAAGGTGTCAGCCAGGACTGCAGTCATTTGGCACCTTCACTGAGACAAAAATCTGCTTTTACTGACAGAGCTGTTGGCAGGAAGCCTCAGTTCCTCACTGGCTGTTGGTGAGCGGCAGCAGTTCCTCATGTGGATGGATCTCTCTGTAGGACTACTCAGATGTTCTCACAGTGGCATGGCAGCTGGCTTTCCTGAGTTTATTCAAAGGGTACAGAGATGGAAGCCATAGTGTCTTTTATGACCTAACCTCAGAAGTCACATGTCATCCTTTCTGTACTATCCATTCGGTTACATAAGTTGACCCTATTCACCATGGGAGAGGCCCACACAAGTGTCACTATCAAATCACAGCAGTCGGCCGGGCGCGGTGGCTCATGCCTGTAATCCCAGCACTTTGGGAGGCCGAGGCGGGTGGATCACCTGAGGTCAGGAGTTCGAGACCAGCCTGACTAACATCGTGAAAGCCTGTCTGTACTAGAAATACAAAAATTAGCTGGGCGTAGTGGCAGGCACCTGTAATCCAAGCTACTTGGGAGGCTGAAGCCGGAGAATCGCTTGAACCTGGGAAGCGGAGGTTGCAGTGAGCCAAAATTATGTCACTGAACTCCAGCCTGGGTGACACAGAGAGTCCCTGTTTCAAAAAATAAATAAATTAAAAATATAAAAGAACACAGCAGTCACTGTGGCCTGCTCTGGAGACCAACTACCACATTATTATTACCAATTTAAAAATACTTTAATATACTGCTATAAAGGACTTCTTCTGTTTTTCAGGAAATAACTTTTATAGCCCTGGAGTTGAAAACAATGATTGGTAAATATATGTCATTTACAGGTCAAGGAACACTTGGATGGTGCCAGCAGATCCACAAGACCTCTGAGAGGTCGTCTCCCATAAGACTTCTGAGATTGTCATTTCACACAACTGGCATCACTATCTGCTATCTTTATTCCTCATTATTTCCTGGGACCACCACATTATCCTTCAGTGTATTTCCCCCAAGCGACCAGCAAAGAGGAGGTGAGGTAGGATCCTTGTCCTTAGAGTCTATTGGGTCTCAACTCATCTCTGTGATTGCTTAGAGAACAACAAACAGAAAAAGATGAAACTTGGCCTCATGCCTCTCTCTTCTCTTCATCATATCCCCCCAAAGCAAGAGAAACATGCAAGAAGAGGGTGGCCATGTATGAAAGTAAACCAACATCCATATGTGGGGGTCATTTGGAAGTGTTCAGTGAAAATGATATCCAAATATTATGTATTGATAAACATTGGCACTCATTCTGGGGAAGAACACATTCTCATTCTGTTGTTTTAAAATCCTTGATTACAACATCTTGGAAAGTGAGGATATAGGAGAATCAGAGAGAGTGTATCAACATGGCAGTAAAGAAATAGTCCCCATTAGTCAATTAGGAAACAGTATGCACTGCATAGCTAATTATAACTGTTCACTTCAAACTGTGGACCTGTTAAACGTACCTAGTTGGAGGCAAGGTTCTAATAGGGGGCATTATAGGGATAGAGTCCAGATTCTTAGGGCCTAGGTCTTGGTCATTAAACCTTCGAGTTCCTAAATTATCACTTGAATAATAATTTCTTTGTCTTACATATCAAAACGACTTTCTTCTTTTTTTACAGAATGCTAACACAGGCATGTCCACACTCAGTAAGGCTCCAGAAATGGTTTTCACTCTATAAATCCAAGTGAGGTTAGCAGCCACAAGGCAACTGGGAAACTAAAGGCAAATCGTGAAACATTGAGACCAGTTTTGTATTTATTAAATTTTCTGCCTCTGATTTTAACTTTTTTTTTTGCAGTTTTTCAACATCAAACATAAAATGACATTTTCCTGAAACAAAGAAAACAACAATCAGTTGCAATCACTAATATAATTCTAACTGTATGCTAGTCACTGTTCTAATTGCTTTACAGATATTATCTCATTGAATTTGCCCAAAGCCCTAAGATTTTTAGCCTGGTTTTCTAGATGAAGAAACTGAGACACAAATCCATTAGGTTGCCCAAGAGTCACACTGTTGGTAAGGAGTGGAGCTAAAATCCAAAAGATGGGAAATTTCTTCTGGGTTCAGAGTTCATAGTCTCAAACTCCCCTGTATTCAGCCTCCCAGTTACAGAGAAAGTGAGACAAATCAAATATGTAGAGTTCTTGGGAGCTAATTCATGTGATGATAGGCAAACCGTTCATAGTGCCCAAATTATTAAATACCTTCCTCTGCCATATGTGGAATGTCAGAAGATTTTTGAGAAAAATTTTGTGTTTTAGGCAAATAGTGATGCATAGGTACGTGATATAATTCTATTAGAGACCAACATCTGTAATGTGAGTACTCACTGCTGTCCTCCTGGTCACGCACATAACTACAGCACAGGGTTTACTTTAATGTGAAAGAGGTCTTAAACCAAAAATAGGTCGTTATTTTTCTGTTGTGGCTTTTCGCAAAAAAATTACCAATTTGAGGATGAATGCTTTTTTTGTTTCTGTCCCAGCAGCCTAAGGAAATTTCAGGACTAGACAGACTTGGATTTGTCTTCCCCTAGACTCTGAACTTGCAAATGAGGGCAAATATACAAATCATTACATTTAAGGGAAGACGGATCTCTTATCAATGTCAGGAAAAAAAAGGAAACTAAAAGCTCATAAAAATGCTAATGATATTTTTCCCAAACACTCTGGTTTAGTACAAAGTTTGTTTTTGATAACACTATACAATGCTCTCCTCCCTCTTGCCCGTTAATTTCCATTTCACAATGTGAACTGGGAGCAAATAACGTAGGTCTATAAAAAGACACTTTGAATTCTCTTCCAAATACAATACCTAGATAATAATGTGATTGTTGGGCAAGGTGGCATGCTTTGCTTGTTAGCAGTGGACTCAGATGTGGATGCGCCTCTGTCCTAGCTCTTCTCTTACCCCATTACTGCTCTCCAGTAGCAGTGCCTGGAAGCCTGCTGGGCACGAGCTGCCCCTGGAGGCCACTCTCTATGCACCTCCATTAGCTTCCATCCTTTGCTTTCAGTAAAGTTCCTTGCAGTTATTCCTTTAAATAACAAACAGAGAGAATTGGTTCTTCTAATTGTGTGGCTGTTGTCACTCTTGTTGTTATAAGCCTGGGTTTGCTTAAGTAAATAAATGGGGCTTGATGCACTGAGGCTACCATATTCATTGAGAAGATTTCCACTGAAATCTATGATCTCATCATTTACATACAGCCCAGTTCTACCGATTGCTTGAGTAAAGCCCATTAACTAAAGTTGAAAAACATAATGCAAAATAATAAAAGGCACATAATTAATTCTGAAGCAATGGTAAGCCATGAGGTAATTTTTATTGATTCTTAGCAATAAGCCTTTTCCCTAGATAACAGGTATTGTCTTGTTCCATGAGATAGAGAAATTTACTACTCCACGATTAGCTTATTTTTTAGCATAACCTCCCATAGGTGACATCCAATAACCAGGATGACCTGATCTATTTCTAAGCCAGGTGGTGAAATGAAGAACCTTCTTACAAATAATGAAAAGCTCCTATTTAAAGATGTTCGACCTGCTTTTATCCCTGAATTAACAAAAATTAAACAATCTGTCAACTACATTTTAAAAAGCTAAGAAAAAATTACGACAGAACACTAATTATGCGGCAAATTATGTGATATTTAATTGTAAAATTGGATGTAGAGTTCTATTATATTTGAACTTCATATTTTTGCTTTTGTTAAATTTTTGTTTTGAAAAAGGACTACTGCAAAATACCATAGCAATTAAAAAATACTGTATCTGGTTTTGCTATTGCTCCAAAATATCATTTGTGACCTTAATATAAAAGCAGTTATACATAAATATATGATTCTCATTTTGAAGAATGTTTTTGTTGTTGTTCTGTTTCTAAAATTGGAAAAAACAGCATAGACCAGGGAAGAGTGATTGGCTTGTCCTAGTTAAGGCTGGCCTAAATGAAATTTATCTGGTGATTTAAATTTCCAAGTATTAAGACAAATTCAATAAGCTTCTAAAATAAAGCCTAGTAGAAACATGGCTTCTGTAACTAGAATTTGGTGGTTGGAATATTAAATATTGTTTAATGTAGTCAACACTTGCAATTTTATACATTGTCTGATTCTGCCTGTTTTTTGACTGGGTCTGTGACTTCCTTCTTCTTCTTGTGCTGCTGGGTCTTATTTTCACACATTTTTTTTTCTAAATTCCTAAAGACTTTCTTCACTTCCTTTTGGCAGTTGCACAAAGCAGAGTTTGTTGCTTGCTCTGTGACTGACTCAGTCTTATATATTGGAAAAACAGCTGTATACATTAAAAATAGAGATAGTACAGGGCTTTTTTTTTTTGGTGGTGGTTGTTATCTGAACACTATTACTGTGAGCTAAGAATGCATTTGTAATGAACTCATGGGGCCTCAATTGAGAAACTTACCTGGATATAGAATTGGCCAACAGAACAAAACACAATGACAAACTACCACTTGCATTTAGCAAGTGTTTTGTATTTTTAGAAGATAGATTATGAGGTGATGAACAAGAAATACTATATAGAGTATGTAACTTGAGATCAGGCATGAGATGACATCAACTTGTTGGTGTTTAGATCATTCCATGGAAGACAGTGGTACCCAGGTTTCATAATGCTTCCCAATGATCTGGGAATCCTGGTGTTCACTCATTGTGTAGTTCCCTCTCACACAGTCCCAGGGCTAGCCTGTGCTACCAGTACAATATGGTAGAATTACTTCTGAGATTGGGTTATAAAAGACACCTCCACTTCCATTTCAATCCCTTTGTCTCTCTCCCAGATCACTTCCTTTGGAGAAAGCCAGTGGCCATGTGATGAGCAGCACAGAGGTCCACATGGTGGGGAGCTGAGGCCATGTCTAATGACCATGGGAGAGAGTGTGAAAGCAGCTTCTTCAGCCCAAGCAAACCTTCAGATGACTGCAGTTCCTGCCAACATTTTGAGTACAATTTCATGAGAGATCCTGAGTCAGACCCACCCTACATGTAGGGACTCCTAAACCTAAGTAACTGTATGGGCTCCTAAACCTAAGTAACTGTATGGGCTCCTAAACCTAAGTAACTGTATAGGCTAATGAATATTTGCTATTTTAAGCTGTTAAACTTGGGGGTAATTTATTACAGAGCAGTAGATAGCTAATATCTTGGGTTAGCTGTCTAATACAAGGACTATTGCTAGGGGCTTAGGAAAGAATTTAGATCTCTGGATGTAGGAGTTGGTAGGACAGTGTTCTGGGCCACCAACCAAATGAGTTATACCAAGGGCAATCATCAGTGAAAAAGAGATACAAAGTCACAGATATGACTTCATTTCCTACAATGGAACCAACATACTAACAGTTACTAAATTAGTTTTGGTAAACATGTCTCTTTTTTTCCTTTTGTTTAAATTATACTTTCAGTTCTGGGGTACATGTGCAGAACGTGCAGGTTTGTTACACAGGTATACACATGCCATGGTGGTTTGCTGCATCTATCTCCCTGTCACCTACATTAGGTATTTCTCCTAATGCTATCCCTCCCCCAGCCCCAGTGTGTGATGTTGCCCTCCCAGTGTCCATGTGTTCTCATTGTTCAACACCATTGAGGAGTGAAAACATGTGGTGTTTGGTTTTCTGGTCTGAGTCAGTTTGCTGAGAATGATGGTTTCCAGCTTTATTCATGTCCCTGCAAATGACATGAACTCATCCTTTTTATGGCTGCATAGTATTCCATGGCATATACATGTTAATAACTCATTTAGGTCAATTCAAAATAGTTTAATGCGGAAGTTGTATTTTCTAATTTTTACACACAAAGAGAGGCAAATCTCAGATTCTCAGTAATTTTGGTCATACAGATATCAAGTGGCAGAGATAAGAATACAAACTTAGTTCTGTTTGACATTAAAGATCACATTCTGTTGTGTGTGTGTGTGTGTGTGTGTGTGTGTGTTTAACACAGGCTCTTGTACTTTTTCCCAGGCTGAAGTACAGTGGCATGATATAGCTCACTTTAACCTTGAACTCCTAGGCTCAAGCCATCCTCCCACTTCAGCCTCCTGAGTAGCCAGGACTGCAGGTGCATGCCACCACACCTGGCTAATTTATTTTCATTTTTTAAATAGAAATGGAGTTTCTGGGCCAGGCACAGTAACTCATGCCTGTAATCCCAGCACTTTGGGATGCTAAGGCGGGCAGATCATGAGGTCAAGAGTTTGAGACCAGCCTGGCCAATGTTCAGCCTCATCTCTACTAAAAATACAAAAAATAGCCGGGCGTGGTGAAGGGTGCCTATAATCCCAGCTACTCCAGAGACTGAGGCAGGAGAATCACTTGAACCCAGGAGATGGACATTGTAGTGAGCCAAGATTGTGCCTCTGCACTCCAGCCTGGGTGACAGAGCAAGACTCTGTCTCAAAAAACAAACAACAACAAAAACAAAACAAAGGAAAATATGGAGTTTTTACTGTGTTGCCCAGACTAGGTAACTCCTGACCTCAAGTGATCCTTCTACCTCAGCCTCCAAAGTATTGGGATTACAGTTGTAAACCACCATACTTGGCTAAAGACCACATTCTTAAACTGCTATATTTTGTGGCCTCTGAAACTTATTCGTATTTACTGATCTATAGTATATTCCCATTACTATGCCATCTCTCTTTCTACAGTAAGCAAACAAATAAACAAAAACTTATCTAATCCTAAAACTCCCCTGCAAGGTAGGTATCACTTTTGTAAATAAATAAATGGAAAGGGCCATTTAAAAATGCAAATATTAACATGGGAAATGGAATGATTTTAAGAATTTATTTCTTTCCTCAGAGTCTCCCCAGGAATACCTCCCAGCTACATACTTATTTTGCTATATCTACAAATTAAAGATTCTCATGCTGCTGTTAACAGATTTATCAGAAGGATGATTTTCTTTCTTTTTTTCTTCTTGAGATGGAGTTTTGCTCTTGTTGCCCAGGCCCTGGCTGGAGTGCAATGGCATGATCTCGGCTCACTGAAACCTCTCCCTCCAAAGTGATTCTCCTGCCTCACCCTCCGGAGTAGCTGGGATTACAGGCATGCATCACCAGGCCTGGCTGATTTTCGTACATTTAGTAGACACGGGTTTTCATCATGTTGGTCAAGCTGGTCTAGAACTCTTGACCTCAGGTGATCCACCCACCCAGGCCTCCCAAAGTTCTGGGATTACAGGCATGAGCCACTGCACCCAGCTTTTTCTAAATCACTTACTCTGCTCCTCCTTTCCCTTAGCTTGCTGTGGAAACAGGGCCTGTGTGCCTTCATGGAAATATAAATTTGAGAGAAATGGAAAGCAAACTTTTAGATGTATCTGAGACTGTTTAAATGGGAAACTAAAGAAGCCATGCCCTGCATGAAAGTACAGTATCCAGGACATGTTAACATGAGAAAATTAATTATCAGCATTGAAGTCGACAACAAAAATAAGAGAAAGACTTACACGTGAATCCAATTGATCACTGCTACTGACGTTTTATTTTACCACACACTCACTGTTCAGGTGTGACTGTTTAGTCCTGGAACTTAGAGAAGACACAGCCTGTTTTATACGGAAGATCATCTTAAGGGGTAGAGATTAAGCATATTTTGCAGCCCATTAAAGGTTTTGAAACCTCCACCTCCATTAAAAACAGGTATTTGGCAGGGACCTACAAATGTTTAAGTTAAAAGAGATGTGAAGTGACAAAGATGTCCCTGTATTATATTAACTTTATAAGGGACTGTGTCATATTTCTCTCAGTGTAGGCATACTACTTTTTGATGCAACACACACACACACAAACGCACACTCACACACACATTTCTTATTCTTCTTCTTCTTTCTCTCTTAACTTTAGATCAAGTTGGCTCTTTTCCCCCAAAGTACACAAAGAAGAGACCCTCACGGATTATCAACACCTGGAATACATTTTCTCTTGGCTATGGTCAAATAGGCATCTTTACTCTGACTTGGGAAATAGATCAGACTCTTGTCTTCCCTGACTTAAACATTTACTTGGTATTAACCTAGTTTCCTTAATTTCAGTGTTTAAGAATTAGATACTTTGATTATCAAGATCATTTTCCCTCGAAAGCAAGAGTGACCTTCTATTTTCAAAATGTTCTTACTTTTTGTAGGAGTTAATGGATCCATGCAGCCTGAAACTTGCAATAACTTCAGAGGCACATGTGAGGGAAGCAAAAGGAAATGATTTGAGAAAGCCTAACAGTAATATTCCCACGTCCAGGCTTTACTATTATCAGTGTTAACTCTGATTTATGTTTCAATTTAATTTCCTAAGTTAAAACATTCTTGGCCACTGTCCAATGAGTCTAACCATCTTACTCCTGAATCTGGTCCTAAGTTCACCCAAAAAAATGTTTTTGATGAGTCAATAGCTATTTGCAGATTGCTTAACCATTAGTACCACCGAAGTTACCAAAATGTAAAATTGGTTGAGAACTTAATAAGCATCCTGGATATCTCAGGGTAACATACTTGGGCCACTTCAGGATAAGAAAAAATGCCCTAATTGAGGAAATGAAAGAAGTGATAGGACCATCAAGGAGCATGTAACTTCTTCCAAAGACATTTTAAGAGACAAGCAGAAGTGATGATTGTGGCGGCCATGGATGTTGACGGCAATGCTGTCAAAAGTTCCCATTAATGACTCCGGTAGAAGTTAATCTTTGATCTCTTAGCTCTCCTCCAAATTTTTTATAACTCCCTCTCTACTCATAATGAGAATTTTTCATAAGTACTCTGAAGTAGAACTTACCAATATCCTCTAATAAAATTCTAGAACTTAGAACTGCTAATTCAAAAAGTTTCAAGATTATAAAGCAGTCCTATAATTGGCCTGCTTGCCAATTGGATACACTCTTTCTCAAATTGGCCAAACTGTTGAGATAGGATTTAAAGTCAGCATTATCCACAACACTTTTTTGAAATTCAAAATTTGTCAAATTCTGTCATCCATTGGCATGTTTTATAATTTTTACTCTTTGTTCATGTCATATTATATGTGTGTGTGAATCCACTTCAGTAAATTATAAGCTCCTTTGTATGTTAGTCATCTTCATATTCTGCACTGCAAGCATCAGAGCATTTTATGCTGAAAATATGATAGAGCCCTAAACACGACAGCAAATGTAATCAGCTTTATTATTGTAAACCAGGAGTGATAATTCTGTTTGTACTGCATCAGTGTAAACATTGTATGTTTTCAATCAAAATAGAAAACTAAAATACAAAACATCTAGGAAAACTAGAGAGCTTTCTTATACATGCAACATATTGTGCCCCAAAGGTCTCTGCCATTTTAGTTACGTTAAATATATTTACAAATAAAAATGAGGATGATGTGATAGAAAGAGAGTAGATAGATGACACTTGTATAATACTTAATGTATGCCAAGTCCCATTGTGAGTGCTTTACAAATATCAATTCTCCTGACAACTCTATGAAGGAGGTACTATGATTACATCTACTTAACAACTGCGGACATGGAAGCACAAAGTCACTTAGCAAGGTCATGTAGGTAGCAAATGGAGGCCACCAGATCTTATCCCAGTGCCCATTACTTGAATCGCTATGACTTACTGATGGCAAATAAAATAGACATAGAGTACTGGTATCATCTCTCCTGCTCATCAGTGTTTTAGGTTTTCATTAGCAGCCAGTCATTGTCGTTCATCTGCATGAAAAATGCTCGTACGGTAAACTAGAGGCAGAAAAGGAAAAGTATCACTTACCATTATTTTCTTCTACATAAAAAAGCACACAAATATCCAAAATTTTCTAAATGCTGGGTTGTCACAGGAAACAATTCTGGAGAAGGGCCAAAGGGTAAGGGCAGTTCGAAAAGAAGAATTTCTTTTGGTAGAAGACTAAAAGGCTTTACCACCCCCGTCCAATATTTTTTTACCCTATGATTCTTTCTCCACTAGCCCCTTAAAATATATCTCTAGTTATTTCTTTAACACTATAAAATCTAGTGTTTGGAATAGACATCTTAAGTGAGTAACAAACATCCCTTTACACAATGAAGCCTGAGGAGAATGAATGCCCATTTGGGTGAGCCAATTTTTCCCCACATTTGTGTAGTTCTTCCTGGGTAGGTGGCGGGGAGGGAGAGACATTATTTATGAACTAACAGTCAAGCAAATAAATCCTGAGGTAGTTAACTCAATCTAGTCAAGACTAACTCTAGTAGATACAGAGAATCTAGCTCGAATCATAAAAACTAGATTCCGTGATTTTACTTTTAGTGTCCTTATTGTTTGGAAGGCACAGAAGTTAAGCATTTAGATCCATTTGCTTGGCTATATGTGTGGTTATTATGCTCCAGCTGGATAGCACATTATTTAGTGAATACTTTCTTTGCATCCCTAAATCAATATGTCTGTTAGACAAAACCCGATGATGTACCAGCCGTCGTTAATGCACTGAAAGGTCACATAAGCATTGCATGAAGTATGCTCCTGGAGAAAGCTGATCCTTTCTGCAGGATGTCACATCAGGAGAGGAGTTTGTAAGAGCATATCTCCATTTCATACAGCAGCTGGCATACACCCCAAGTGGCCACAGGATGCCATTTTTATAGGAAGGATGCTGCTGTATGATCAAGTGATTTAATAACTTCATCTAAGACTTAGGAAGGAAATATCTTCTAATGCAGGAAAAACAGACACTTAAAACTAATTTTCAAACAATTAAATCCCATCAAAACACACTATTTAGACCCACTACTTTACAAGTAAAATCATTGACTTCTTACGTAGTGTGTTAGACACTGGGGATGGAATAGTAAACAATGGTTAATTAAACATAAATTCTGTCCTCATTAGCAGTTTTAAAAGAAATCTAAAATGCAAACTATAAGTATCTAATTTTGTTTTCTATTTTTCTATATATTTAATAGATTAAATGTATTTTAGTGGAGTATTTTATAGGGCTTGTGCTGGGGCTGCTATATATATGATTTTATTGTTTTATGTACCATTTGTTATGAGTGTTATCTCTATTTTTCAGGCAAGGGAACCGGTATCAGCAAGGTTAAAAACCTTTCGGTAAGATTGTTGAGACCGAAACTTTAATATCATGAACCTTAAATGCTACATTTATTTTGTTATGTTTACACACAGCAATTATATTTCTGACTAAACATTCCTTTGAATTAAGGCCAAAGTAAAATTTGTATATTTTTGTTACATCTTTTTCAAGAGTGTTTTTCGAAATAAACTCTCTCATCAACATTGCCAACCAAAGTTATGCCTCAAAATGTTGCACTAGAATTTCTGAACCTTCTTTAGCATCGCAAATTTGCCTATCACATTTCATTTCCAAAGGGAGATTTCCATTCTAATACAGAACCTCAGAGCACTAAAGAATAGATTTTGGGTAACAGTGAATAGGAATTTGTTCATTATTATTTGCCATTTAGAAGTCAGAAGTTACATCTCTATGTTTTTAATACTGTATAAATTGCACCATTTCCTATCATGAGGGGAAAAAATGAATTGATTCTTGGAATTTAGCCCATCTTTTTGAGTTTTCTAGGTCCAAAGCTTAGCCTAATACAGTAGTAATTAACTTTTAGATCAACCTTCTTTACATAGTCCAAAAGGCAGTCATCAAATTCTATTGATTTTTTTCCCATTGTTCCAGGGCTTTATTTTCAATAAAACTTTTTTGGATTCAGAAAGTTGCCAGAGTTCTCTTTCTTTTCTATCAGACCTTATTTTTTCTCCAAATGATGTTCAGGAGAATGATAATAATAACTGGCCTCAGTTTCTGAGGACTTGCCAACATTTTTTAGAAGGAATGCGATAGTCTGAGCCTACAATCATTTCCACATGTCTTAGCTCCAAAACTGAAGGGAATAAGTGCCAATCCCAATAGCCTTATCTTAATATTCAGTGAGCCGGGGAGGTTGCAGACAAATTTGCTTTAGATGCAGGCACAATCATACATCACAGCAATTTCTCAGCCCCTTCATCATTCTCACTCAGAGGTATTGTACTGAGACAGCCAGAACAGTTGTTTTATACTCTATACTGAGCTGACTCAAAGAAAGCTGTCTTTAACTTTAGCACAATCAAAGTCCAATTTAGAGGTTTTTTAGAGGTCCCCAGTTCTGTGGTAGATAATATTTTAGCTGCTATGATCGTATGATTAATTCTTACAAAGTTTATTCTGCAGGATTCAATTCAATTCCTTAGAAAAGCCGGGTGCAGTAGCTCATGGCTATAATCCTAGCACTTTGGGAGGCCAAGGTGGGTGGATCACAAGGTCAGGAGATCGAGACCATCCTGGCCAACATAGTGAAACCCCATTTCTAAAAAAATAAAATAAAATAAAATAAATCGTTAGAAAAATAAAAATGAACAGTGGTGTCTATTTACTCAATTGACAGATGCACCCCCAGGCACCATCCTAACCTGGCTTCTATAATAAGTTCTATGGTACACTTGTTTGCCTTCCATATTCTGACAGCATACAATATAGTCATCATTGAATTTTGCCTTTTGAGGATGCACATAAGAAAGAGAAAACAACACGGAATTAAATGACATAATTTACAAGGCAAATTTTGCACAGTGCATAATAAATTTTGTTGAGGTCACATTCTGCACTTCTGTTAATAATAAGATTTGTGATTCTAGCTGTGCACTCATAATCTTTCATCCCAGTTCTTAAAAAGTCTTGGTGTGTCAAAGTTGGTAAACTCCAACTTTTCTAAAATGTAGTCATATTCTTTTGCTGTTTCCTTTCATAGTGATATTACATGCACTGCCAGAACTTACTGCATTCCAAAATGCTCATCTTTCTATGCATAAGCCTATAAAAAGAATTTATTTTGCAGAATATGCTATAAACTCATTTGGTAGTTTATACCTGATTTAAATTAGTATCTTTACATAATTATTAGAACCTAGGATGCATAATTCTCACTTTGCCATATGGAACAAATATACGCCTTTAATGTTATAGACTTGATCAAGGTGGTGTTGCTTGAAATAAATACCCTTGAAAGCTGTTCTGAAGAACTGAACATCACTGAACATAAAGCAAACATGTTAAGTTCATCTCTAGAGTTGTGTGTCGTCTTTCAAGCTCAAAGCGGAAAAGAAACTCCTTTGTCCTAAATTGGAATTATGCCTAAAGTGTTTTTTAGTTATATTCCCCAAGGCTTTTCTCTGCCTTGGGGAAAAGAGGAACCCACAGTAGATTCTGGGCAGTGAGTATGGTGTGTGCTCTTCTGTAGGGGAATCCTAGTCTTGCTCCTAATTTTGATCACTACCACCAGATACCTATCCATTCTTCTCTTTTGCCCTGTGTCTAAGCTGTTTGAAAAGCTATGATTTCGAAAGATGCAAGTGATGATGTTATCTATGCTTTGAGAGTTTTGGTGCAGAAGAGGAAATATTAAAGATAATGAGAGAAGGATTACTTAGGCAGTCTAGGGTGGAAATTGTCAGGAGTGTGGCAGTGGCTTTTGGAATGGAAAAGAGTGTAAAGGTATAAAGAGATGGAGAATTTGTAGAAACCAGAAAAACAGACGAAGTTTAAACGTCTTAGCAATCAAAGGGATGTATGTTTCCTAGTATCCAAGGAGGTTTCATAGCCCATGTATTTGGGCTAAATATGGTCTAGCCTTATAACTTGAAGGGTCAGGGATCTCACATTACTAAGTTCACAAGACCATGATATTAATGCAAGAAATGATTTACTTAAGAACTCTATCACAGAAAGCAGATCACCCAATCATATCGATCTGCTCATTTCCTTCACAGGGACTCATTTGACAAAATACTAAGAAAACAGCATGTACATAATTATTTCCTTCCTTCCTTCCTTTCTTCCTTCTTTCCTTCATTTCTTCATTTTTTCCTCCTTCCTTCATTCATCTCTCTCTCTTTCTCTTTTAATGAAAAATAATCATTATGATGCTGGGACTGGACATCTATCTCTCCTATAAAATTTTCAATAAAACAAAACCATTAAGAGTTTGAGTTTTTTATTTTTTTTCAATTCAGCTCAACACATTTGTAAAAAATATTAAGATGATTGATTTGGCCATATGCAACAACAAAAATTTCAGTTTAAAAATGTATTATTTGTCTCCATTGGCATTCCTGGATAAAATTCCAGGAGCTTTTAATGAATTAAAGCCACATTGGCCTGAAGAAGCCAGCAAAGTTACTGACTGGTTGGAAAATGATTGTGTGCTGTAGGATGAGAAGACACTCACACGATGGTGTTGTGTTCAGTCACCAGTGTTGTTTCTGCCAAATTCGTGGTCTGTATATGAGTATGCAGAGTGGATTTCTGTTTACCCAAAACAACATAGAAGTATAATGTAACAGAGAATGCTCATGTTGGTATATACCAAATCAAAGAAGAATTGCAAAATAAGTAGTGCCATGTAGAAAATGAATGTAAACATATTTTCTGAGGAGAGCCATGCTCTAAAAGAAAAAAAAAGCAGCTATTCATTGCAATACAATACATCAAAATATGGCTAATGATCATGAAAGTCAGCCAACTCTATGGACTACTTCTCTGCAATTGCCCATAATCTATCCTTGTCATACACTTTTCTATAGGTCAAATTTTCTTTCAATTTTTTTGTTTGTTTTGCTTTTTCCTTTTCAAAAGTTTTTCTGCTATTTTGAATTGTCAGCATTATTCTTTTACAATTCTTTCTCTGTGCTATGCATTTCATCTTTGCATCACTACCAATACTGAAGGCATAAATCACGTAAGACTTACAGAGATTTCTAATTCATTTGATGCATTTTTTGCATATTTGGCTCTGTGAAAGTACATAAACACCTTATTGGCTATGTGTATAAACATTGTGCATGTACATGAAAACTTCTTCAATAAATGAAGAGATGTTCTTTTTTTACATCTGCATTTGGGTTTTTGAACAACTGTATATGCAGTGATGAACCATCACAGTTTTAGACAAATCTCATCAAAAGATTTACATTGTCCCTTATGATATTTTAGTGACTGCAGAAATAAAGCAGGGTGCACACAACTGTAAACCATAATTATGCACATTTATACATTTCCTTTTTGACCTATTTCTTTATGACTACTGTTCATCTGCTCATAACTGTTATGCCCATTAATATATCTGAGTATTTATGCTTCCAAAAATATCTATGTTGTTATTGCTTATCTTATTGTGTAAAGTGGCCTACGAAGTGTTTGGTCATATTTTTATGTGCTTTTCAAATTCCATTTTTAAAATGTAAATAAATATCTCACAAATAATTTTTAAAATGATTTTTTTCAGAAATATTTTTGAGATCATGCTCTTTTGGGATTTCAGTATTCAGAAATTCAGAATTGTGGTGTTTGGGACGGTGTCTCTCAAGATTATAATTGGCTTCCAAACCACAGTGATCTATTACAAGCAGTGCTGATCCACATATAGATTTTGTTTTATTTGCATAGTGTTTAAAATTTTGTGTTTGAATTTCCTTAAATAAGGCATATACTGTGAAGATTGACACCATCCCTCTTATTTTATGTTATTATATACAAGGTTTATTTCACTACTTTTTATTTCCTGTCTGGCTTCTGAAAACACTGAAGCTTGTGATCATGAGAACAAGAGAACAAGGAAAACACAGTTCCTTGAATGACACAACAGTTCAGTAGAGAAACAAAATCTGAAGAAAGTGATTTGGATCCTAACAGGAAAAACAGATAGATATTTTCTAGCAGATCCAAAGGTATAGACAAAGATGATGAAAAGCATGTAGTGCAGCAGAACAGTGAATATAATGACGAGTAAATGTAGGACACTGAGAAAGCTGTTGGGAGGATATTGGTGAAACTTGAGAAAGAAATTTCAGATGTTGAAGGAAGGAGAAAGTTTTGTAAAGATAAATAGAGTACAATGAGGTCAATAGAAAGAGTGAGTATAGGTAGACAACTTCAAGAATACTCAAGCAGACATGCCCAGAACTTTTCACTCACACTGAAATTTACAACTACGTATCCAACTATCTACTCAGCATTTTTTATGCAAAGTACTCCACTCCAGATATCTCCCATCTCTGCTAAATGAAACCTCATATTTCCATTTGCACAGACCAAAGTCCCTGGATTCATGTTTGGCTCCTTCCTATAGGCTTATTCTTCATACAACATTCTATGTCAAGGGAATCCTGTGGTTTCTTCCAGCACAATATCTTCAGCATCCAGAATTTTGGAGGAATCAAATGCACAGATGTTGAAGTTATCAAGAATAATGCAGATGGTAATAGTGAAGAGGAAGGTGTTCAGCTGAGTACTAGAGTCTTCAGAGAGCAGGGCAACAAACAGGATGTTGATAGACAATAGCAATAAAAAATGAGCAAGTTTGGTTTTTATTTGGCTTATGTATTAGGCTAGGTTCCTGAAACAGACTTTGGAATGGATATTTCTATGCAAGAAATCTATTGAAGTGTGTACTTAAGATGAGAATCTGTGACTTAATAAAAAGAAGTGGGATTGGGCAGAGTGGGGAATGGAATAGCAATGCACAGAAGTCAGAACAAGGGTCTCCACCAAACCCAATCCATCAGAAAACTCTGATACTGAGATGGCCCCTCGGAGTTGTCTCACCTTGAGGAAGGGGAATTGGTCCTCTATGTCTGTCATTATTAGCTATGGGAGAGGGTGTGGGAGAGGGCATAGTTTTGAATACTCTTTGGCTGAAGGCAATTCTGAGAGGTATTCAGCTGAAAGTTATCACCTAGTCCTGGCAACTCGGAAAATGATTTCTCCTTGGAATCCAGGTGATTCATCCAACATCCATTAAACTTGCTGGAAAAAAACGCTAATTTTTCTGTTGGTTGGTTGGTTGGTTGACTTTTCAGAGATGGAAGCTATTCTGTTGCCAGGCTGGATTGCAATGGCACAATCATAGCTCACTGAGGTACTGCAGCCGCCAACTCTCCGGTTCAAGCAATCCCCCTGCCTTCAGCTAATTAAAAAGAAAATATGTATAGTGTCTTGCTATATTGTCCAGGCTGGTCTCAAACTCCTAGTCTCAAGCAATTCTCTAGCCTCAGTCTCCTAAATAGCTTGGATTACAGGTGTGAGTCACTGCACCCAACTTGTATTTTTCTTTTTAAAGAAAGGAAAAGAACAGTTAGTGTAATAAGTCATCTGGAGAAATGAGGACACTAATTTGACTTATAAGACATGAAGTCACGCATTAAGGGATTTAAACAATAACAAAACCTTCAATGTGGCCTGTGGGATTCAGGCTCCTCCAAGGACAGCCAGGTATGATTTTTTTTTTTAAAACATATAGAACATTTGAAAATAATTCAAGAAAATGCCAGAGTTTTATGAAGATAAATCTTAATTTATAGAAGGTGAAAATGTGGATTCAAATCATTACACAGTCAGTGAAATATGTGGGGGTACCTCTGTATAATCACCACATATTATGATTTGGGGCCATGCTTTTAACCTATTTGAACCTCAGAATCTTCATTGTAAAATTGGGTTAAAGAGAGCTGCCTTATAGTTTTTTGATTGTTTTTGTTTACTTTTTAATTTCTCATTTTTCCTTTTTCTTTTTTTTTCCTTATTGTGTGGTAAGCTCTAACAGCAGCATCAATAATGGAAATATTGGTAGTATTGATATATAACAGCTATGACTTTCTTTGATACTTACATAGTTCTCATAAATTATTTATCATTCATATATAATCTCACTTGCAATTTTTCTAACGCTGATACTGTGTGTCATGCTTTTTTGCATTGTGATATTTGTTGTATATATCATATTTTCCCTAATATGTTACAAGCTCTTAGAAAACAGACACTTTTACCTATTTGTGCTTCTTTATTACCTAATCCAGGCTAATGCTTTCAATCAATTGTTTTACTAATAGCAGTTCTTTTACTACCCCTGGGGAAAACTTGGGAAAATTACCTTTTACATTCTCAATTTCCCCCATTTAATGGTAGCTATTGTGCAGGGTTTCTGTAAAATAATTTTAAATGTCTTGCAAGGTATCAGGTACATACTATGTATTGTGTGTTTATTCTCCTGTCTTCTATATTCCATTCAATAAATAATTGTTGAGGGTGGAAACGACTCTTACTTAATATCTAATTAGCATCTGAGAGAGCACAGACAATGAGTGGAGGAGATGACCAAAGGAGTTGAAAAGAAAAAGCTACTATAACATGGCCCCATTTTATTAGATAGAAAAGAGTACATGATAGTAGACATAGTTATTTTTGGTGTCATGTGATATGTTTCATTATTCACAAAATCACTGTATTTACTATATCCATGGATGTTTTCCATAATTGAACAATCGTTTTATATATAGGAGTATATTTGAAGTAAGCTGCTGTATTGCAGGAAAATCATCCAAAGTTTTGTCTCAGTAATAGCTTCCTCTTCACCTGTTCCAAATCATGAAAGCTGTGACAGGTCGCTTTGACACAAGCTTTCTGCCTTTGGAACCAAGTGGTGAGAGTGATCCTGTTCCTTCAGTGGGAGAAAGCGAGCATCGCCTGCTGGTGAGGTGGGTTAGTAGCTCCGGTGCTCCAAAGCACACAAGTTCTCTCCAGACAGCAGCTAAAGCAGACTAAAGTGAGAAATCCATTATAATAACCTGCTTTCTGAAGAAAGGGGATTACAGGTAATTTTCTTTTATTCCCTAGTAACAGGTTTTTAATACTGTGCTGAGACAGTAGTTGAAAATCAAATACCTCATTGAATTAAGGTGAAAAACAGACGAATTGTCTCATTCCTTTCTCAAGGCTTTGAAAATGTGGAAGTTAGAGATTTTTTTTATGAGTAAATTTTGAACATCAGGTTCGCTTCCACATCTAGAAAGCACGTTTTCCTCCCAGGCCTGATCGAATGTGAATAATTGTAAATTCTATGACATTCATGTTAATTGAGCTTTGATAATAGAACCTTTGAAAATGACCACATACTGTGGGAAACACACATGCCAGCGAGCATATACTCTGCAGTCACAGATTTGTCATGTCTATCAGTGAATTCCTTCTTCTGAGATGAGGCTGAAGAAATTCAGGAAAACTGCAGCAGAGATGTGTTTTTGTGCTCTTGCCCCTTATTTGTGCAGGTTTGCCTGCTGATTGGTGACTGTGGTGACGATCAAAAAAGTATAGTCTCTCAGACAACTCTCTCCTTGTCGACTTGTAGTCATTATAGAAAATGTTTGTTTCTAGAATGATAATTAGGCAGCCTGTGCTGTTGGCTGCCACAGATGAGCAGCTTAAATTTCCTGAAATTCTCTTTATATTTATATATGCCAATCCCTTGATACTCATTCAGTATAGACTGGATGGTGTACTAGAAATATTGCTGGACTAGGAGACATATCCAATTTGTCCACATGTAAAGAAAATTGCTTATCCTTTCTGAGCCTTAACATTTTCACTTTAAAAATCAGAGAACTTACTTTAGATAACCACGATCGTCCAGACCAGTTCTACAACTCTGTTACACACACAAACACACATACTCACATTCACCTTCACTACCAGACAATAATAGCTGCTTCAGAGTATGGTTTGAAAGTTCCCAGCACATAGAAGATGATCAATAAACATTTGTTGAGTAATTAAAAGAAATCTGGGTCTGTGTATTTTGTTAAATAGCAGACTTTACTAGATACTAAAAGCAACTCATTTTTTTCCAAGTGTTATTTGCAGGCTTCAGTGTTTTGTCCATAATTTCAGACCTATTGCAAGGTGGAATGTTGATATATTAAACCCTGAAAATGGGTTTCTAATGGAAAAACCAATTGGCCATTAAGTAGAGTGGTGTTAGCAGCGTCTCCTCTAAGGGTACATTTATAATGAATAGCTGATTAGCACCATGCTGTGATTAAAGAGAGGTGAATAACCTTCTATTTTATCCCCTTCTGAGGACTTGTGTTCTATGCTAAATTGTTTTGAAGACCAGCTTTGTGTTACTTCTGATTTTGCTGACCGAGTAGGAAGCTGAAATTATGTGGTTTTTGTAAGAATTTACTCAGCTCATCTTTCATAACAATGTCAATGCACGTGTTTTATTGGGGGATCCTATAATGTAAATATAGAATAAAATCAAATTTTTAAAACAAAGGAACATAAACTCAAGGTTAAATAGAAAGGTCCTCATAGCTAAGAAAAACTAATCAAGGCAAACAATATCATCTACTTGTAGAGGACAGTTAACATCTAACAAAGCAGAAGTGAAAATTCTGATCACATTGTTGGACAATAGGGGAGAAAATATTAGCATCAGAGCTGGGGAAAAAGGCATGTGGGATTTTGCAGGAATATGTCTTTGTCACTGGTGAAACAAATTAGCTGGGTAAAGGCTTCTGAGTATAGAACTTCTCTTTACACGTTTTGAAGGGACAAAAATGAGGAGAAAGAAGGTTGTCTCAAATGTATGGGCAGACTTTATTTCTGCTTGTGAATTCCAGCATAAATCAAAAAGCCAATAGAAACTGATTGAAGTGGAACTAAAGCCAGATGGTGGCACAGAGGAGGGAAGGGTCCTCAGCTGGCACTCACTACTACCCAACCATGCCATGATGACAACACAGGGAGTTGTTGGAAAAAGAAATACTGTTTTTCTCCCTGTCAGATGCAATTCCAATCATGGCTGACTTAAGGCATATTACAGTTTATTGGAATTTCCAATGTGTTATTTATATGGATTTGTAAATTACATTCATTTCTTTATAACACATAAAGGCAGTATTAAAATTTCACTAAACTTGTCTCTCATATGAGATAATATGTATTATTACTAATATTTACCCCCATCATTTTCCTTAATCACCAGGGACAGAAGAACAGCTGGGGATCATCTTCAATCTACTAAATATGATATCAAACACAAATGTACAATCTTCAGAATAATTTTATCGGTTTCTAAAACAAGAGTATAAACATGAGTTATCATCTGTCACAATAGCTTTAAGTGATGAGGCCCTTGCAATTCATCAACATTAAATTATTAAGCAAATTTATAATAAAGAAGAGTATGTAAGAAAATGATCCGTGTGTATCCTGAATATTTCACAGCTATAATGAAATTTTTCTGAGGCGAATACAGTATATTTCATGATGTCACCAAGGTTCTCTAATATCCATATCCCTGGGTCTAGAAATTAAGCCTGAAAGTAGTAGAATTATTGAGGTTTCAGTGGCAGAAATTCACTAGCAACACAGATATAAAGTCTATGGATATATTTATATTAGAAATAGTTAATAGTGTCCCAAGTAGGTGTTCTTTAATCAATGATGCCTTCTTTTTTTTTTTTTTTGAGACAGAGTTTTACTCTTGTTACCCAGGCTGGAGTGCAATGGCACTATCTTGGCTCACCGCAACCTCCACCTCCTGGGTTCAGGCAATTTTCCTGCCTCAGCCTCCTGAGTAGCTGGGATTACAGGCATGCGCCACCATGCCCAGCTAATTTTTTGTATTTTTAGTAGAGATGGGGTTTCACCATGTTGACCAGGATGGTCTTGATCTCTTGACCTCGTGATCCACCCGCCTTGGCCTCCCAAAGTGCTGGGATTACAGGCGTGAGCTACCGTGCCAGGCCCCAATGATGCCTTCTTTATGAAAAAAAGAAGACAAATACAAATATATATAGGATAGAGGAGGCAGGGAGCCAATGACTAGTCAAAGTTTAAGTGCATACATCACTTTTCTGTTACTGCTTAACTGACAGATTTGTTATCGTGTGGTAAAACCTGCCCGCTGAGCAGAGTTGGGTAGTAGTATGAACACATCAACATTTCTGTGACTAGCAGTTGAAGTACTGAGATACTTGAAATACAGACTATAAACCTGAACATTTGACAGGCTCTTCTTGATTACAAAGAAAAAAGTAAATGGCTAAATCTTCCACCAATAAATTGCAAAAACACTGGAGAAGTAACAGTGTTATGAACCACCCACAATTCCATGCCTCTCCAGAAATCATCTAGGTTTCATCATGACTGAAATGCATTTCTAGAACTAGAATGAACGTTCAGGGCACAACACAGGATTCAACAGTTACCTTGTTGGTATCCTCTCTGCTACTTTCAGTGATTCTCTACACTAGTTCCAGTATGCGTTACAAGAATGTTCTTTTTCTATGATCCTTGATTCAGAAATATTCTATCGGCATTTGGTTATCAGTGCATTTACCAATATTTATTGAGTACTCTTTCCTATGAACTGAGGATTCTTAAAGGCAAGACAGACATAGCCCCCTTATGAAGCTCAGCATCCAGTAAGGAAGAAAAGTATTAAATACAATTCACAGTTAAGATAATGCTACAAGTCACTTTATAATTGCAAAAATATGAAAACAGCCTAAATGCCCATCCACCAACGAGTGCATAAAGAAAATATGGTTTATATACACCATGGAATACAACATGGCCATAAAAAAGAAAGAAATAGTGACATTCGCAGTAACCTGGATGGAGTAGGAGACCATTATTCCATGTGAGATAACTCAGAAATAGAAAACCAAATATCATATGTTCTCACTTGTAAGTGGACCAAAACTATGAAGATGCAGAAGCATAAGAACGATGTAGTGGACTTTGGGCACTCAGGGGGAATGGCGAGAGGGGAGTGAGGGATAAAAGTCTCTTCGGGTACAATGTACACTGCTCAGGTGACAAGTGCACCAAAATCTCAGAAATCACCACTAAAGAAAATATCCAGATAACCCAAAACAACTATTCCCCAAAAACTATTGAAATAAAATAAGTGCATGAAAAGGACAACACTACAAGAGAAAAGTGCAGGCTGTTATAAGAACAAGTAACAGGTGCTTTTTACCTTGTGTTTCCTACTTCGTTATGCTTCCTACTATCTCATGGCTCCTGCTTACACCCATCTCACAGTAGGCTCTATTTAGATTCTATCTGTTAACCATGACTCACTATTCTGTCACGGAGGAATTGATTGATTGATTTGGTCACTATCAACTTAGAGCATCTGCTTTAGTAAGAGCAATTATTGCCAGGATGTCTAAAGCGCCACTGAAAAAATGTAAGATTACTGGTTCTGCAAAAGTCACTCATTCATTTGTGTTCAGGGTAAAGGTGACATATTTAAAACATGGATATCTATTTATAAAGAACTTCCTGGAAGGAGTATAGGTGCAGCGGGGATTTCGAGTCTTCCATTTGAAACACATAGATACGTCATATGTCTTATCCGATACTGGCATACACACATCTTGTTCATCTTAGAATAGCTTCCTATATTGATAAAATTCCCTTATAGACTATATAAGTCCATTTAGTACATAAATATCACACCTATAATTTGAACAGGGAAAACATAATATTAAGAAGTATTAAATTGGTAAAAGACGATTCAGTTCTAAAAAGGGTTGGAGTACTCTAAGGGATATAGGCATAACAGAGTTAGAAAAAACATCACTACCTTTAAAGCTGAGGGAGAAAACCCAAAGAAAGTTCAAACATGCTAGTGAGCTCCTCCCACCTTCCATCACAGAGATGAGCTTCAGACTCTGACAGAGAGATGTGGCTGAGGTCCCCTTGGGTGGCAGAGAAGTTTGCTGAGATGCCACAGTAAACCATCCCTGAGATGCAGGAAAACTTGCTAGGAATCCATTTCATGGGGTAGCCATGAAAGTCCCCGTTCTGATGTGGGGAAACTGCCTGCTGTAATGCTGTAGTCCTGGGAAGTTTCATGCGGAAGCAGCTAGAGGATGATGGTGAAACTTGCTAGGAAGCCACATTGGGGTGTCCCTCTAAGAATGTTTAGCATCACTGTACTGCTGGCAAAGAAAAGAGACTGACAGGATCCAGTTCCAGCATCATAAAACATGGGGAAAAGTGTAGATTTGAAGTTGAGAGATATTTAAATTGATAATGGGCACACACTCATATTTAGAGTTGAAATTTTAGCTTTTTTGTTACCATGGTTTTCAATTTTCCTGATGACTGGTGATTCTCTGATGAAAATCAGTCCTTATTTTATTTATGCTTATATCTAGAAGATGTTTAGCCAAACTGTTTATTCAAACTAATAATATCTGAATACAACTCCAAGTGAGAAAACATAATGATGAATTCAACTATTTTATAATATGATTGTTCACATATGAATTTATTAGATGTATACACTTTAGGGAAAATTTATTAGTTCAATTTAATTGAAGTTATTCACTACCTATTATTTGCAAGTCTCTTTAAAAAGAAGCAAAGATTTAAAGATGATACTGTTCTCCTGATTGTATAAAATAAATTCATACAAACATAACTTTTTACTTTGTTTTATTCAGTCATGATATGGTTTGGCTGTGTCCCCACCAAAATCTCAACTTTAATTGTGTCTTTCAGAATTTCCACTTATTATGGGAGGAACCCAGAGGGAAGTAATTGAATCACGGGGGCTGGTCTTTCCCAGGCTATCCTTGTGATAGTGAATAAGTTTCATGGGATCTGATGGGTTTATCATGGATTTCCACTTTTGCTTCTTCCTCTTTTTTCTCTTGTTGCCATCATGTGAGAAGTGCCTTTTATCTCCCACCATGATTCTGAGGCCTCCCCAACCATGTGGAACTGTAAGTCCAATTAAACATCTTTTGTTCCCAGTTTTGGCTATGTTTTTATCAGCAGCCTGAAAACAAACTGGTACAAGTCATTTGACACACATTGTTTGGCTGCCTACCATGAGCATGTAACTTAGTATAGTAACAAAATATAAAGGCATTAGGGAGTTCCTCTGGAGGACTCACAGATTGTTTATAAAATTAGGGATTTGAATCATGCTTTGAAGTATGAAATTCTTCAGTAGCTAAATTTAAAGGATAGAAAATGAGCAAAGTAGAGGTAGCTACTTGAGCAGAGTGTAGAATTTGTTTCGATTATTATATTCAAATCATAATTGAGCTTTGATATCTTTCTACATATTTATTCAAAACTGGGACAATCCCTTGTTATGCTGCCCAGGCTAGAATGCAGTGGCTATTCACAGGCACACAGCTCACTGCAGCCTCAAACTCCTGGCCTCAAGGGATCCTCCTGCCTCAGCTTCCTAAGTAGCTAGGACTCCAGGTACATGCCATGGTGCCCAGCTGTATCTTTTATCTAAACATTAATAGGTTCCCTTCCCTCTTCTCTCTGCCTTACAATTTTCGTACACACTATAGGTAAATTAATCTTTGCACAACAAAGTTTAGGTTGTATCTTTATTGCTCAACACCTCAATGCCTTCAAACTCCTTCATGCTGAAAAGAATAAACACCTCCTTCTGGTTTTCAAGGCCTCTTTGGTGAAGCTTCAAACTCACTTTTCAACTTGTTCCTCCACATCCCTCCAATGCTTAACTCATTTACCTTAAGCGTCATTTTTCAAATGCACTTCACCTGGAATACTCCCTGCACCTCTATCCATACCCATCCTAAAGTTCAGATTTCCATAACGACAGCCTTGATTTCCCAGTGGATGAAGCTTCTTTTCTCTACCCTGATGTGAGTAGAAGGGTTCCCAAGATCAATGATAGGCCTGAGTTGTTATTACACCTCAAAGATGGCAGTGAGGGTTATGAAAAAGCTGCAGGGCTACCAAAGATGAGATTCCCTATGTCAAAGTACCTATCACTAGAAAGGATCAAATGTTGTATCAGGAGAATGTAATACCTACTCAGAAAGAAGATGGATCCCAAAGTCCCAAATCAAACAGACCAAAAATAAGTAATATTTTTTCTTGGGTAAGAAAAATAACCTGTGCGTTCTAATATTCTTCTCAGACTTGTTATAGAAATGAATGGCTATCCACTTCATGTCAACTCCAAAGGTCAGGAACATGCCCTACCATATCCTGGGTTTTCTTATAAAAATTCAGTAAGGAGAGATAAAGCCTGAAGCAGATTTACTATCTATCTAGAGTTGTCTTATTATTTACACTTCTTCATTCTTCCAGGGCTTCAATTAATAGTAAATATTCAGTTGGCAGCTATGATTGCACTCCAGGTGCTATAAATCGAAGACCAAAAGATCTCTTACTTTTAGTTTTTAATGATCAACTGTTCAGCAGTCCTGGGGTCTTTAAGAAGCATTTTTGTTACCCAAGTTTTTTATTACCTAAGTGAAAAGCTTATCATGAATGTTGAAATACAAGTTAGATTCCAGATGTGTGTGCAAACAGCATTGGAATAGAATAAAATCGTATGAAAGACCATGATCCCACTCTAATTTCATAATTTTTTCTTTAGAGTTGCTTGTTGATCTTGACACATCACTGAAATTTAGTGTGGAAGGAAGCTTGTTTCCTTGTTCTGGAAACCATTCCTTTTGAAACACACTCTTCTGTGGCATAGCAGGTATCTTGGCTCTGTGGTCTCTGATGACTCTTTGTAGAAGAAGCACACTATATAATTCTCTCTTTCCTTTCTAGAGAGTTGGATTTATTAAAGTGTGGCTGATTTTTTCTTATAATGTGTCAAACTGGCATTTTATTGATGTAGGTAGTGGTGTAATACCATAATACTTTTAATATAATTTTATATTATAGCAGGATTTGGTAGGAGAGTCACTAGCTTCACTTTATCTTCTTCCCCTCTCCTCTTTCTCCTTCTTCTCATGCCTTTTTAAATGAACAACTTAACACAGATTCACTTCCTTTGATATGTAATAAAACAAAATTTACTGATCAAATAACCTTTCTGAACTTTTTGCTGAATAACCTCCATACCTTTTAAATTCGAGTTGCAGAAACCCTAACAAGTGATTTAAAATAAAATAGAACAATTTCCCAAATCATGAGCAAATGAAAAGATAGCATGTTTATTTTTATTCTTGTGGAATAATCATTCTCACTGTTAGTTTTACTTATTAGAACTTACTAAAACCTAGGAATATTATAGTATGTAAATTATACATTAATATCAATTACAGTGAATAATTCTTTCCTTGATTATTAGAAATATTCATTTTTCTAAACCTACCAGAATCTTAAACCCGTCCTTGTTAAAAGGCAGTCATTAAATTATTTAAGCTCAACTGGAGAACGCTTTAGGTTTACAGTGGCATGGAAAGTTTTCAACATCAACTCTACACTCCCAAAGAATGGAATGTTTCAAAGTATTAACAGTTAACTGCTTAACAATCAACTTAAAAGATCTGGCTTTAAAAGTGCATGCACAGACATTTATTGTCTACAAGACTGGCATCACACAAGTGAGACCGGCTTTTTATACTTTCGCTTTTCACTCAGGGCACCTTTGACTAAGAAGACCATTTATCACGGTCACCATTGTCTGGCACTTTAGAGATCTCACTACCAACAGGAGCAGCAGGAGACTCCGGTTTAGAAGAAGAAACGGTTCCAAAATCATTTTTAAAGAATCTGAACCATTTAAAATTCTTTGTATTTTGACTTGTTCTATATTAGTAACAATGTCAGTAGCACTATTGTCAATGTGCTCTGAATACATACTTATTAAGGGGCAGCCAAGACATTAGAAGCTGTATAACTCTTAAGGTTGGCCTCCTTTTTATTCTTTTGCCAAAGGGCTGTGACTGACAGGCAAGGGGATGGCTTTAGTCGTGCTGGTCTTCATGGCCTCTTAAAATCAATGGGCTAGCTGAGTCCAGGGAAAGAGCGGGGGAAAACAGTCTGGTACCAGGAAAGGTACTTGGCTTCTCCATAATCCTGCAATTATCAAACCTTAAGTTTCAGCAGGAAATTTTAATAAATAACTTTTCAAGGGCATTTTAAATTGCACAATTTATTTCTAAAAATGAGTCAATAGAGTTGTCAGGATAAAACTACTCTCCAGCCAAAATATTGTCAGGTCTTTACAGGTTTTGGTAGCTGATTTTCTGATACTCATTCATCTCTCTGATAAATTAGTCTGAGAATAAAAGATGAGGCCATTATACCATGATGCTTTGTTGCTTGAAGTCCACAGGATGATTTTTCCTCTTAGAAAACACAGCAATGAGCATAATTTGAGGATTCATTCAAAATTCTTAGATAGGAAAATTAACCCTGAAATGCTCTGAGGTCTAAGAGATACAGACTGGAGTGGGGATCGGAAGGCCTCGTCCTTTTCCCAGTGTTGTCTGACCTGCTACAAAAGATGAGAGAGTTGGATTGCTTCACTTGCAGGATCTAGATTGGAAGTGTTAAAAATCCATATCTGCTATATCATTGCTTAGCTTATTAGCTTTTCTTTGGTTCTGCATAGATCTGACTTAATGTTGGGTAAAGGAGATTGGTAACATATTCCATCTTCCTTTTAGCAAACACACTACTGAGAGTAACTGCATCTGATGCACATACCTGTGGAAGAAGTCATCTCATGAGAGTTGTGTCTCTCTATTATATACCCTTGCTAGAACTTGTATACTTCTCCTTTAAAGAACTTCCCATAAGGGGACTTCAAATAAAAGCATGCACAGATATCTATTTAGAGTCTGTTTCCCCCACTGGACTCTGCATTCTAGGATTCAAGGAATTATATCAGTCTTACTCTCCAATGTGCCTAGCACATTGTCAAACATATAATATGAGGACTTATTAAGTAATTGTTCTATTAATAAATAATAAATTTAAACTAAAATACTTCAGAATCCCAATGGCCCTAACTTTGATACTTTGAAAAAGTAGAAAAATATAAATGAAGGATATGGGAATATTGGTCATTTTTTATTTTAATTTCACAGAAAACCCCACATTAATACTAAGGTTATTTTATAAACTTTTGTTTGTAACTAATCAAAATATTCAGATATTTTTGATAATGAGACTAACTTCTATTTTAAAAGAGTCAGTCTAATTCTTAAAGTTGTGGTTACATGCAATAGCATTCTATAAGCCAATCCTTTTGCCATCATCAAGAAAGAGATACATGGATAGGAAATCACTGTTATATTGATAAACAAGGCACTTTTTAGAAACCTAGAAATCTTGAGACAGAGCAATATGGATTCAAGTCCTGACTAACTCATTTTAACTCATTCTAAGCAAGTTACTTAACTTTTCATATCCATAAAATGTGGATAATAGACCTGATCAATAGGATTATTGTAAGGATAGCTTACATAACATATACAAAGCATCTATTATGGTGCTTGGTGCATAGCAAGCACCTCATGCATATTAATGGGACTATTATCATCATTATAACAGTACTTTTTAATCACAATTTGAGTATCTCAAGTCCACAAAAATGGGTTCTCCATTGAGTCCTCTAGAACTTATTTTCTGTGAACAACAAAGTTTACGTAATCTCAATGCCATCTTTGAAGTTTCTTTCCATCTCTTCCTGAATCGAGGCTATTTCTGAAGATCATAGCTTCCCCTGCTCTCACAGGGAAACACTTGGGCTCCCACATATCACACATCGTGAAGCCTGGAGGTGCCCTCCTTGATTTTCACTGCAGCTGTCAGCAGATTTTTCTCACTCCCTGTCAATCACCACAGAGCCAAAGAGGTACCTGGCATCAAACTATATTATCCAGGATCCTTCCTTGTGCTCTACCTCACAATTACTTGTTGGGGTCCGGCACGTCTGCCGGGGGGCTACCAACCTGCGGGAGTCCCCAACACCGCCAATGTAGATGTCTCATTCAACCTGAGGGAGAGAGAGCGCAGAAGTGAAAGAAAAGAGAAAAGCGGAGTCTGGAGGGCTGGCTTAGGCTATGTCCAAGCAGCAATTTTATTTTTGCAATATGTTCCATTATATAGTTTTCTGAAGTTAATGTGGTTTACGCCAGATCAACATACTTAAGTTACAGTAAGCAAGTTATGCCCACTAAGTTACGCCCAGTAAGTAAGTTAAGCCCAGTAAGTCAGTTACACCCAGTAAGTTATGGTAAGTAAGTTACGCCCAGCAAATAAGTTACACCCAGTAAGTTAAGGTAAGTAAGTTACGGTTACGCCCAGCAAGTTATGGTTACGGTTACACCCAGTAAGTTACAGTAAGTTACCAAGTGTAAATACTTAAGTTAATATTTTACAATGAAGGTAACAAGGGTCCAAAATGAACACAATCAAGCAATAAACCATAAGGAGCCGAAAGTGGACACAATGCCTCCCAAGTCCTCATATCCATAAAGTAATGTCTGTTAATTATTTTGAATAGCATAGTCCCTCTCTCGGTTCCTGCTTTCCCTCAGCTCGACTCCCCCAACTGGGGATCTGTGTCCGGGCTCAAGCTCACCGTATGGCGAGGCCCATTTCCTAGGGGCCTCACACAGGAGCGATCCCCACAGATCCCTCAATTACTTCTCTCATCATGGAATCTTCTGGAAATTGACCCACTGTTTTTTCTGTAGACTCTTGGCATCATTCTCGGCAATTTTTAGAACCACATAGATGGGAGAGAGATCCAAGATGGCCAATTAGCAACAGTTCAGGATTGTAGCTCCCAGTGAAAGCGCACAGAGTGAGTGTATGCCACACTTCCAGATGAACTTTTGTTGCCCACGGACCAAGAGATTCCCAGCAGAGGAGCCCCATGGGTTGCCAGCATGACTCTTTTGGCTGGCGTGGCTGTTTTGCTGGTGCTCTGGAGCGGCGGTTCTCAGTACAGAGTGTATGGGACTGGGTGCCCTTTTGGTTGGCATTTGGAGCTCCAGGAAGGCAGAGTCACCCATTCAGCTGATTGAAGGGAGGACTAAAGTGGGGAGCCAGACCTGGAGATTCCCAGGCAGAAAGGCGCCACAAATCTCAATGCCGCTGTTTCAGCCGGCACAGTGGCCCCACAAAAAAACAGCAATTAAAAGTGCTGAAGATTGAGAGTTTCACAGCAAGCACAGCTGAACCCGAGAAGGTTCAACTCTGTGGGGGAGGGGCATCTGCCGAAGGAAAACTAAGAAACAGAAAAAACTTCATCCCCAACAAGCTGGATGTCCACTTAGAGACCCAATCTGAAAGTCAGCAATTACAAAGATGACAGGTGGGTAAATCCACAACGATGGGAAGAAACCAGCACAAAAAGGCTGAAAATACCTAAAATCAGAATGTCTCTCCTCCTACAGGGGATTGCAGCTCCTCATCAGCAATGGAACAAGGCCTGATGGAGAATGAGTGTGATGAATTGACAGAATCAGGCTTCAGAAGGTGGATAATAAGAAACTTCTGTGAGCTGAAAGAACATGTTCTAACCCAATGCAAAGAAACTAAGAACCTTGAAAAAAAAGTTTGACGAAATGCTAACAAGAATAGACAACTTAGAGAGGAATATAAGTGAATTAATAGAGCTGAAAAACACAGTATGAGAACTTTGTGAAGTATGCACAAGTTTTAACAGTCAAATTGATCAAGCAGAAGAAAGGATATCAGAGGTCGAAGACCAACTTAATGAAATAAAATGAGAAGACAAGGATAGAGAAAAAAGGGTAAAAAGGAATGAGCAATGTCTCCAAGAAATATGGGACTATGTGAAAATACCTAATCTACATTTGATAGGTGTACCTGGATGTGACAAAGAGAATGAGTCCAAGCTGGAAAATATTCTTCAGGATATTATCCAGGAAAACTTTCCCAACCTAGCAAGGCAGGACAATTCTCAACTCCAGGCAATACAGAGAACACCACAAAGATATTCCTCAAGAAGAGCAACCCCAAGGCACATAATTGTTAGATTCACTAGGGTTGAAATGAAGGATAAAATACTAAGAGCAGCCAGAGAAAAAGGCCAGGTTACCCACAAAGGGGAGCCTATCAGACTCACAGCAGTTTTTTCAGCAGAAACTCTACAAGCCAGAAGAGAGTGGGGGCCAATATTCAACATCCTCAAAGAAAAGAACTTTCAACCCAGAATTTCATATCCAGCCAAACTAAGCTTGAAGGAAAAATAAATGTTTTTGCAAACAAGCAAGTACTCAGAGATTTCATCACCACCAGGCCTGCTTTACAAGAGCTTCTGAAAGAAGCATTACACATAGAAAGGAACAACCAGCATTAACCATTCCAAAAATATACCAAAAGGTAAAGAGCATCACCATAATGAAGAATTTACATCAACTAATGGGCAAAACAGCCAGCCAGCATTAAATGGCTGTATTAAACTCATATATATCAATATCAATCCTAAATTTAAATGGACTAAATGCCCCAATCAAAAGACACAGACAGGCAAATTGGATAAAAAGCCAAAATCCATCAGTATACTGCATCCAGACCCATCTCACATGCAAGGATACACAAAGACTCAAAACAAAGGGATGGAGGAAGATTTACCAACCAAAGGGTGGGGGGGAAGTAGGAATTGCAATTCTCTCGTCTCTGATAAAGTAGACTTTAAAGCAGCAAAGACCAAAAGAGACAAAGAAGGATATTACATAATGTTAAAAGGATCAATGCAACAAGAAGAGAGACTTAGGCTCCCACAGAATAATAGTGGGAGACTTTAGCTCTACATTGTCAATATTAGACAGACCAACAAGACAGAAAATTAACAAGGACATCCAGGACTTGAACTCAGACCTGAAATAAGTAAACTTAATAAACATTTATAAAACGGTCCACCCCAAATTCACAAAACATACATTTTTCTCAGTATCACATCACACCTATTCTAAAAGTGACCACAAAATTGGAAGTAAATCACTCCTCAGTAATTGCCCAGCATTTTACAGGTTTAAATGAAATATTGTTTGGCTGCTTGTTTGTTATTTTCCTGCCTTATTCCTTCCTGTCTCCATTGTTAAGCACATTTATTGGCATAAAATAGGTTTTTAATACCCATTTTTGGACTGCATTCTAGCCTGGGCAATAGAGCAAGATTCCAGTTCTCTCTGCCTCTTTCTCTTCCTTTTTCTTTCTCTCTTTTATTCTTTTTTCTTTCTCTTCCTTTCTCTTTCTCTTTCTTCTTTTCTTTCCTTATATTCCTTTCTTTCTAAAGAAAAGAGAGAGAGAAAAAAAGAACCACACAGATGGTTCATCTGATGCTGACTTCAGTTCATTGACCATAGCACCAATCTTTTCCTGAACCCCTCTTCAGATACCCAGGCCTGTGGATAGAACTCACATTTTGCCATCACCAATAACTGCCTCTCTTGCAAATGCCCAAATTCAAGCGTTCTATATTTTGGCTGCCATCTTATATTTTAACCAGCTTACTTTCTATATCAACATAACTGTAGTAATTCTTCAACCACTCGTAAGCTCCAATCCATTGCTCCCTCCACTTTCTCACTCTCTATAATTTCTGTCCACATCCTTACCACTCCTACTTACTAGCTTTGCTCCCATGGTCCTTTATTGAAATCATTAAAATGTTTTTTTGCAAATGTTTGTATAACTCTAATATACTTTTCCACTCCTTGTTCATATCTGATGGTAAAAATAATAAAATGCTTTTATTTTAATCTGAAAACAGCAGTGAAAAGAGAATTTCACTTTGCTATCACTAAATCTGTTACTCATCTTAATGTAACCTTAATCACTAAATCTGTTACTCATCTTAATGTAACCTTATTCTCTATATTATTTTCCCTCTCCCAATAAATAATTACTGTTCCATAGAAAGCTAACCCCCTCAACTTGGTCTCCATCCCCTTATCTCTTACTTAAAGACTTTTAAAGTCCTTCTATCCCCTTTGCCATCAGTTCCCACCCCCAACTCCCCACTATTGGATCATTTCCGAAAGCATAAAAACATAACAGTCTAATTAAAAATTCCCCTACCTTCAGCTCCCATCACTCTTCTTTGTAGCCTTTTGCAACAAAGCTCCTTCAGTGATTAGTTTATGCTCACTATATGTTCACTTCCTAATCCCCTCTTTAATGTCTTATCAGAATTTTGTCACCACCTTACCACTGAAGCTGCTCTTAATAAGGTCACCAACAAATCCATATTATGAAAAATCCAAGATCCATTCTATTTCTTCATCATGTTCAAACCCTCAAAAGTCGTGGACACAAATGATTACTCTTTTGTTCTTGACTGATTATTCACTGTTAACTTGACTCCTAAGACACCAGCTTCTTTTGTTTTCCTCCTACTTTACTGAATATACAAAATCATTCCTTTCTGTCTTTCCTTATTCTCCCTTGAAATATTGTCAGCCCAAGGTTCTTTCTCCTCTCTATTTATAAATACATCTGAAGACAATCTCATTAGCTTCTGTGACTTTAAACATAGTATAATTTTATGCCAACTCTCAAACCTTTATCACCATCCCTGAACTTAATATTCAAAAATTCTTTCTCATTATATATAAACAAAATTCTGATATCTACTCACTGTCATGCCCAAATCTGACTCTCCTAACTTCTCCCTATCTCAAGTAATAGCACAACCACACATTTGTTGCTCAGGCAAAAATGCTAAGCAGTTCCTTTATTTCTCACTTTCCTCAGTAGGGCTTTTTCATTCAACCAGCAAATTTCCAAGCTTCATGAGCCATATTATCTAAATACATCAAAATTTGACCTTCTTCTCATCATCTATACTGCCAAAGGCCTACTCCAAGCAACAATTATCTGTGGCCTGAGATAATTATTAATCTGATATATTAGATAATTACTAGACAGATACATTAGTCTTCTAATTGTTCCTTCTAGTTAATTTATAACTCCCATAGTATATTTTCTATGAAGCTATTAAATATATATTTAAAAAGAAAAAGCATATGATGATATTATTTTCCAAGATTTTATCACTGCCACTCACTATCAAGCCAAAACCGTAGGACGACTTGTCTTCACATTGTGAATAACACAGGAAGTCTTCAGTCTTCATTGTAAAAGCCTTACATTTAATGGTTCTCGATGCTTTTTCACTCACTCATTCACTCCACTCTAACCACGTGAGTACTGTTGATGCATCTCATTGAACCAAGGTCATCCCTACCCAAGTCTTGACAGTGACTGCTCTGACCAATGGGAAATGCCCTTTGTTAGATCCTTATGTGATTAGCTCTTTCCCATCTTCTCAGTCACTGTTTAAGTGTCATCTCCCTACAAAGGAATTTCATGATGGCTTTACTTAAAATATCTCCTTTAATCATGAACATTCCCTTTATTATCTGCTTTTTTTTAATCGTACTCAACATCGTCAAATTATATATGCATAGACATCCACGTGCACCTCACCTACTGGTTTGTTTATTGCTTTCTTCCAATAGATTTTTTTTTAACTTTGTCAAGATGGGGTCTCACTATGTTTCCTAGGCTGGTCTTCAACCCTTGATCCTCTCGCCTTGGCCTCCCAAAGTGCTGAGTTTATAGGCATGAACCACGGTACCAAGCCCCAGAAGAATTTAAGATTTGTGAAAGAGATTGATTTTGTTCAATGCTATAATTTCATGGCATAGAGCAGTGCTTACCCAAAACAAAAATGAGAATGAAATTAAAATTGTAATTAAATATATAGAGAAATTACCTTATTCTCATCAAAGGTTTTTTTTTTTAATTGTTTAGTTTGGAGAGGGTTAGAAATATAATCTTATCCAGTCAGCAGGCTGTGCTCCCTGCCATGGCAACCCTAGATATATCTGCTTTTAAATAGGTCTTAAGAGCTTTATAATAACTGGCTTTTTTCATACCCAAGGAGGCTAAAAATATGTTGCATCAGGGAGGCAGTAACAACAACAAAGGAACAATCTGAGTTCAACTATTTCATTTTTGTATTCAATTCTGCTGCCCTTGACTTAGTCCCCTTGGATTGGTAGAGGGCAGCCCTTAGGAGTTTAATCACTGCCTAATGTGTCTGAGCCCCAACTTGACTTGGAAAAAGCTTCTTGGCCAATTAAAAAAAAATCAGTAAATATTAAACCCTTACTGTATGTTAAATACTTCTGAATACATTGAAGGAACTCCAGTGGATAAGATGAACTCTGGTATTTCTAGCCTTCATTCAGTTAACAGTCTATTGGGAAGACATTCATTATCAAGACATTGCAGGTGTGATAGGCGTTACAAAGGGAAATTACAAGGTGCCGCATCCCAGTGGTTCTCTCTGCCTAGAGATAGTCCTTCTTCAATCCTTGAGGGTTTAGGTGCCTTTGGTTTTACTCCTGCTGCCTGCCTGCTTCCTCAGATTCCCAGCAACTTGAATTCCTGTCTTTTCCTCTTGTGTCTTAAGAGTTTCCTATTGATATTGATAAAGAAGTTATTTTCACTCTGGACCAATTACATTCCAAGAGCCTTAGCCACTAAAGATCTGAAAAGTCAGGCAAGAAAGTTCCGTTATGACTTTAGCATCCCAGGAACTTTTCTACCAACCTGATATTAACTCTACCTTGCAACCAGAGGTAATTTTTAAAAAATTATTATTTATCATTGAAATGCTTACTACCCAGTAGTGCCCAGAAAATAAAAGTGCCCTATCTTTATAATCAGCTGTTGATAAGACTCGGGAAGCAATACTCTACTAAGCCCACTCTCCAATTCCAATCACTAGCCTAGGGATAATTACTGTTAAACTGTATGCGAATCAACTTGAAATCTCCCACAAACTCTGGAATGTGATTTGCTGATAAATTTTACAGGGTTCACAGAAAAATATAGAAATTATAAACTATTTCAATGAGAATATTTACCTTCTTTGGGTTGGAGAAAAAGAGATGAGGAATGATATTAAAATGAACTTGACATGTTGTGAACATGCTGTGGTCATGTTATATAGCAGAATGGCAATGAAGTAGGAACAGACAGTTTTTTCATTTGGACATTTTAAAGAAAGGCTGTTTTAATATTTGATAGATATGGGCTTGCGAGCTTGAAATAAAAGAGAAAGTTATATTTGCTTCTTTTCTTTTACTTTTAGATTCTTTTTCAAAGCCTTCATGACTTGTAGTTTCTCAAGGTTAACATATTCAAGCTAAGATTCCCACCAAGCATTTGATTTATTAAAGCACGTGTAGCTTCTTACTGAGTGCAATTCTGAACCTCTCCTAGTGTACATTTTTAAAGTAAGTGTGGTGAAGCAAAGCAAAAATTGTGTCTCTTTTGTGAATGTGAGTGCCAGTTCTTCTGGCAGAACACTTAATTTCCAAGATGAATGTGTAATTGACACTGGATGAAGCACATTTAAGCTTTTAACCCTCCTACAAAATAACTGAACCACATTGTGATTTTAACTTTTTTCTGTATCTGCTGTAAGCCAAGGCTTTTTGATTCACTGGCAATAAATACACTTCAGAATTTCACAGGTCAAAACAGGACTGATAATGAGTTCTTTGCTATTAATGAATTAGACCAATTATGGAAACTATATGATACAAACCCACCTAAAAAATAATGTGTCATTAAAAAGCTTAGTTTATGATCACTTAATGTACTTATCATAAACCTTTTTAAATCAGTAATTGAATTAAAAAATTGAGAAACATTAAAAAATACATGAGGCTGATAGAATACATTTGGTCTATACAAATTAACCAAGTATCAGGCCCTATTTAAAATCATGTACTATCAGACTTTTGTTTGGTTTGTAGATTTATACTTTATGTCCTAATATCAGTGTTTTAAAAACATGCATTTTTGTTATACATTTTATGCATTAAATTATTGCTCTGACTGCACACTATTTTTCAGAGTAACTAAACTGCAGAGACCCTCATTCTTAAATAATGGGATGTTTGAGCTACTGACGTTTTATTACTTGTACTAAAATAATATTTCCTATTCTCTGAGATTCTCAACTGTAAAGAAGTTGCTTGTTCATGTTAAGGGACGCATTTTTTTATTTTTAATTTTTAAGGATACATAATAGTTGTACATATTTATGGGGTGTGTGTAATATTTTGATACAAGCATATAATGTGTAATGATCAGATCTGGTTAACTGGGATTTCCATCTCCTCAAACATTTATCATTTATTTGTGTGGGGAACATTCTAAATCTTCTCTTTGAGCTATTTTGAAATATGCAATAAATTATTGTTAACTATAGTCACCCTATACTCCTACCAAACATTAGTTGTTTTATTTTATTTTATGTTTTTGAGATGGGGTCTCACTCTGTCACCCAGGTTGGAATGCAGTGGTGCAATCAAAGCTCACTGCAACCTCTGCCTCCCAGGTTCAAGTGACTATCCTGCCTCAGCCTCCTGAGCAGCTGGGATTACAGATGGCCACTACCATGCCAGACTAATTTTTGTATTTTTTAGAAACAGGGTTTTACCATGTTGGCCAGGCTGGTCTCAAACTCCTGACCTCAGGTGATCCACCCACCTTGGCCTCCCAAAGTACTGGGAATACAGGCATGTGCCACATTTTATTCCTTCTATCTAACTGTAGTTTTGTACCAATAAAACAACCCCCTTTTACTAACTCCCCTCTTCACTCCCCTATGTTAACTAACAAATATTATAAGCACTATCAGAAATACAAAATTTTAGAAAAAAAAGTGTAATCAATTTATGACATATATTAAGATTAGGATGTTAGACTAATTTTTCACTTTCTTATATTTGTGTATTTAGATTTTTAATGTAAAATTACTTTCAATTATACCTTTAACCTGTTTGAAAGTTATCTCCTCTCAAAAGATCCTGCTTCTTGACACTAATGGAGTCTTGCTCTGTCGCTAGGCTGGAGTGCAGTGGTGTGATCTCTGCTCAATACAACCTCCTCCTCCCAGGTTCAAGAGATTCTCCTGCCTCAGCCTCCTGAGTAGCTGGGACTACAGGCATGCGACACCATGCCCCACCAATTTTTTGTATTTTTAGTAAAGACAGTGAGGGAATGTGTTCTCTTTCCGGGTCCACAAGGGGGCGGAGTTTCAGGGGCAAGAACTTCCCAGCGCCTTTTCCCTGCTTCCATGCCTCTCCTTCTGGGAGATTTAACGGATTCTGTTTCAATTTTTACGGGTACAGAACAGGGTCAAAAGTCAATCACTCCAGCAGAAGTTTAAGAAAACTACTTTCATTGGCCAGGGGCTTGGAGAAGGTCAGAGTTCCTCCCAGGTTAAAAGTCCCCTTCTTCCACACCCCTTTAGATTCCATACTTAGGTCCCCTTCCACACTCCCTTCGTGGAAGCTGTCTTTCCTCTCTGGGATTTCCCCTCTGCGGTCCCCTTCCACACTTTCTCCTTGAAGCTGGTCTTCCCCTCCTAAACTCCATCTCTCTCAATTCCCTTCCACTCAGTGTGGAAGCTGCTTTCCTCTCCTGGATTCCATCTTTTTTTTTTTTTTTTTTTTTTTTTTTTTTTGAGATGGAGTTTCGCTCTTGTTACCCAGGCTGGAGTGCAACGGCGCGATCTCGGCTCACTGCAACCTCCGCCTTCTGAGTTCAGGCAATTCTGCCTCAGCCTCCCGAGTAGCTGGGACTACAGGCACACGCCCCCATGCCCAGCTAATTTTTTATAATTTTAGTAGAGACGGGGTTTCACCATGTTGACCAGGATGGTCTCGATATGTTGACCTCGTGATCCACCCGCCTCGGCCTCCCAAAGTGCTGGGATTACAGGCGTGAGCCACCGCGCCCGGCTGGATTCCATCTTTCTGGATTCTCTCACTCAGTGTGCGAGGAGCTTTCCTTGTCTGGTTTTCCCCCCATGGGAACCCTTCTCACTCAGTGTGAGACCGGCTTTTCTTTCTCTCACTCAGTGTGAGAGTGTTTCTTTCTACCTTCTTCTCCTTTTTCTCTCTCTGCTTAAATAAATCACTTTCTACAAAAACTTTTTTGGGGTCCGATATTTACACCCAAATCACACCCACTGTGGTCCCCTCTCCCATTCTTGAGAGAGCAAGAGACCACGAGCCTGGAGCCCACTGAGGAGTGAGCAGAGTGCTCCCTTGCATCTGAAAACCCACCAACAACAGGATTTCATCGTGTCATCCAGGATGGTCCTGAACTCTTGACCTTGTGATTCACCTGCCTCAGCCTCCCAACATGCTGGTATTACAGGCATAACACCATGCCCAATTTATCTTTTAAAAAGTATTTCTATTATTCTAGAGATTGCAGAAAGCCTCCAAGTCCAATACCTTGCTGACACAAGACACAGTGCTTAAACTCTCTAAGGAACGAAAGGCTCTTTCTAGTGAGGAGACTGTTCTTCAATGCTCTAACATCAACAAGTTGGATCTATTCAATTGCATAAAAATACAAAATCTATCTACTGGAATTCTTCTTGGAAAACTCCTATTTCAAATTCATCTTAACTATTTTTATCCATTTAATTTTCTTGGCTGAACTGCTCCCCAGTTAATCTTCCTCAATCCAACCATGCCATTCAGGTTGTTCATAAGCTGATGGTGAGTACTAATATAACCACCAGAGGAGTTCTTCCTGAGCACTACGTAAAGAAAGATCGCTGCATTGTAGTGGAGAATGAGTTTCATGGACACAAGTCTGGCCACAGCTCCTAGGGCAGGGGTTTTTCAAAGGCAGTTCGGACGAAGGGGTAGGGGTGGCCAGGTAACAGGTGCTTGCTGCTGATTGGCTGGGAAGAAGATGGACTCACAGTGGGGGTTGAAGCTGTCTTCCTGCAGGCTGAATTACCTCTGAGTGGGACCACAGGGGAGGGGTTCGCAGGTCCAGGTGGAGCCATGGGTGTTAGACATGAAAAAAAACCTGAAAAGATATGTCAAAGGTCAATCTTAGGTTCTACAATAGAGATGCTGTTTGCAGGAGTAATTGGAGAAGTTGCATGTCTTATACCTCTGGAATAATGGTTGACAATTGTTTATGTCTGAGCCTTAGAAGAACCCAGTCTCCTCTCCCCTCCCTAAGCCTGATGGCTTTATAAAAGCAGTTGAGTTTGGGGGTAAGGCCTATTATCATTTAAACTGTAGCCTAAATTTCTTCTAGAGTTAACTCAGCTGACTGCCGCAGGAATAATTAAGGAAAAGGCAAGATGGGGGTGGGTTAGCTTAGCTTACTGTTAACAATTTTTGTCACTGATACAATTTTTGCAAAGATGGTTTCGCTGTTACTCAAGGCTTCGTTGTTGTTGTTGTTGTTGTTGTTGTTGTTGTGAGACAGAGTCTTCCTCTATCACCCAGGCTGGAGCGCAGTGGTTCAATTTCAGCTCATGGCAATCTTTGTCTCCTGGGTTCAAGCAATTAATCCTACTTCAGTACTCAAGCTTTTATTACATATGCTCCATCAGGCAGTATTTTGTCCATCTTCATTTTCTATAGTTTATAAGAATAATGACTTTTCATTTTATAGTATAAAATTGTATAACATTGAAGGTGTTTTGAAAGTAGCCTCTATACCTATTATTGCTCTTAATAATCTTTGTTATCAAGAGAACAAAATGTTTCTCTCTTTCTATATCAGGAAGTGACTTCAAATGTCTCTGTTTATGACAATCAGTCATTAAAAATAGACTGCCTCACCATTTTTTCTTCCACTCCCTCAAAAACATTTTTTTTCTTAGACATAAAGGTTTCCACATGTTGTAGAAAAGATTTCCAGGGGCATGTAGAATATATTCGTGGCACTCTTATCAGAGGTGTTTGAACAAGAGCAACTCCAACTTAAATAGGAGCTGGGTAAAATGAGGCTGAGACCTACTGGCCTGCATTCCAAGATGGCTAAGGCATTCTAAGTCACAGGATGAGAGAGGAGGTCAGCACAAGATACACATCATAAAGACCTTGCTGATAAAACAGATTGCAGTAAAGAAGTCGGCCAAAACCCACCAAAACCAAGATGGTGATGAGAGTGACCTCTGGTCGTCCTCACTGCTACACTCCCACCAGTGCCATGACAGTTTACAGATGCCATGGCAATGTCAGGAAGTTACCCTATAAGGTCTAAAAAGGGGAGGCCTGAATAATCTACCGTTTCTTTAGCATATAATCAAGAAATAAGCATAAAAATGAGCAACCAGTAGTCCTTGGAGCTGTTCTGCATATGGAGTAGCCATTCTTTATTTCTTTACTTTCCTATTAAACTTGCTTTCACTTTACTCTATGGACTTGCCCTGAATTATTCTTGTGTGAGATCCAAGAACACTCTTTTGGGGTCTGGATCCAGACTCCTTTCCTGTAACATCTTTTTGGTGACCACGGAAGGGACTGTAGTGCAGAAACCCCCGATCCAAAGGTTGACACTGGGTAAGTGGTGGGGTCCAGTAACATCTTTGTCCTGAACCCTGAAGGGACAATACTAAAGAAACCCTGCAACCCAAAGGAAATAGACTGCAGCACTGATTGGCTGACTTTGAGTAAGTGGTGAGGTACCCAGGTAAAGGATGGAATGACTGGGTTAGAGGCTCAAGGTAAGGAAGTTAGAGTTTCTCCTAAGGCAGAATGGGTTGGAGGCCCCTCTTAATAAAAGGCAAGGATGCCGGATCGGCCTTGGGTTAGAGGCCCACCTTAGAAGGGTTAAAGTCCCTTCTAACATTTAAGGGGTTAGAGACCCCTCTCGCTAAAGTCACTTTCATCTAAGAACAGGTTTGGCACTACGGGATGTTAACTGCTATTCTCTTTGGAATAACTTGCCTTTTAGGCTTAGCAGCCTGAGCTTCTCAGTGTCGACTGCAATTGGTGGGTCTTTTCTCTGGCCTCCATGAACACCTCATTCCGCACCCTGCCACAGGCAATGTTTTTCTCTCTCTTTTTACTTTTATCTTTTCTATTACTCAGGGAGACCATCTTGCCCAAAGACGACATGTTAAAACTCCTGGTTGGAGGTTGGATTAACTATGATTGGGCTCAACCGGGGACAAGTTTCAGCCTTGCCAGTTTGTTATTGGATGCTAAGCAAAGTGTCTAATGTCTATGTTTTGTCACACGTATTTTGCTCTGGCCAAAATGGAAAAAGATACTTTTCCCTTTTGTTGCTGCTTGGCCCCCAGGTCTGTGGTGCAGCCAGCGGGGTCACTAGGGCTGGTCAGGGAACGGAAACCCAGAAACCCAGCATGCTGGAAAAAGGGAAGGATTTCTTACCAGCCAGACTTCTGGCCTGTTGCTCTCTCTCTCTCTCTCTCTCTGTGCAAACCCATTGAATGAATGGTAAAAATTACTGTTTAACTCCTTTGTAAAGTTTTGATTAATGGAAGAAAGGATTTGTGAGGCTGGCTAGGCTTAAACTGTAGTAAATCTAGCTTTGTGTGTCTTTCTGCAGTGTTCTGTCATAAAGAGGGGTACCTTAGGACAGATTGGGGCCTAGGACCCCTGTATACCTGCTTTTCAAGATGGCCCAGCAAACTGGTCAATTACAAACTTTGCTGCAGGTCCCTGAAAAATCTGTATGAGGCTTTCTTCTTGTCTTGTATGTCCTTGAGAGCTTGACCTTGTAATCATGTGGCCATGCTTTCTTTCTTCACAATGGCAGCCCAGGTTTGGGGTTCAATTCTGGGCTTAGGGGATGAGTCCTTTATCTTCTTGTGTCTGTGTATTTACATGTGTTGTGCGTGTGATATAAAATAAGCTTTAATTGGTTTAAAAATAGTAAGTGCATAAATCAAATATTTCATTTAAAAAAGTGTCACACATAATGCCTTTACTTACAGTGACTTAAGTAATCTTTGGGAAATAAAGACAGTTTTAAAGATTAGTGGTAAAATAAAAATACCTTCAAAAATGTAAATATTTGGTCTAAATTATACAGGTCAGATATTAAGTCTGCTAAATGGTGTAAGATTATAAACTGCTTCTTTGACTTTTGAAAATTGTTCAATTTTTTTGGAGCATGAAATTCTAGGTGGGGCCTGGCACATGTGGAGTAAGATGCTGGAAAGAGTCAGACCTTATCTGTACTTCTGTCTGGGTCATACGGGTCATACCTAGAACATAATTAAAATCCCTTACTTACCAAGGTTTTCACCAAAGTAAAAGTCACTAAGAGTTAACAGTGTAACATATATTTGAGACTACTGAAGAAATAGTTTTACAGGCAAGGTGTGTAAGAAAAATGAAATGAGCATTTGGTAAAAGATTATCAGAAGGCATTTGAATGTGACTTTTTTTTTTTTTGCCTAAAGGGTTAAAGAATTGTTTTAAGTAAAATAGGAAAAATCTGAATGTTTCAGCAATTGTGGAAAGTTTGTGAAAAATTAATTTTAAAACAGATTCTGTGTGTGGACATTGGCTAAAGTTAAAGGGGTATTTAGTTTTTCCATAAACTAAACACTGGAATAAAAGCACAACAGGTTGTTCTTAAAGCCCAAACCTGCTTATAATCCACTCCTTAACAAAACTTTGTGAAGGGTTTAACATTCTTTGGGTTATATTCATATAAATTTGTTATTGGTATGTGTTGAAAAATTGTACAAGATTCCAAAAATTATAATATTCCTCAGTATATGTCATCAGCAATAATTACAATTGTTACATAAAATCATTGTATACCACAAAGGTAACCAAATTTCTTTGTCAGTTGTGTTTTTAACTGTGGCTCTCCTAAGATATTTTGTCATCCACCAACAATTGTTGTCTTGTTTTGGTCCTCTTTAGAAGGCGGTTTATAATCAGCTCTAAAACTCTAACATGTATTCTTAAATGCACATTTCTGATAACTTTGAAGATTGTCACATTAGAATAGAAGAAACGACTTTCAGAACTCTCAATGAGAACTGGAATGTTCATGAATATCAAACAGAACAAAATTTAACTGCATGGACTGAATTATAAAAGCTGTTTACAGCTTGTAGCAATTAAGTAAAGCATACTCCTATAAACAAAATTTGGAGCATATTTGTTTCTCTCTATCTAATTTCTCCAGAATTTAGAAGCTATTTGTGAGTATTCTTAATTTCTGGCAATGTAGTTATTTGCATAAGTACAATAAGAATCTATTTTCCTTTGCAACAAGACACCATTGGAGAAAGTGGTTATTCTACCAATGCTTTAACTGGAATGGCATGCTTTCCTTTAAGGAATCAAATTTGACTTGTAAAGCCAATAAAAGACCCTTAGAAAACTGGCCTCATACTTGGCTTACACAGTCCCTATACAGAATTTCTGACCTGTAGTAAGTAAAGAATGTCACTTTCTAACAGGTCCAGGAGCCGCAAGTTATCTTGGGACCTCAAAAGGAGAAGTATTTACCCAACTCATAGGTACTTGAGGGTACAAACCCATGGCAGGTCTCAGTTCTAAAAAAGTCTTATCTAAAATTTCTTCTATGAAACAACAGAGTTCCATCCAAACCAATTTTAAAAGAGCTTATTTGAAAAATCATTATTCTTGCTGTACTTTATACAAATAATCAGGCCAAGGATAATAAAGCAAATGGATCTTACCATGATTTATATTTATTAAAAATAGAAAACTGGAGAGAAATATTATGTTTCAAGAACTATAGTACACTTTTTATTAAATTCTAGTGTCTTCATTTTTTTTTAAGTTTGTTTCTGAAATTTAGGCTAACCCTGCTTTTTCCTTAAACCAACCAGTAATCGCTGATGGCTGCTCAGAAGAAACAAGAGGGTTGGGTAACAAAACTCTGAATCAGCATTCAAATTCTGGGCATGTACTAGAATCATCTAGTAACTCCATATTACCTTGATTCCCACAGTTGTCCAGCCTTCTAATTTAGTTTACTTGGGATATGTTACTTATTTTGCTTTACTCTTGTGTAATATGTTGCTATTGTACTCTTTGTATATGAATGAGGATAAGCTTACTCAACATTTTCTTAAATTAAACACTTATTAATCTTCCAGATATCAACTTTTGTTGGAACTAAGGAGTTATGAATGGCCCTCACCATAGTGATGCTTTCTGAGTGCCTCTCTATCCTGAATATGAGAGACCCTCATGGTTACACAGGAATATCATTGCCCCTATTCAGCCTGAAGAAGTCATGGAAGATGGATCTTCATCTCTCTGCAACTCTTAAGATTAAAGTTTCTCTTATAAAAGGGAAAACGTCAGAGGTGTTTGAACCAAAGCAACTCCATCTGAATAGGAGCTGGGTAAAATGACGCCGAGACCTATCGGGCTTCATTCCCAGACTGCTAAAGCATTCTAAGTCACAGGATGAGAGAGGAGGTTGGCACAAGATACAGGTCATAAAGGCCTTGCTGATTAAACAGGTTGCAGTAGAGAAGCCAGCCAAAAACCCACCAAAACCAAGATGGCAATGAGAATGACTTCTGGTTGTCCTCACTGCTACTCTCCCACCGGCACCAGGACAGTTTACAGGTGCCATGGCAATGTCATGAAGTTACCCTACGTGGTCTAAAAAGTAGAGGCCTGAATGTGGGATAGTCATATTCAGGCTACTATGGAGTAGCAGTAGTACTATAGAGCAGCCACTCTTTTATTCCTTTACTTTCCTAGTAAACTTGTTTTCACTTTACGAACCTGCCCTGAATTCTTTCTTGCATAAGATCCAAGAACTATCACTTGGGGTCTGGACCTGGACCCCTTTCCTGTAACAGTCTCACCATTTACTAGTAAGTTTCTTATAAAATTGTTGTTTTCTTGGTCTTATAAACTGTTCATTAATTTATAGAATAGACTTTCCACATAAATGATGCCAATACAATTAAACTGAGTGACAATATTTGAAACCATTAACTATAATTTTTTAGATAAACGTATCTCAGTAGTTATACTTTAAGGAGTGATAATTCTATCTTTCTGTCACAAATAGCAATTTTTCAAAGTGGCTTGAGGGAAGCCACATACTGACAACACACATTTACACTCAAATTTTGGAAGTAAGAATATAGTGAATATCCCCCCTAAATTAAACCAAGTTTCTTTTTGATAAATTGTAGGCTTTTTTTTTTTAATTCAATACTCTGCTATAGGAACACACAGGCTTAAGTTAACTGTGTTAAAGTTCTGACTACTTTTATTGCCAGCAGAGAATCTGTATGGGTCTGCAGCAACCTTGATTCTTTTCTTCTTGGAAGAAAGAATTTGACGGAGGGGCATAAGGCAGAAAGAGAGGCTGAGGCAAATTTTAGAGCAGAAGTGAAAGTTTATTAAAAAGCTTTAGAGGAGGAATGAAAGGAAGTAAAGTATATTTGGAAGAGGGACAAGCAGGCAACTTGATAGATGAAGTGTGCTGTTTGACCTTTTGACTTGAAGTTTTATATGTTGCCATACTCCTGGGGTCTTGTGTCTCTTATTCTCAGTTCTTCCCTTGGGGTGGGATGTTTGCAGGTGCATTGGCCTGCTAGCACTTGGGAGGTGAGCATGTACAGCACATTTACTGGAGTTGTGTGCATGACTCCAGTAGTCTTGAGGCATTCTTCCCTTACCAGTTGAATGTCCCTAGAAGGTATCAGTTAAACTTTGCCATTTTGCATCTTAAAGCACATGCTTGAGCCCACTCGCCCAACTCTTGAGATCTTATCAGGAAGCTACTGATCACGTTTCAGGTTTTTTCTATCTATCAGGAGACTGCCTTTCCCCGGTGTCAGTTGTGACCAATTATTAATTATTTTAGAAAGACAGTTAACCACCTGATGGTCACTTGACATTACTGGTGTGTGTGTGTGTGTGTGTGTGTGTGTGTGTGTGTGTGTAGTGGGGGGGGGCCCTCTCCTGCCCTGCTCATGTCTGACTAGCTACCTGCTTTAATACTTCTTGTTTCTTTTTTAAAAGAAACAATGTCCAGAATTATGGGATCACTCCCAAAAAATCAAAATTAGAAGCTCTTGAATATTCAGTCAGCTTATTATCAATTAATAACAGAAGCTCATTATATTTAGTTATTTATATGTATATGTTAAGTTTAGTTTTCCCCTCTGATTTTCTTTTCTATGAATTCTGTATTGATATTTTTTATAGCTAGTAACGGTGATCTGTGCTGTACATTGTTCTTTTCAAGCAAAGTTATGAAAACTGTGCTCTTAAGTTGAAACTTTGGAGTTTTGAGCATTAATTTTTATTCATGTTGAAGTGAAACCAGAACTTTTTGTGAGTAAATTTTGCAGCTGTCCACTTTAGTTTCTCTGTGACCACATGTGCAGGTGAGGTTACACAGAAATCCTCGGATAAGTTCACTAGTGAATGATGACTGCCTTCCCTTGTTACATGATGAACATAGTGTATGTGAAGTTCAATTACTTGTCAGATTATCTAATCTTGAATTCATTTGTTGCCTTCATCAAAACCTTGGCTATGCAATCAGTATTTTTGGAGGACTTAATATTCATTCACTTGAGGAGTTAAACAAATACACATGCCTAAGACTCACCTATAGAAATTCTGATTCTGTCATTTGGGGATAGGAATACGGCAACTCTATTTTTCTTTTAAAACCCATGGTTGACTCTGAAAAATAATGAGGATTAGAAACTACTTTTATAAGTACTTTAAGGTACATTCCTGAATCATGTCAGAGAACCTCAAACTCCCAATTACTAAAACAAACTGTAAATTTGATTTGAACTTTTTTAGGAGACAAAACTCTGAGACTGCACATATTAGAACAGTCTCACCCAAACTCCTGGAATCCATTGAGTCTATTTATATTCACTGGGCTTGATGTGAGACCTGGAGCATCACGATGGTACAGAATGTACTGCACATTGGGGTACTTCATTACATGTGATCCTGTCAAGACAGTGGGGCAGGAAAATATTCCCCAAAAATGCTAAGACCCTCTTCCTGTTGGACTCATCTCCACTGACACCCCTGTGAACCAGCCCCAAACCCCACTTCCTCTGGAAGTCAGATCAGACTCTGGTTCCCACATCATTTTGTTTGAATCTCTATTAACAGCTTTTATTATCCAGATGGGTTAGAATTAGTCACGTGTTTCTTGGTCTTTTCCGTTGAGTACATGGATATTGTCTTTTCAGCACTTTCCCCATCAGCATCATCCATCATGGTTCTTACAAAAAGGTGTGTTCGGTTTGGGATACGTTCCTAGATCCCAAATACAAGCTGAGTTCTAAGAACATAACTGATATTGCTTCGTTTGCAAAGTTAATATATAATCAGTTATAACCCTCAATTGCCCTCTTGAGTTCGTTTTTTACTTGTCACAATTAATATTGTAACAAATTGTCACACATTTTGTGGCTAAAAACAATACAAACTTATTCTCACAGTTCTGTAGGTCAGAAATCCAGGTGGAATTGACTGGTTTCTCCACATACGGCCTTCCAAATCCAAACTCAAGGTGTCAGCTCACTCATATTTTGGTGTGCTTGGAGAGGATCCATTTAGCTCACTTAAGTTGTTGGCTGAATTCAGCGTCTTACAGTTGCAGGCCCCAGTTCCTATTACTATGCTGGCTGTCCCCTGTAAGCCTCTCTCAGCTCCTGAAGACCAGTTGCATTCTTAGTCTTGTCTCCAACCTGCAAGCAGGAGTCCTCTTTATGCATCCAGTACCTCTGATCTCCCTTTCTGTTGTATGTCTTCTGTCTCTAGCTTGATAAAAGTTATCTCCTTTTAAGTGCTTACCTGATTCCATTGGGCCCTGGTGATCCAAAATAATCTCCCCACTGTAGTTATACCTGCGAAGTCTGTTTAGGCATGAAACATAAAATATTCACAGGTTTTAGGGTTTTAGGGAATGGACATACTTGGGGATGGTTTTTATATCTACTAGACTTTTGTACACTTATTGACACTCTTTTTCCCTATCCATTTGCTATTTACCACTGTAACTCATGAGGATTTCTGCCAACATGTATCACCTTTTCATATAGCTAGTCTAATTGTATTAGTCAGGGTTTTCCAGGATGGATGGAGACAGGGAGAGACAGAGAGAGAGAGAGAGAGATAAGAGGGAATTCATTAGGGGAAGTGGTTTATGGTTTACATAGTCTGAGAAGTAAATCTCATGACAGGCCATATGCAAGCTGGAGACCCAGAATTGCAGGTAGCTTGGCTCGGTCCAAGTCTGAAGGCATCAGAACCTGGGAAGCCAAAGGTGTAACTCTCGGTCCCAAGGCTAAGTAAGCCTGGAGAGCCTTAGAGGCTGCTGGTACAAGTCACAGAGTCCAAAGGCTGAAGACCCTGGAGTTCTAATGCCCAAGGGCAAGGTAAGAAGACTATCCCTGCTTGAGGAGAGAGGGAATCCACATTTTCTTTGCCTTTTTGTTCCATCGGGCCCCCAGCCTCCTGGATGGTTTCTGATCACCTTGAGGGCGAATCTTCCCCACTCAGTCCACTGAGGCACATGCCAATCTCCTCTGGAAACACCATCACAAACACACCCAGAAATAATGGTTTTCCATCTATCTAGGTTATTTCTTAATCCAGTCAAATTGACACCAAAAATTAACCATTACACTGATGCTTAATCAGAAGGTTGGTGAGATGCTACCTCTTTTAAGGTAGATTCTGTATTTGGCTGGGAGCTGTTGATATCACAACCTCTCTTCCCTCCCGAAGACATACTGATACTTTGAAACTAGTTTACTTCTTCTTATTCTTATTCCACCTGAGCCTTACCATACCATGATCCAGAATATACTGGCTTCATATTTGATTATCTCTGAGCTCATAACATGTCTTCACTTTAGAAGCTGCAGAGAATATTTTTCTGAATTTATATAAATACTCTTTCTTACTAACTTAGAAGAATGTGCGTGAGTCATTTAAATGTGTGATTCCCAATGGATTTACTCTAAAATTTGTTCTTTAAATGCAGAAAAATAAATGGGATATTGGAAATGTGTTCTCATGGAGTTTACCAAAAGAAAACAAGGCACATTTAAACGGCAACTGCGAGATTTGTTTTACTTTAAAAACAGGCAGCCCTGTCTTAAAATACAACAGCATTTTGTGTTAAAGGCTAAATTACTAAAACACATCTATTTAAAATAAAATCATAATAGTCTCAAGAGCTGCAACTTATCACATTGATTTCTCACCAAAAAATAGTTTTGTGTACAGATGGCAGCAATTATGTAATGTAATGTATGTCAAGAATATTTGCTAAGATACCATTGGGGGCCAAGGCTTTATAGCCACTGCAGTCCTTTCATGGTGAGCTTGTTTTAAAAAACATTTCTCATCCATTCAGACAGGTTCTTTTGCTGAAAGTCTCCAAAGACTATTTCATTATCATACCTTTTCAATGACTTTCCATAAAAGAATACAAGCTGTGAATCTGGCTTTTAATGTGTACCATTTAAAGTAGTTATCAATGATACATTAGTCATCCCATCCAGTGCCCTTGTGAGGTGGGTGAGTGAATAATTATAGGTGACCTTCAGACAAGTGAGGATCTAATGTAGCCTTGAAGGCTTCTAAGTATGGGGTATTTTCCTGGATGAGTGAGTAATCACTGAGTCATTAGCATGACATTTGAGAAGTCATTAGGGATTTGTAAGTAAAACAAACCCATTTTTCTTAGTCATGATAATGGGCTACTGTTCTTATCTGTAATGCTGGATATTAGCTTTTCCTTTTCCTACCTGAAGATGTATCACTTAATGGGTATATTTTCCTTCAGGAAAGGACACTAAAGTTGGAGCTATCAGAATTAACAATGTTGAATAAAAATATTTTTTTTTCAGCTGTAAAACAAACAAAAAAAAGACAAAAAAAATGGATTCCTATTTTCTCTTCCATGGCCAATTTGAAAAACAACAACAAAAACCATTTGAAAGCAATTCTAAATGTTTAACTCTAGTTTATGAAACTGACCTGTTCAATAGCCTTGAATGAATCATTTATCCTATTGGTTATACATTAAATCTGTCAAACTATCTCAACTTCTCAGGAGGCTGAGGCAGGAGGATCACTGGAGCACAGGAGTTCGAGGCTGCAGTGAACTATAATCGTAACATTGAACTCCAGTCTGTGTGACAGAGTAAGACCTTGTCTCAAAATTAAAAAAAAAATACTCTGAACAGTATATGGAAAGGCATTTGCCATCCATTTTTGTAGCAATCCATACCTTGAATACACAAGGTGCTTAATAGCTATTTGTTGAATAATGATGCCCATTTCTTTTTGTATTCACTTTTATTCAATAACTTCGTTCTCTACCTCGAATTTATAGGAAAGGAAGGGAAAAGTAGGAGGCAGTGGGGAAGGCATTCTCTGCTCTTGTTACTTTTTGTAGTTGAGCCATATTCAAGAAAAGAAATAACTTAGCCAGCAAATTGAGTGCTCATAACAAAGACGTCTACCGACATTTATTTTTGCTTATCCAATGCACGAAAAGAATGATGAGAAATCATTTCTCTCTGGTTTAATATCTTTTCCCATTTCTTTGGATTTTGATATTTATTCCAACCTGTTAACTTTATTTCTTCTTCCCGAGATGATCTCCCCCATGCCCTCTTCTGCAGCATTTTCTCTACTTGTTATTCAGGTAACAAGAGACCCTAGGAAAACAACCTTACATCTTTACTAATTGTTCTTTTTTCTGAGACATAAAAACCTAGATAGGCATAAAAATGTACATCAATTGAATTGTGAAGGTTAAAAACGATTCACTTTTCTTACTTTTCATCTTTTCTTCATTTTCCTCATGGTTTTTTCTACTTATGTTTTCAATGCCCTTCTTTAATTTTATTTATCTGTCTGTTCTTCAGAGATAATTAGCAGTGTGTCACTTTTTACACTCAGTCTCCAAGGCAGAATCTACTTCATAATGAGTTTGAATAGTTAGGCCAACTAACCAGTCCTTGGCAGCAGTTTAGTTAGGTACTAAAAGCATATGGTAAGGATTTTGTTCAGTATATAGCAGAACCAATATGGTGCTGATTTAAATTTCTTTATTGTAACAACACCTGAAAGCAAGCTTTCATTTAAAGCACACTTGCCTTAATCAGATGGTCAATAATTACAACAACTAAGAGAAATAGAATTGCTTTACTCAGAAATTGCATCATTTATTAAAGGAGGGGAGATAATATTACTGAAATTGTCTTCCAACTCTTTCAGAATTGATTTGTGCTATATTAGGATCAAGTACAAAAGAACCTTTATCATTTTATCTGGAGGATACTTATAAAAGGTCTATAAATCAATAAAAACTTTTGTTCACACATTGATTCATTCGTTTGTTTACTCATTCAACAAACATTTATGCTACTAGCATGTGCCAGGGCATTGTGCTAAGAACTAACACACATTTTTGTCTTAGTTTGGGCAAAGCCATCTAGTGAGTAAGTAGCAGAGACAAGATAATAATACTGACTTCTTTTTTCTATGAGTCCTAAGTGAAAACTCTTGCAGTGGAAATTTCCAAACTCATTTACTGAGAAAGCAGCTGTACAAAATTGGCCGAGCTTAATATAAAATAAAATGGAGAGTTTTTTATAGCTAATTTTTTGTTTATGTATTTTTTAAATGCACCGTGTTTAGTTTCCATGGAATCTGTGAACTTGTGGGGAGCATAGTGTGCTTTTCTAAAGTCAGATGCTTAAGTTCTTTCAAACATCTGACATATGAGTTAGAGAGAGACAGGATGATTAAATGGAAAGTGGGTGGAACAGGCAGTGTGGATACCCCATGTTGAAAATGAGTAGCCTTAAAATTTTTGAACGGTCTTTTGAGTTAGCTGATGTTGTTGCTTCTAAAGCTCTAAACTCATCACAGTAAGTAGAACTGCTTTTAAATGTACCCACAGCCCCAGAATTTTCTCTTCACTCTTCTTTACCACTTGGTTGTACTGACACACATAGTTACACAGCTAAACTCAACACAAATAGAAAATAAACTTCAAGATCCCATTTTCTTACTCTCTCCTCTACAGCAGTTCTTCTCATTTCCTATTTCTGAAAAATAGGCATCTTCCCATGTACCTCATACTATTATGAAAATAGATTAATAAATAAGTTCGCTGGTCATGGTGGCTCACGCCTGTAATCCCAACATTTTGGGAGGCCAAGGTGGGAGAAACCCTTGAGGTCAGAAGTTTGAGACCAGCCTGGCCAACATGACAAAACCCCATCTCTACTAAAAATACAAAAATTAGCCAGGTGTAGTGGTATACACCTGTAATCCCAGCTACTCAGGAGGCTGAGGCAGATAATTGCTTGAGCCAGGAAGGCTGAGATTGCAGTGAAACAAGATCACACCATTGCACTGCAGCCTGAAAATAAGTCTATATGAAGTTCTAGTCAAATATAATAATGCAATTTAAATTTCCTAATCCTTCATTCTAAAGGGCAAGGCTGGTGAATGAGAAAGTATTCAAGGCTTAGCTAACAGTCTTGCAAGGGGTGCACTTATATAACTGGAAACCAAGTCACCTGTGATAGTTTTGGCATATTTGTACCTTTTTGAAAAATGTTTTAAGAAAGTCATAAATGAGAGATTTGTAGATACAGGTGTCAAAATTTTTAAAGAAAGTCATATAAATTTCAGAAGAAAGACTTCCTCTCACTCTGTAAGCTTTTGATAGCTAATCTAGCTCAGATGAACAAGAAAATTATTCTTGACCAAATATTTAAGTGATACTATTCCCTTTGCTTCCACCTTTTCTCTGCAATAACTGTGAAAGCCAGTTGCCTGATGATATAATTCTTTATCTGAGGTTTCCAGCTGGTAAAGCAACACCCCAAGGATTCCATGACAATGCTTCATATTTCAAAACCTATAACTTCAGGGTAATAATGTTTTATATTTGTAATATGCTTTCATGTTTCACTATTTACAAAGTATTTTACATGAATTGCCTTTTTTGTTTCTTAAAAAATTGGGTAAGGCAGGAATCGTTCCTTTCATTTTATAGATGAGCCATGTGATGTCAGAAATGTGATGTGCCATGCTCCACTACAGACAGAAAGTGGAATAGCCAAGAACTTGAATCCAAGCCTTCGCATGCCGAAATTCACCTTTGATATGTGACGGCGCCCTTCTCACTCCAAAGGTAAATGAAATCATTAACAAATGAAGACCCACAGAACATTTTTATTGACTCGCTATTGCTGAATTTTTTTTTCTCTATATATCTTTCTCAGATTTGTTCTTTGTTTTACAATGGAAACTCATCACATGATATATCAAAGAAAAGCAAATCAACTATATTGTTGATTCTAGAAGAATATATGGAAGGTTTAATTCGGTCAGTTTAGTCTCTTGTAACGGAGAACCCTAATAAACTGTAACAAATACATTATCAGTGAAACTGACAAGTTTTTGTAACGTTATTGTCTTAAAGATTTTAACTTTAAAAGGGGGATTATAATCATACCTACCTCAGATACTCATGTGAGAACTAAATACATACACCACTGTTCCTAAAGTACCTGGCACACAATAGGCACTATGATGGTTAGCAATGATGAACTAGTACTAGTGAATAGGTTATAATGATAACACATTAACTGGTGCTTTAATTACTCCACGTAGGTTTAAAATCACATGCATTTAAATAAACTTTCTTTTTTTTTTTTTTTTTAAAGATTCTCACCTATTATTTTAAAGGCTGAGGTTTTCAAACAAGAAAGATAAGTTTTATTAAGATTAAGTAACCTCCAGGGTTAGAGTTTAGAAAAGAAGGTCAGTGCTACAAATCCTGAGTGTGTTTTGGACTTACACATTTTTAGACTTTTCAACCTAAGAGCATCCTGGCAGATTCAGACTAAGCATAGAGTGCTCTCTTGCTTCAGCAATTGGCATTTAGAGTAATAATTACATCAATCATGCTGTCCAGAAACATATAATATTTAGACTTAATGGGAATAAAACAACTTATTAGAAAAATTTTGTTAATAATGTTAATCTTCTATATTAAGCCCCTGCGCATATATCAACAGAAATGAGTGATCACATTTGAGGGACTAAAACTTCTCCTCAACTCATGATTCTGTTCATTGCATTCCCTTACCAATGAGGTAAGGGAATGATAGCTTTAGGGAATTGATAGCTTGTTATTAGTTACTCATTTTAAAATAAAAATTCTTTTTTGTAGGTTATAGAGTTTAGATAGGAAATAGACAGAATAATGGCTAATTTTAAAAGGAAGAAGGGAGGAAGGGAAGGAGGAAAAAGAAAAGGAAGGACAAAAGGAAGGAAGAGGAAGGGATGGAGGGAGAGAAGAACAGAGGAAGGGAGGAAGAATTTAGAATTATTTTAGTTTCAAATAACAGAAAAAGAAAAACAAACCTGCCCCTAGTTTAAGAAAATTTAGTTTGTGAATACTCAAATCTGTCACACAACTAAAGACCACAAATACATCATCTGAGTTTTGAGGACAATGAGAACTAGAGTAAAAATACCATCAAGAATTTTTGTTCATATTTTTTTAATGTGGAAAACAAGACTGTGAACAGTTCTTAAATTTTACATATAAGAATCAATCACACATGGAGACTGACTTGATATTTTCTTTGTCCAAGACCACATTTCATAGGGAAGGGATTTACTGGTCTAGATTTAGTCAGATTGGAGCCTCAGTCCCACTCTCTGTGACTACGGTTGGAAGGGAAGGAAGTAGGGCATTAAGATCAGCCCAGATTGGGTGAGTTATTTACTCTTCAACCAATCCCCTATGGTCAGGGGTCAGGGTCATTACCAATTTTCTTGTGCTTGCTCCCACCATGTGCAGGTTAGGAAGAATAGTTGCTAGAAAAGGGGTATAGGCAGATAGCTCTATTGGATCCTATTGAAATTCATTTGTTTATAAAGCATTCATACAACTAATATTTAATGAGCAACATCTATCTTCTAGGTGCTAAGGATACAGCAATAAATAAAACAAACATGCTGAACTCATGGAGAGCTTGCGTTATTTTTACTCGTAAATCATTTAAGAACATTATGGTTACTATTCCCATTATTTTATGCCTGCCTCCAGAGAATATAAACTATCCAAAGTTTTTGTTTGTTCGATTTTTTAAACCTGGAGCTAAAATCAGTTCTTATACCACTCAATCTGAACACCGCAAAAAAAATTTGGTTTTGGATGATGCACTGCTACTCTTGGTTAATCAAAGTGTGATGTCTGACGTGTCTACCAGGAGTTTGCAATGTTTTACTGTTAGTGTTTTGTACCCACTTTTTTCTTAGTTTTTTTTTTTTCTTTTCTTTTTATATCGCTCTAGTTGTTCTTCAAAGAAGCAGTCTATTTTTAATTTGGTAAGTTATAGCCTTGGAATTTAATTTGGTTAGATTCTCTCAGACTTAATCAACTTGGCCTTTCTTTCTGGGAAGTTTCACATGCCAGGCTTCCAAGAAGTTCATGACTATTTCAGCTAAACGTTTTTTAAGAAGTGCAGAGAAGGCCACATACAATAGGCTGGTGGAGGCTGGTTGTGGTGTCTCACGCCTGTAATCCCAGCACTTTGGGAGGCTGAGGTGGGCAGATCACTTGAGGTCAGGAGTTCGAGACAAGCCTGGCCAACACGGTGAAATGCCTGTCTCTACTAAAAATACCAAAAATTAGTAGAGGGTGGTGGCATGTGCCTGTAGTCCCAGCTACTCGGGAGGCTGAAGTGGGAGAATTGCCTGAACCTGGGAGGCAGAGGTTGCAGGGAGCCGAGATTGCACCACTTCACTCCAGCCTGGGCCACAGAGTAAGAATCTGTCTCAAAACAAACAAAAACAAAAAAACAGGCAGGTAGAGTAGCATGTTCTTCCTGAGGTCAGATGTCTAATTTTATTTTCTGAGAAGAAACCTAAAACCACTGGCTCTCGAGTGAGGAGAAGGCAGCCATTTTAACATGAGAAAATGCCAGGCATTACCAGTACACAAGGCCAAAAAAGGCATTAGGAGCAGAGTGGAAATACTTTGGAAATAGCACTCAGTCAGTAAAAGGAAATGAGATGAAGCCTCAGCTCAGCTAGGAAGAACCAGAGAGTATAACTGTCTGTAATAATATTTTGTTCAATTTGTTTCAAAAGACAAAATTGTCATCTATTAAAATATTAGGTCCTATTTATGAACAGATACTTCTCAAAACATGTTCATATGGCCAATAAACATGAAAAAAGGCTCAAAATCACTAATCATTAGAAAAATGAAAATCAAAACCACAATGAGATACCATCTCATGCCAGTCAGAATGGCAATTATTAAAAAGTCAAGAAACAACAGATGCTGGCAAGGCTGTGGAGAAATAGGGATGATTTTACACTGTTGATGGGAATGTAAATTAGTTCAACCATTGTGGAAGACAATGTGGTGATTCCTCAAAGGCCGAGAACCAGAAATACCATTTGCCCCAGCAAGCCCTTTACTGGGCATATGCCCAAAAGGAATGTAAATCATTCCATTAAAAAGATACATGCACACGTATATTGATTGCAGCACTATTCACAATAGCAAAGACATGGAATCGACCCAAATGCCCATCAATGATAGACTAAATAATGTAGTATGTATTCAGCATGAAATACTATGCAGCCATAAAAAAGAACAGGATCATGTCCTTTGCAGGGGCATGGATGGAGCTCAAAGCCATTATCCTCAGCCCACCAGTGCAAGGAACAGAAAACCAAATACTGCATGTTTTCACTTTCAGTGGACACTGAACAATGAGAACACATGAACACAGAGAGGGGAACAATATACACTGGGACTGTCCGGGGTGAAGTTGGGGGAGGAAGAGCATCAGGATAGTTAATTCATGTGGGGCTTAATACCTTGGTGATAGGTTGACAGGTGCAGCAAACCACTATGGAACACATTTACCTATGTAACAAACCTACACGTCCTGCCTATGTATCCTGGAACTTAAAAGAAAATTAAATGAAATTTTTAAAAATGAGGTCTTATTGAAAGAAAAATAAAGAATGTGATTTGCTAACTTCCCATTATTAATGATTTATTAGCATTAAAGATCATTAAAAGCAAATTTTCTTAACTGTAATCTTAAAGAATGTATTTAACAAGCCCCTGCTTCCTGATTTTGCTAAATTAGTGATTTTCAAAGATGTAAATTTGCAAATAATTTCTAAATCAAACAGGTGACATGGTGAAAGTATTTTTTAAATTAAAGACACATAGAGTGCTATTGACCAGTTTGAAATTGTCTCTAGTTAATAGTGGATGCCTATAAATAAGTTTAAGTGGATTGTACCTTATAGTTTGCCAAGCTGTTTTATATCTTTTTTGGTTTTAGATGGAATGTATAATAAATAGGACACTCATCAGCTTTTTAAAAGGAGTCAATAAAAAATACTACACTGACAAATTACTCTAGATTTGGATGGCAATATTTCCATATGTATGTCTAATGTTCTGCAACACTACATATTATTATGTTTAATAATAGAGAAAAAACTTTTAAATTGCACTTTACTTTTCATATAGAAGGTATGCAATGCATTTATTTAAATGAATTGTGCTGAATTATACAAGAAGAACTTATACACACTTGATTCCTCTTAACCCAAATATCTCTGAAATTTGAAGTGCTTTGTATGTTGGTCAGTATTTCTGCATTTGCACATAGCCAGAAGATTGATTGCCACTCATGATCATTGGCATCAGACCCATAAACTATGTTTTTCTCTCTATGACATTTCTGTGTTTTGCTATAAGCAAAGCTTTGTAAAATAAACACAACTCTGGTTACATTAGAGATGAAGTTGTCACAATCTTTCTAGTTCATATCCAGATGATATTAAAAATAGAGTTTTTCACAAGGTAAGCAACAGGGAAATTACATTTCCTAGATTCAGATCCCCTGCACAATTTCCAAGTGATGTAGCATGAACGTCAGGCAAAAAGTTTGATTTTATGAAAATGTGTTTACAAATATATTTGCAGCACCCAGAATGGGATTTGAGATCAGTTCTTGCTTATGATACCCGTGGCTGCTTGTCTATAGTTGTGTCTCTTGGCAATATGATGAAAATGAGTCCAGTGTTTATTTTTGTTCCTCTTTGGTTTAAACTATCACCCCACCAAAAAATAAATAAACTATTTAGATGATACTTTAAGTGCCAAAAGGACACATTAATTAAATGTTACAAAGAGAATATTCCAGAAAGGATGTCATTCATGATAAAAGCCCAATAAGGAGTCATTTTTGAAAACCGAGACCCCCAAATGAAATACAATGTAAATTACAGTAGGTCATCAAAACTAACATATATCTCACAAACTATTCACCAGTTCTCTGTTTCACAGTCTGAAATTAAAATGTGTATGTTTTTCTCTAAGGTCTAGTCCCAGTTGTCTCATATTTTTGATGGATAAATATTACTGGGATATTACTTTAAGTAACATACTTTTCCTCTGTTTTTTTTTTTATACAAGTTTAATTTTAAACTTTTTGCACTTGGTAATGTATAATATATAGGAACTAGTTTAAGGGCTATAGTTTTCTACAAAGATTAAAGTTAAGTGCAATGTAATCTTTTGCAGAAAAATTTTCTGAAATTTTTTTATTTTTTATTATTTATTTATTTTTTATTTTTTTTTTAAAGACTAGTCAAGTGCAGTAGTGAGAAGGGGGGAAGTATAGAACAAGGAGTTCGATCTGTAACTGACTGTGAACAATCAATGGAGATAATTCACTACCTTCGGACCAGCCCCCTGAAATTTTTTTAGATTCAAAAAATAGAGGCAGAGTTAAGGACATCTGCTGGAGATTATTGTGGTTCTAGAGTCCATGCGTTGCTTCATTGCTTTAGTGTAGACCGTTTTCCTGTGCTAATGCAGATTTTAGAGAGAATAACGGCCTCTTTTTTAGTTTTGACTTTAGCTGGTACTGTTTGTGCCTTTCTCCTTCACACAGTCCATTTCCTTTATGTTGTGCTGGGTCTACATTGCTAATCAGGAAAAGGGAATTAAAGTAAAATGTGTTTTTCAACGTAAAAAGTACAAATTGTTTTTTCTTCCACCTCACTTAATTTTGTTAGCCTTGCTGAAATAAATTTGAAAAACTACCGGGGAAACGTGTCAGCTCAAGGCAAGACCTGTCCAGTTTAGAATGAAAGCTTTGACTTGAAGTTCGGGCAGTTTATTTCTGAATAATTGTTGTGTTTTGGGGAGTAATTATAGCACTGACTAAGAGAGAGATGAGAGCTAAAGAATTTTGAAAGCACAGCAAGACTTTAAAAATGAATAGTGGTAGGGCATCAATCCATAAACAGATACAAAAGAAAATAAATAGTTAATTAAAAAAAAAAGAGGAAGAGTGAAGAATGGGTCTCATGTGTCAAGGAATAGTGCTTTTTGGGTTACCATCTATTTTATTAGGTGTTCGTAGCTCTGAGTTATTGCTTTTCTTCCTCTAAAACAAGGGACAAAATAATTAGCACTGCTTTTGTTGTTGCTATTTTTTCCCCTTGAATTAGTGTCTTGAGTTTAGATTTTTGTACATTGTACTGTTTGTATAACTTTTTTCAAGTGAGCAAATCTCCTTAATTCTCCCAGTTCTCATGGTAAATGGAAGCTAAGGAAGAATACTCACCTAGCAGGGATATTGGAATGAAGTGAAGTAAAATATATTAAATGCTGGGCTCTTCTAAAAGTGTTAACAAAAAGTAACTGGTGCAGCCATAACCCATGCTGGAGGGAGGGATAAGGCCAGCCTAAGGGTGGAATCTTCATCATAGGCTCCAACATTCAGTTAAACCAGAAAGAGCTGATTGTTGGTGAGAGCCTGCTCTGGGTTGAGAGAATACATAGGCAAAGAGTGCTGACTTGGGATCAAGGGTTATATCCAATGGTGTCACTAAACTATTCATGGAAGCCAATGATGAGAGATCATAGAGCCCTAGGCAACATGAGTTATAGCCTAGGGCACAGGTAGCCAAGGAAAACGTCCAGCCTTTAGAGCAGATTGAGTGCATATCAACAGGGAGCTCAAAGGCTAATGGTGTACACAAATTGACTAGGGTCAACAAAGGCAGTGCACTGCAGAATTGGCAGTAAACCTTTCCCTACTAGGAAAAACAAACTTTTAAAAAGAAATAAAGAATATCCAACATGGCCAAAAAGGACTTCCATCATCTGGCTCCAGCCTGCCTGAATAATGCTCACCTTGAGCCATTCCCTTTCTCTCTGAGTACCAATCACACAAGATTTCCGGGAGTAACTTTAAGCATAACATGTCTTATATTTAAGGCTCTTCGTTTATGTTGCACTTGCAAATGCCTATACTTATTTAGATGTTTATTTAATTATCTTTTTAAAGGCAATCCTTATTTGCTCAAACTCTAATCTCTGACAGTATAATATTTTACAATCCTGTACTTCTCTTACTTGTTAGTAATAGTAACTTAGTTAAATAATTGAGGATCTAACTCGTCATTTAAAGTTTCTTCACTTGCTTTTCTTTTTTTTTTTTTTAAGGACAGGGATTTTGTCTATCTTATTTAGCCAGTCCTAATATGATCAATGCTTAGCATAAAGTTTTATACAACATAGGAAATTAATAGGTATTTGCTAAGTGATCAGATGAATAGTAATCAGACAGGTAAACTTAGGAGCCTTAAGTCTAAGCCTAAGAGCCTTAGAAGCAACACTAGGTGAGAATCAGAAAAGTTCATTACTAGGGATGGGAGAGAAAAGGAAAGCAGAACTTAAATGGGGAATAAAATGAAACCAGTCTTCCCAATGTTAGGGGTTTATCTAGAGTTAGGACTATAATGCGTGCAGTGAAGAAAATCTGTACAGTTTCTCCTTATGTTGTCCTGGTTTTTTCAACTAATATATTTGGTGATTGCTAAACTGATTCAAATAAGCTTTAGTGTTAATAAAAACAGGTACCTACACTGAGTAAAGCCACCTTGTTAGTCATATCTTTTAGTAAGAATGATGCTTAATATAGATGTCAGGTATTGAGTAATTTCATATATTTTCTCACTTAATCTTATTAACCCTCTGAGGTAAGCATTATTTGAATTTTACAGATGAGGACATTGAAGTTCAAAGGAGTTAAGTAATTTGTCTGAAGTTATGCAGCTGTTGCGGGGCAGCACTGAAATTTGAACTCAATCATGTTATTGCAAAGCTCATTTTCTTAACTCTCATGCTATGCTAGAAATAGTATGACTTGTGCTGGCCTGCTTTTATTGCTTTATCAGTTTAGTCTAGATTTCATAAAATGGTATCCAAATGTGAATTTTTTCTATGTATCAGAAAGCCTGAGTCTTCTGGCAAGAATCTACTCAGCAAGTCAGGATTTTATCTGTGCAACTTTCCTTTTCTTTACTTCTATTACTTCTTTTAAGTAAATAAGGTGAAAGAACGTATACAAACACTTTGAACTCCCCACTATATCTTGGCAGGAAATAGACTTCTTATACCAGTAGATCTGGAATCAAATCGAAGCATTTTCAAAGATCTTAACAGATTGCAATAAAACTTGGTACGGTAGTGAGAGTAAATCTAGAAAAAGCAGCAACAACAACAGAAAGCCACCCTGAAATTTAAGCAAATAAAAGGCCTGTTATATTTCAATTTAACTATTCTTTTCTTTGTCTGCTTTCCTGTTCTGTCTTCTTTCATGTTAATTATATTTCATCAGCTTCTGTTATTTCTCTTTATTTTAAATATTTTTCAGACCAATATCTTCTTGCATCTCTTTCTCGAATAATGGTTTTCCATGCTTTCATGTTTATAGACTTGGCCCCTCTCCATGGCCCTGTCTATACATTGCTATGAATTTACATACTCTGCCCCTTCCTGCCAAAGATTGGATCTAGATTATTTGTATAATGATTCCTTCATAAAATTACAAGGTTCTCAAGGACACTGCATTTTGCATTTATTTCCAGTTCATGGTTAATTATCAAATAAATAAAACATATTTAACTCCACATAAAGAACTGGATAAAGGTAAAATAGTAAATTGTTGAAATATTTGACCCTTTTATACCCACCAGTGTTTAAAATTCCTTTAGTATAAAAGTTTACATAAAGTAAAATGTGCACATCTGAAGTGAATTTTAAGTCTTGACAAATTTATTCACCTGTCTAAGGTACACCTCTACTAAGATATAGCTGTTTCACCAAAAAGATTTTTCCTCCATGATCCTTCTCCATAAATCCTCCCCAAATCACACAGGCACATATTTTACTGATTTTTTTCCCCTATAGTTTGCTTATTAATGAAGTTAAATAGATGCAATCCAACAGTAAGTATTCTGTAACTGACTTGCTTCATGAAGCATATCTGTAAAATTAATTCATATACTTTCTTATGTATAGCAATAGTTCATTAATTTTTATTGCTGAATAACATTTTATGTTTTTTATTTTATTTTTATTTTTTTCAGATGGAGTTTCGCTCTTATTACCCAGGCTGGAGTGCAATGGCGCGATCTCGGCTCACCGCCACCTCCACCTCCTAGGTTCAGGCAATTCTCCTGCTTCAGCCTCCTGAGTAGCTGGGATTACAGGCATGCGCCACCATGCCCAGATAATTCATTTTATTGTATTTTTACTGCAAGTTTTTCTTCCCCCATTTTCCTGGTGTTGAGATATGGATTGTTTGCAATTTGGGACTCTTAAGAATAATGCTGCTAGAAACACTCTTGCACAAGACTTTTAGAAAACATATGTTTTCATTTCTCTTGGATAAATACTTAGTCACTGAATTATTGGGCCATAGGATACATGTCTACGGACATTTGGAAGAAAGTACCAAAAACATTTAGATCCCCATCAGCACTGTCTTAGTTCTGGTTGTTGCACATTCTTGTCAACACTTGGTGTTGTCAGTCTTCAAATTTAAGCCATTCTATTAGGCATTTGGTAGTATTTCATTGTGACTTTAATCTGCATTCCCTTAGTGACTAATGATAAGGTATTTTTGTGTTTTATTGACCAGTTAGGTATCTTCCATTCAAAGTGTCTAGTTTTTTGTCCCTTTTTCTCTAACAGAGCTATCTTTTCATTGTGGAGTTTCAGGAATTCTTCACATATTCTATATGCAAATCCTTTGTTAGAGGTATGTATTTGGTAAATATTTTTCCCAGCCTGTTGTTTGCTTATACAATTTCTTTATGCAGTTTGATGAGAAGTTTTAAATATTGATAAAGCATAATTTACTTTTTCCTTACGATTACTGCTTTCTATGTACTGCTACAAAATCTTTGCCTATTTGCAGGTTTCAATGGAACTCTACTTATGTTTTCTTCTAAAAGCTTCATAAATTTGGTATTTCCCAAAATTTCTTACCTGTTTATAATCTTTTTTTATCTAAAATATTGCACTTTGCAATGGGCCACATAGGTACCCAGTAGATGCTCTATGTTAGTTATTATCTGTGAACCCTGAAACTCCTGACTTTTTTGCAAGTATTTGACTCTATTTTTCCTTCTTCACCCCTCTAGTCTAAAAAACAGGTTTTAAATAAATACTATGTATAATTTAGGATCTTGTCCAAAAGGAGAAACTACCTGTAGTATTTCAGACAGAGAAAATTCAATTCAGAGTTGGTTACAGAAATACTGGAGAAGTTAGAGGAGTGAGAGGCAAAAGTAGGTTTACCAGATGCTTAGTAACTGTGTTCACCAGAGTTGGAGGAGCAAAAGAGAAGCAGAATTTTCCCAGCTCTTGAGGTCACTGCTGTGACAAGTTCCTGCTGTTAGCACGAGGACCTGCCCTCCCAGGCCTCTGGTATTGTGTCTCCTGTTATTAATGCTAATCCCACTCCCCTGCTCCTGAAGATGACACTGGAAACTGGGAAGATGAAGAAAGTCACTCTTCTCTCCCTCTTTTCTTCCAGTCTCCCACCAGTGCCTTTCATTGGCAGAACTGAAACAGAAACTAGTTGTCCAGGGAGTCTAGGAAATAGAATCTGTGGGTTTTTTAGTCACTCAAATAGAGAGAAGAGCACACCAAAACGAAACTGGGTAATAGCACCAAAATAACTGACCAGCATAGAAGCCATCAGATCCCATCTCACAAAATAGGTTTAGGGCTGTGGGACTTTATTGAAGCCTACACTCATCATGTTGATGCAGATGACTGGTGGACAGCAAATATTTTCATGAGGCCTTTCCATGCCTTCCCTAAGATTCTGTGCAGCTTATTTAAGTCATGAACCAAACTAAAACCTCAGTAAAATTGTATTTTTATCCGTACTCCTCCCACAAAATATAAATCAGGATGTAAAGTGAGTGCCATGTGCTGAGGAAGTCCTGAGCAAGCAGGTTCCCAAGGCCCACCCTAATCTATATTCACATCTCTAGAACTTCTCTGGGCTTTGAGGTCATTGAGCTGCTGACTGGAGGAATCCCACTGCGTGTTGTGGCCAGAAAAATGTTTGTGGAGACAAAAATTATACTATAAAATTATAATCCCTTCCCACGTAATGGCACTGAATAAAACAAACAGGAGGATGAACCAATTTACAATATCTAGGGAGGAGAACACTCCAGAATGGTGGCATGAGGAGCTGGGCGAAGTCTCCCCAGAAAAACAACTGTAGCAAAAGTCAAAACTGCAGACAAATAACAAATGAAGTCTCAGCAAATGATCTTAAGCAAATGAAAAGAATTTATTCACGAAAATCTATGAAATCTTGGTGAGGACATCTGAGCAATGGCCCCACTCTCTTCCTGCCTCCAGCCCTGTGCAGTGGAAGTCTTTGGGCAGATACAGCCAAGAACAAGGGACACAGTCAGGGGTCTATCTTTACATGGATTAAAGTGTGAGGGAAGGTCAGGCCTGAAGGCACTGTGAAAATAACGGAGATTTTAGCCAAGAAGCACCTTTTTGGGTACAAGCCTGCCTCAGAGACTGGCCTTAAAAACTATCCCTTGCAAAGGGTTCATGCATTTTTTGATCATATTTTGACAATTTATGATCCATGGCATTGTTGAAAATAAGAGCGCAATCAGCTAGCAATTGGTAAAGGTTAAAGTCTAGGTGTGGCACCAATAGAGAGAAACCAGCCAGAAACTCACAGGGAGATAAGGGAGATCAGTGAAAGACACTGTTAGGGAGGTCAGGTAAAACCACTGTTACCCCCTGGGATGGGAGGAGGGAGGCAAGGTGAATATGCATGCCCAAAGTTGCACCCTCTGAGGAGCAACACTCCAGGCTCTGCACTGTAGGAGAAAAATAGACTTCAGTGGACAAAGCCCTAAAATATATGAGGCAATAACTGGCAGAACTGAAGGGAGGAATAGACAATTTAACTATAATAGTTGGAGGTTTCAAAATCTCACTTTCTACAATGAAGAAAATAAGCAGGCAGAAGATAAACAAAGATAACTGACTTGAATGGCACAATAAACCAATTAGCCTTAACATACCTCTCTAGAACAATCTACCAAATAACAGCAGAATACACATTTATCTCAAGCACACATGGTACATTTTTTAAGACAGACTATACATTAGGCCATAAAACACACTTCAGTAAATTTAAAGGGATGGAGGCAGCAAACCACATTCCCATGTGTGTACCTATGCAACAATCCTGCATGATCTGCACATATACCCCATAACCTAAAGTACAATAAAATAATAAAAACTAATAGTAATTTTAAACATTTAAAGGTATTAAAATTATATGAAGTATGTTTTCTGTCATTAAGAGAATGAAATTTTAAATGTAGCAAGAGGAAACTCGGGAAATTCACAGATATGTACAATTCAGCCACACAATTCTAAGTATCCAATGATATAAACAAGAAATTACAAGCATTATAAAATACTTAGAGATAAATGAAAATTTATAAAAAGAAAAGAAAGCAAAACAAAACAGCCAGGTGGTATGGCAAGAGTTGAGTAACTCTTGGCACAAGCGATCCTTCTACCTCAGCTTTCCAAGTACCTGGGATTATTACACCCAAGTACCAGGAGTTTGAGACTGGCCTGTGTAACAGAGAAAGGCTTCATCTAAAATTAAAAATAAAATTTTAAAAATTGCCTCATCTATTGGAATGAATCACAACTAGTGCTTATAAATACAATTTATAGCCACAAACACCTTCGATATAAAAAGGGCCCACATCAACCTTAAGAAACTTGAAAAAGAGGAACGAACAAAATCTAAATTAAGCAGGAGGAAGGAACCAATAAATGTCAAGTCAGGAATTAATGAACTAGAGAACAGAAATACAGAAAGAAAAAGTCAATGAAACGGAAACTTATTTTTTTATTTTTTAAATCAACAAAACTGACAAGACTTTAGGGCAAATGAACAAGAAAAAAAGGAATTTCAAATTACTGTAATCAAGAATGACAGATGAGACCTCACTATCAACATTATGGAATGAAAAGGTTTAGAAAGAAATATTATTAAAGAAATTTTTAAAAAAATGATTACTTAGATGAAATGAATAAATTCTTATAAAGATGTACATGACCTAAATAACAAATAGAAAATATGAATTAGATCTATCTAACACAATAAATAGATTAAATAGATAATTTTAGTACACCTTGAAAAAAGCCAAAGTTTAGTTCCTTCGCTGGTGAATTCTAACAAATATTTTAAAAATTAACATCAATAATTCACAAACACTTTCAAAAATAGAGTAGGAGATGTATTTTTAGTGTATCCTATGAGGTCAGTATTACTCTGATACAAAACCTAGAGAAAGAAATTACAGAAAAAAAATATATAAACCAATATTGCAAATGAATACAGACCAAAAATCTTCAAAATATTACCAAACTGGATCTAGCAAGATACAAAGAGTAATATAAAATAAGCAAGTGTGATTTATCACAGTAATGCAAGTTTGTTTTGACATGAAAATCAATCACTGTCTTATGCCATATTGGTAAAATAAAAAATAAAAACCACATGATTATTCCAATATGTGCAATGAATGTATCTAAACAAATTCCAAAAGCTAGTAAAAAAAAAGGGAAAAATTATCATCTTGATAAAGAACATTTATAAAACACCCTGCAGTTAGCATCATACTTGATGGGATGTTTTTTCCCTAAAATCAAGAATAGGACAAGAATCTTGCCACTTCTATTCCACACTGTATTGAGAGTACTAGCCAGGTCAATTAAATAAGAAAAATAAATAAATTGTATCCAAATTGGAAAGAGAGAAATAATCTGATCTCTTTTCACAGACAACATGATGTTGTATATAAAAATGTCTAAAGAAATCACTAAATATCTATTGTAATTAATAACCAAGTTCAATAAGGCTGCAGGATAATATTAGATCAAGTTAAAAAATTAATAATCTTTCTATATTCTAGCAATGGGCAATCTGAAAATAAAATTTAAAAATTAATGGCCTTCACAGCAACCTGGATGGAACTGGAGACTATTATTCTAAGTGATGCAGCTCAGGAATGGAAAACCAAACATCGTATATTCTCACTGAAAGGTGGGAGCTAAGCTATGAGGATATAAAGGCATAAGAATGACACAATAAACTCTGAGGACTCAAGGAGAAAGTGTGGGAGGGGGGTGAGGGATAAAAAGCTTCAAGTTGGGTTCCGTGTATACTGCTTGGGTGATGGGTGCACCAAAATCTCAGAAATCACCACTAAAGAACTTACTCACGTAACCAAATACTGCCTGTTCCCCAAAAACCTATGAAAATAAAAAAAATTACAAAAATGATTTCAAAAATAATTTTAAATGTAGAAGTACATTTTATAAAAGATGTGCAAAACTTATATTATGAAAACAACAAAACTGTGTTGAAGGGAATTGAAGACATAAATAAATAGAAAGATATCCCATGCTCATAGATCAGAAGACTTAAATTATTAAGATGACAAGATTCCTTAAATTGATCTACAGATTCAATGAATTGTCCTAACAAATTCCCAGCTGGCTTTTTCAAACCTTGATAATCTGATCATACAAAAATGCACATAGAATGGCAGAATAATCTTGAAAAAGAAAAACAAGTGTCAGGACTCATATTTCTTAATTTCAACACTTTAAAGCTACAATTATCAAAAACATGTGGTACTAACACAAGGATGAACAAACAGATTATAAAATGGAATTGAGAATACAGAAATAAACACTTACATGTATGGTCCATTGATATTTGACAATGTTGCCAACAATTCAATGGAGACAGAATAGTTTTTTAAGAAATGGTGCCTGGAAAACTGGATATCCACATGCCAAGGGATGAAGAAGGATGCCTTCCTCATAAAAATTAACTCAGAATGAATCTTTGACCTTAATGTGACAGCTACAACTAAAAATTCCTAGAATAAAATTTAAAAGGAAATTCTTATAACATTGTATTAAGTCATGATTTCTAGTTACAATACCAAAACCACAAACTCTAAAAAAAAATAGATACATTGGACTTCATCAAATTAAACAACTTTATGCTTCCTATGACACAATCAAGAAAGAGACAAGAACATCCATAGAATGAGAGAAAATACTTTTAAATCGTGTATTTGATAAGGAGTTAATACCCAGCTTATATAAAGATTCTTAGTATTTAACAATAAAAACAGTAAGGCAATTAAAAACTGGGAAAAATCTTTAAGTAGACAGATACCCAAAGAAGATGTGCAAGTGGCCAACAAGCATATGAAAAGATACTCAAGATCATTAGTCATTAAGAAAATGTAAATCAAAACCGTGATGAGATACAACTTTACATCCAGTAGAATGCCTAAAAATGACAGGATGTAACCAGTGTTGGCTAGAATGTAGAGAAACGAGAAACTCAATATATTACTTGTGAGCTGTAAAATTGTACGGCTACTTCAGAAATCATTCTAGCAGTTCCTCAGAATATTAAACACAAATTTACCATATGACACTCAGCAATTTTACTCTTTTGTTATACCTGTGAGAAATGAAAATATGTCCACAAAAATTACCAAAAATCAGAAACATCCCAATATCAATTAACTGATGAATGGATAAACAAATTGTGATATATTCATACAACCAAATATTCATGAATAAGAAGGCATGAAATACTGATATATGCTATAACATGGATGAAACTTGAAAATATTATGCTAAGAAAAAAGTCACAAATGAAAACATATTTTCTAATTTTCTTTATATGTAATGATCAGAATAGACCCATATGCAAAGAAAAAACATAGGGTAGGGCATGTGGTTTTTGCATGGGCAATGAAAATATTTGAAAATTATGTAGTGGCGATGGTTGCAAAATGTTGTGATTATATTAAAACTATTAATTCGTACACTTCAACAGGTAAATTTTAAGGTATTTGAATTACATCTCATAAAGCTTTAATAGCAAGTAAGCAAACAAACAAACATAAACCTGGGGAAACACTATATGATTTTCAAACACTGAAATGTGTTTCTTGGCTATTCTTATTTAAATAACAGCCTATAAGAGCAACCATTGTGATAAGCACTTTACATATATATTTTAACTTATTCTCATTAATAACTACAGCAACTCCATGAAGTGAGTGTATTGTTTTTCCTGCTTCATAGATTATATAACAGAGACCAAGAAAGATTAAAGCCTTTGGTCAAATTCACATTATTAGTAATTCTCACACAACCACGTTCTTGTTCTTAACCATGATGTTGTAGTATTCACTTAACCCTAGCACCCCAAATAGGACATGTATGATGCTTTCGACTGTGAAAGACTAACACCAGTAGATGTTGTGCACAATTCCTATGCTCCTTAGAGAAATTTCAAAATTCCAGTATTAGTAGTTGCATAATAAAGCTTTTAGCTGACCAACAGTATGTTCGCAATAATAAACAACCCACAGATTGCTTGTTAGCTCTAACTTTTTGGCATGAAGAGAGGTATAATAAGCATGCAATTCAAACAATTCACAGTGCTCTATGTTTTCTTTCTTTTCAAATATGATAACTTATCAAATAATAATAATACTCATTTCTAAAACATCTTTATGGCTTCTCCTTTGTTATTTATGCAACGATGCATGCTGTAGGTTGTAAACACACAAATCATAATATTGAACTCAACTGAAAAGAAGTTATCCACAGCAGCTAATGACAATTCACAAAACAGTGATGAAAAGTAATCAACAGATTATTCTATATACTCTTTCAAATTAATAAAAAGCTGGGTTCAAGTTTGCCTTTAAGTAGAAATTACTCAATTCAAAGCCCCACAAAAGTGTGTATAAGGATCCAACTGACAATTCAAGGGGGTGTCAAAATCATAAAGATTAATGAAGCTTTTACAGATGAATAAAGTGGTGGCTCAGGAAACTTTTCTTTCTTCAATTTCACAGAACTAAGCAGATAGAACCAGAGCTAGAATCAAGTCTCCTGGTTTCCAGCCTAGTTGCAATGTTGCTCTCTCTCATTTAATCCCACTGGACTCAGAACGTTAATTTAATGTGGGTACATTCAGCTTTTATTTATACTTGATAAAGTAGAAAAAAACATGGTTAACAAACATTGGAGTAAAAAGAATGTTGATTAGTCAACATTTTATGAAGATTTATTAATTTTATCTCAGTTGTTCTTACATTTATTTAAACATCGATTACCTCTCTCTTTCTCAAGAAAACAATGTTTCTCTGGCTCCCTAACTGTAGTACCAAACTATGTGAGTTTATTTTACTGATAGTCCAGAATTAAAGAAGACAGCTAAAGATTAGGGAAAGGCATGCTGTAAGAGATCACTTGGGCAATCCAGAAAATAGGATGTTAAAAAACTAAAAAGTAATATTCTCAACATACAGAGTAAACGTTTACTTAAAAATGAACTTTGAAATGTAAACAGAACCCTCTTCTTTTTCTAGAAATAATGTCGAAATAGTACAAATCCCATCGTCAAATATTGTGTCCCCCTGGGACTGGGCAATAATTACTTGTTTATTATGACTTTAGTCTTTACATTCTTAAAGGAGAGAATACCACAGGAAGCCATTTATGTTACATGTTAGGCTCGTTTGGCATTTATTCTCATTGGGGATGGCATCATTTCCAATCCACAGAATTGACTGAATATGACATCATAAACTCTGTTTTCTAGAATTTCTGATTTATAAAGAAGTGTATAACCTTCCTTTGGTTGTTACTTTCTATTTGTTGATGAATCCTTTTATATTTGGATTACTTTATCTCCCTAGCTAGATTGTTCCTCTTTCTTCTACTCTGAATACAGCTAATGGATAATCACAAATTAGTGGAATGTGCTTCTGACGGAATCTGTAATCACTTATTTAAATAATGGCAACAAATTCTAATCTTTAAATCTGTTGGTAAGTATGTGGTCTTTAATAAAATCCAATGAGAACAGTTAAATTTAAAAAAAACAACTAAAAAAAGACTTTATGGCAAATTTTAAAAAATGACTTTTTTTCCAGCTACTTGCCTAAAACAAAGAATTGTAGGACATTATTCATTCATTTATTCATCATTTACCTTGTTCTTTATTTAAGTCATTAAGGTTTACATTATCTAATATGTTTTCACTTGCTTCTCACCTTCACCTTCATTAATATTGCAATCAAGTAGAATGTAAGCAAAAAAATATGTACCATGATTGTTTTTTCTGGATTTCCAAGACATGGATTTAAACCATATATGTATATATGTATTTTCTATTTATATAAAGAAACACATCATATTTGTATGATTTATAGATGTAATGTATTATTTTAAATAAAAGTAATCCATGTTCATTATAGAAAATTCTCAAGATGTAGACAGTAATATTTAACTATACTCTCACCAGTTAGAATTATCCAGTCTTAATACTTTTATTTATTTCCTTCTAGCCTAAATAAATATCTGAAATAAAGGTTATAGGTTTACTTTGCATGCTCATCATAACCAAATGGAACTGTACTATTTGCCACAGAGACACAATAATATAAAGATCATTTTCTAACACAGCAGCCAATTAATGTAATGAAAAGTCTAAGGGTAGCATAAAGGTTGATCTTTATGAATTTGAAGTGGCGTGTTCGGTTTAGACAGATTAAAACAACCAGGTACATGTTGTTTTCATATTCGATTCACATCTTCTAGTATTAAGGTTGTATTAGGTTTTAAAAATGAGGAATTAATCCAGAGAGGTGCTAATTAAATGTAAATAAAGGCCATTATGAACTTCTCAATGAACTCAACTGGTATTATTATATCAAATAAAACTTGTGTCAATCAGATGCCCAGGTGCATGGCTTCTCTTAATTTTCAGCTTTAGGTTTTTCAAAGAACCATTATTGACTAGATAAATTTAATTACATATTCATGAAAAGGTTTGCTGACTATTTTCTTGGATAGCGCAGAATATGCGGCAACATAACTATTTATTCCCTCAAAAATAAGGTTTGTTTCATCAACAAAATGACTTTAGGCTGTCGTTCATATCAAGCTGTTCAGTTCACCCAGAACATTCCTGGAGTACAATTTCAATTGTGGATTATTTTCCCAGGAAAGTGATCCAAGCGAATTTCACGTTTTACAAGTGTGTATTGTGAAATATGCTCCTACTCGCCTTTCTCGCTCAATTTTGTTTGAGCATATCCAAGTGTCTATAGCTATTAAAAATAAATGTTCCATATCAATTTAATAGATATATGATGCAAAATAAATTTTTTTCCATGAAAAAGAATAAGGATTCAAATGACAAACTTCTTGTCTTGAAAATGAGTGTTTTTGAAAAATAGTCTTGAAATCTTATGATGAGTAGTAATTAGCATAAGGTAAATAGCATGATCATTTGTTTGCCATTGTTTAGAAACGTGGAAAATTGCAATGATAATTGTCTGCTCTTATTTTAACCACTCTATATTGCTTGCACTAAGCATATGGTTGATTATAATGTTTTATTAATTTGGGAAGTTGAGGTTGCCTCTAAGATCCAAACTTTTAGGTGCTTTTTAAGTTCTCTACAAAACCATGACCATACTTAATTGTTGGTGTAAGTCAAGTTAGAGCGTTTTATTTAATTAATTGGGTTACTTTCACATTTCCTCACAGTAAAGATCTGCTACCTGAATAATGCTGTTTTAAATATAAGAATTCAAATAATTCAACTAGCTGGTAATGTTACAATTTCTCAGCAAATGTTTATTATTTTGAATGGATTTAGAAGATACAGGATAAACTGCTCTCAAGGAGCTTAAATATTAGATAATGAGACACTAATAAAGCAAACAAAGAACATTCCTAATGTAAACACAGTCACTTTATTAGAACAGTCTTATAAAAACTGAAGCCATCCCATAACTACATTGGTAGGAAGAAAACTTACATTTGTGATATGTTTACCCTCTCTGGAAGTAGAACTAATTATCTCTATGTGCTTTCTCCATAGGTTTTTGGAACTGAAATAACAACACTATGTCTTGTTATTGGAACAATATATCAAAAGACAAGCAAATATAAAGTAATTCTCTGTGGAATGATACTTTCGAGTTGAAATTTATGTTGCATTAGCCTATTGTTTGAGAGGTTATATATGATGGTATTTTTGCCTTAAATATTATTTGACTAGTGTGTGTTTACCAAGATAACTATGCCAATAAAGAAATTCTGGAATATAGTTTCAGTTACATGCTTTGAAGGATTTTTCTCAGTGAGATAAACTAACAAGTCTAATTTCTTCCAACACTATAGGACATTTTTCAATTAGATCTTAAGCCAAATAAAACTATCAATAGCATGTCTTTAAGCCCTGGGATGGAGATTTTGGCTCACTCCTTAGACCAGAGAGAGAAGGTCAGGTATGTTGCTTCCCCCAGGCTTTCTATCTTTCCTAAGCCCACTAATGAGAGCTTCACCAGATGAGGAAATTCCTTACTTGATGTAAATCCAAAATGAGAGAATTTACAGACATGATAGTAATGTTTAATCAAAGATTGTAGGCATGTGTTTATGATGAAAAACACATTACTTTTGGATCAGTTAAATCTAGGTATAAACTCTGTCTCTGCTACTTACTAACTGGGAGACCTCAGGAAAGTTGTTCACCTCTGAAAAATAAGGATAGTAATAACAACTATTTAAGGTTATTCTAAGAATATCACGTAACTGCCTAGCATGATGTCTGGCATTAAAAAAAAAAGGATCAGAAAATATTGGGAGGCCGAGGTGAGTGGATCACGAGAATAGTACCTATATTTTTATTTGATCAATGTATAATATAATGTTTTGAGAGAGTAGAAATAGTAGTAATGCTTTGAGGGAGATATACTTTCATATATATGTTATTAAAAATAATAATAGCAAGTACAAAAACTCCCAAAAATATACTATATAGGACAAACCCAGGTAGGGAAATGGTGCTAATGCATTATTGCTAATGGTGACATGTCAGGTATTTTCAAGATTCCAGTAAACACAATGCAGGAATTTTAAATAAGACTCAATGGTAGCCTGTTAAAAAGAAAGGTATCCCTACACAGAAAAGTTAATAACGTTTGGAAATTGAACTGTGGAGTTAAAATGCAGAATTTCTGTGGAAATGGTTGACTCATAAAGGGTGGTAGGAACCCATGATGAGTTGAAGAAGAATCCTTATTGTGGGAAATGCCAAACCTGAAAGCTTTGCGAGTAAAAGGAAGAGAAAGCAGAAAAAGAAAGACAAGCAGAAAGCAACCCAAGTCTTGCTAAAGGGCATAGACATAGGCAACTCAGCCAAGAGAAGCCAAATGAAGCCAGGTGCTCAGGGCCAAGAGAGCACTTCATGTAAGGGGCCAGGAGGTGAAGAGTGAGCTCTGAAACACTCACCAGAAAATCCAAGAAGGTCCTAGCCAGCAAACATAAGCTCTTTTTCATCAGTAAATGCATTTTGTATATGCTTATTACTCATGGGACTAGCATACTGCTAACCTGTGGAAGTTACTTATGTTTTATTATTATTATTCTACAATTAATTACAGAAAATCACCTTGACTATAGTATTTGAGATTGTTCTCAGGCAAGTGTTATTTAATAAAAAGAAGAGGAGAAGACAGAGAAAGGACCTTTGGTAAATCATATAATTTTAGTTCATGGGGATAAAAGGCCAGATGAAATTCATCATACTCTTAGAAACATAACTCAAATAGGAAAAAACTATCTCATATGACTTAGGACATTTTTCAACTTCATGAATCTTTTCCATGCATTTGACTAGTACAATCCTTCCTCAATCACAAATAATACATATATTTTTAAATCTCAGCCATTCAATCAGTCCCATCTCAGTCACATAGAGTGTTTTGTTCTGAACTAGTCATTTGATTGGTGATAGATGCTTTTCCAGAGTGAGTTAGGTCATACAGAATAGGAAAGTGGTTATTTGGAAAATGAAAAGTAACAGAGATTATATAACTCAACTCACTATATTCAGGACGAGTTTTACTTTTTAAATCTTTATTCAAAGATATTTTTAAAGATTCTGATTTATAGTACAATAAGTAAGAAATTAAGACCATGACAAATCCTGATGCTCAAAGAAAATGTTCCAAATAGTAGAGATGTAAGAATAATACTTTTATTGAGAATAATTATTAAGTTTTATCTCAGGGGTGGATGAGGAGGAGGCTCAACATCGACTTTAACCCACGTCCATAAAACCACAGTTACATATTGATAGTCTAAATCAATACAAACTTTTCAAATGCTAAATTATGAAGTACTTTTTTTTTTTTTTTTTGAGACGGAGTCTTGCTCTGTTGCCCAGAGTCGTGTGCAATGGCACAATCTCGACTCACTGCAACCTCCACCTCACAGGTTCACCTAGTTCTGCTGCCTCTGCCTCCCTAGTGGCTGGGATTAGAGGCACACACCACCACACCCAGCTGAAGTTTTGTATTTTTAGTAGAGATGGGGTTTCACTATGTTGGCCAGCCTAGTTCGTAATCCACAATTTACAACACTTTTTATATTTACAATTTGTTGAAAACTAAAGTAAGGAAGTTTTATCATATAAATTCCCATATACCAGTACACTAGGGGAGTGCCTTTTGTGAAATTAAGTGAAATATTTCTTCAACAATTCCAACTTCTCTATCTTTGGCTTTTCCACATTTCAGCAGTTACTCTTCTCTCTTCTCTTATCCCAGCATTTCAAACAATTCTAATATATATTTTAAAAGATCTATTAAATAAATAAATAAAAGCTATTCTTTAAATTTTAAAACAATTGAATTTTGGAATAAATTGCAAAATTGATATATTTCTATCAAAGTTATAGTTAACACTTTGAAAATTATTAAGTTAAAAAATTATCAGATTCTTACACAGAAATGTAAGAGAAAAAGTAACGAAGGAAATCTATAAATAATTTAAACAAATAACATTATTAATTTTTAAAAGAATAATTATCTAAACCAGGCATGGGGGCTTTCGCCTGTAATCCCAGCACTTTGAGAGGCTGAGGCAGGTGGATTATGAGGTCAGGAGTTCGAGACCAGCCTGGCCAACATGGTGAAATCCCGTCTCTACTAAAAATACAAAAATTAGCTGGGGGCGGGTGGCAGATGCCTGTAGTCCCAGCTGCTTGGGTGACTGAGGCAGGAAAATCGCTTTACCCCGGGAGACGGAGGTGCCAGTGAGCTGAAATTACGACACTGCACTCCAGTCTGGACGACAGAGCAAGACTCTCTCTAAAAAAAAGAAATACTAAAGAGAATAATTGTATATTTTAAAAATTTAGTCATGCTCTTTGGCAACACAGTGTTGTGGTGAGGAATGCAGTTTTGGCATCAGGTTTCTTTCTTTATTCTCTAGCTTAGTGACATTCAGGAAGTTATTTTACTCCAATAAGCCTCGGTTTACTCATCCGTAAAATTATAATATCATTGTATCTACATAATAGGGTCATTTTGAATATTGAATAACTAATGGAAGACATTTGGCATATAAGTTACTTGATATCTATGAGCTAATGTTATTTGTCTATAAACTTATTCAACTATTTACAAAAGAAATTTTCTTTATTTTTTTTGAGACCAGAGTCTTGCTCTGTTGCCCAGGCTGGAGTGCAATGGCATGATCTTGGCTCACTGCAACCTCTGCCCTCCTGGGTTCAAGCAATTCTCCCACCTCAGCCTCCCAAGTGACTGGGATTACAGGCCCTACACCACACATGGCTAATTTTTTGTATTTTTTAGTAGGAACGGGATTTCATCATGTTGGCCAGGCTGGGCTTAAACTCCTGACCTCAGGTGATCCACCTGTCTCCATCTTCCAAAGTGCTGAGATTACAGGTGTGAGTCCAGGCAGGAATTTTAAAAGGTCATAATAAATGCGTCCTTAGAATACACTGAAATTTGTTTGTATAGAAAAAAACTATATAATCTCAAAAACATAATGCTTCCAGAATTATAAGGAAAAGATACTTCAAAAATTAACATCTATTTTTCTAGTGGTAAATCCTGATTTTATTTTCTTAATAAGAGAATTGCAATTATATTATTATATTGGTGCAAAATAACGGCAAAAACCGCCATTTCTTTTGCACCAAACTAATATTAATACTACCTTGTTTAACAAAGCTGAAAACTACTTGCTAATGATCTTTAATCAAGTAACTCTTCACACAGTAGCAGTTAGTGTTTTGACCCTGGGAAATTGGTGAGCTTTTACTCTGTGAAGGCTCTGACCCTTCTCCTTTTTAGTGTCTGCTCTTAGGTGTTTCAAGGCTATTATCATCTTAAAAACAAAAAAAAACTGGTTCATGCTAAGGAGATAATAACAAAGAAAAAAATTCTTATTTATCCACAAAAAAAGACAACTTGTCTCCCATTTGAACTCCAGCTCTGTCACCTGTTAAGTATATGATCCTGGCCAAGTTATATAACCTGTTGGTTTCTGTGTTTTTTTTTTTTTTTAATCTGTAAAGTGAGGACAATAGGAGAGTGCTGGGGTGTTTAGAGGATTAAATGACTATTGTATTGGAGAGAAGGTGAGAAAGAAACAGAAAGTGAAGAAAAGAAGGGAGGGAGCAACAAATCCGGAAGGAAGAACAGACCAGCTGGTGAAGACAACACAAAAGGATGACTTGATAATATTGGAATTTCTGGCTTGAAGAAGAAGCTGCTAATATAGAGGGTCTCGCTGAATAGTATAGTTGTAACTAAGAGGGGCTCTACCGTTATACTGCTATTTTTCCTTTTTATCTGTTTAACATTTAACAAGGGCAACCTTAATGATTTAAACAGCAGTGGAAAGTGAAAGAGAGAAAATGAAGAAAATTCCCACTATGCAATGAAGAGATTTTGTAAGGGGATGGTTCCAACTGGAGTGAGTGATATTGTAGGAATAGTGCCCTCAGCAGGCAGAGAGTATATGCATATCCACAGTGTATAAATATCTCAAAATTATCTCACCATGTGATATTGGTTATTCCCTTTTATCTCGTACATTTGATAGCCTTCTTTGAAAGTTAGAATATGTTTTTAGGATAAACATATATAATAAATAAATAATGTTTAGTTTTCTTTTTTCTATTTAAAATGTAACCTTGGTAACTAAAGAAATGACACTGAGGTACACACATTCTTCTGATAATTACCTCTTATGACGGATATAGGAATTGCCCATAGCCCATGCCTTTCAAAAGAATGTTGAAGTAACAAGTGATCCCACAAGAAAGCTATGACACCCCTTGGATGACACACCCAAGATGTTAAAAACAAAAATTTCCCAATGGTGATAAGGAAGCTGCAGCACAGAACTAATTGGGAATCATGTTTGTAATACAGAACGGTGTTTGTATTGGTTAAGATTTGTGAATATTTATTCTATTTTCAAAGTATTTCCCAGTGAGCCTGGTGAAGGCACTAATCACTAGAACCTTAGAAAGGACACTCACGAGTCAGGACACATGCTGGCCATAACAGAGTACATAGGGCAGATACTCAGTCTGCTTTTAGGAAGGAAGTTTCAAAGCTCACTTTATCTACTTCATGATACTGGAGAGTCTCCTGAGGCCAATGACATGAAGGCAGCGCAGTGGATCTCCACCTGCACTGTATTTACCCTGTGATCCTGCCAAAAAACCAGACTATTATATCTTTCAACAGGACATATGTCATTAAGCATCTGACAAAAATTATTATTCTATTCTTCAGAAAAGAGCACACTGCATAAGGCTGACTGTAATATTAGGGAGCTCAAAGATGTTAGAGTCAGCGAGACCTGGGTTTATACTCAATTTTGCTTCTTACTCAGCTCTGTAACCTTGAATAAGTCACTTAAGCTCTCTGAATTACTGTTTTCTCATCTGTAAAATAAAGATATTATTACCTAATCTTTAGAGCTGTTGAAAGGATAACATGAGATCCCTTCTAACTTCCTTATCATATCCAACTATCACAAATAAATAAGAAAAGTATACATATTTTTAAGAAATCTTCATTTGTATTTTTCTAAGGAAAAATTTGTGATACTTTTCCTCAATATAATGTTCTTCACATAAAATTCATTTGGAATTTTGTTAATTTCCTTTCCTTTTATATCACTCAAATCACTAAACGGAAAATAATAGAATTGTGTTGCTGTTTTGACAAGGGTGGAAGAAATGTGTGGATCATGTTTATTGCAGCTTTTGGTTGGCTAAAAGTGTGAAAAATAATTAGTTACTCAAGTTTTCATGTAACTGTTCGTGAAAACAGTTCTCACCTCCCATTTCCTTTACAATCTAGGAGATGTATCTGTCCAGCTGAATATTTGCTAAATGAATCAGCAATTAATGAGACAGGATTACGTGGCCACTCAATATTGATCTTCAAAATAATGAAACAAACAACTGAGGAAGTTTATCTATATACTTTAGAAGTATTTCTTGCAGTTTTGGCATTTTCTGAAACCAACTTACCATTTTCATAATTCTTGCAATTAATGATTACTAGCTTATAGAGAGGACAAATGTTTTATCTCTTCCTAGAATATCACCTTGAATTTTGGTTGCCTGCCGTGGTATGACTACTATTTATTCAAAATCTACTTGACATGTTATTTTCTTCCTGCAAAACCCCCCACAAAGTCCTTGTTTGCAGACTTTGGTTTCACATATGTGGTGTAACATGCACAACAGAGTCAACATTGTAATTAAAATTATGTGTTCATTATTTTTTGCTTGAAAATCTTTGTTGACATCAGAAGTTTACTGTATAGCTTGTCTGTTATCCTTGTAATATGTAAATTCCTTTTTCATGTTATTCAGCACTGACAGAAGCAGGCTTACTACATTATAAAATTATGTTAATTTGTGACTCTTTTAATTTCTCATTCTTGATTCAAATATGTAAATAGCAATCATTCCAATTTTACATGCTTCAGTGGTTTCTTAGTAGCTATTAAAAGGAGCTGGTAGGTTCAATATGTCTATGTTGGTTATCATTATAGAAAATGAAAGTCTTTGTAACTCTAGTTGCAAAACGGCTCCCTTTTGGGGATTGCATATCTGGAAACAATATTAGGGTACAGCTTAACCTGAAAAGAAAGGTGTTTGACCTTCCTGGCACACAAAGTCCAAAGATTTTACTCCTGGCTTCCAAATGATTCAATGTTATTCAACAGTTTCCCTTTGTTGAAAAGTAAAAGTCCATTCTTCCTAACACATCATACCTATTTCTTCATGAAATGGTACCAGTATAATTTTGCCTCCTCTGATTATGCATTCTAAATTTCAATCCTGTGGAAATACTTGGAAATGCAGTATAGAAACATAACAGAAAAAAAAATCCATGCCCTCATGGAGCTTATTATAGTGAGGGGAAGTAGATAAGGCACAAAGGACAAGTAAATATACAGAATAGTCCCTGGTGATAAGTGCTGAGGCAAAAATTAACGCAGGAAGAAAGGGATGGGAAATGCCAGTGTGGGTTGTAGGGTGTTATATGACATGGCCAGGGATGGCTTTTTAGATTAAATGACAACTTAGCAGAGATACGGCAGGAAATTGCAAATGAAACAGGTGGCTATCTGTAGAAAAACTGTTCAGGGCAGAAGCAGTGCAAATGCAGAGGTCCTGAGGTGGAGGGCTATTTGGAGTCTTTGAGTACTAGCAAAGTAACCAGTATGTCTAGCGCAGAGCAGTCCAAAGCTATGTGGTCAGAACGTTAGTCAAGTAAGGGACTGGAGATTCTGTAAAGCCTGGGAGAACATTTTCAGGACTTTAATTTTTCTCTGGGATATAATTATTTTTACTTGATTTTATTGTGGAACACCTATTCTTTGATTTTATCATGGGAGTCATTGCAAGAGTTTGAGTACTTAGTGAAATGATCTTGTTTAGATTTTATAAAAATCTCTTTGTCAGCTATGTCTGGAATAACCTGTAGAAGACGAGAGCAAAAGCTGGGAGAACAGTCTATTGAAAGACCTGTCAGGGAGTTGTTGGGAGACCAAAGAGCCAGGTCAATAGAAAATTATGTGTGCTATTGACCTTTTTGTACATCTTTGGCATGAAACATTGTTTTTAAACCACAAATTTTTTCCTCCCCTTAATTCCTAACAAAGATGCATTCATCCTTCAATACTGGAATATAATGTTGTCTCTCCTATGTTGTCTTTTCTGATATTCTAGGTAGGTGATACAAGTTCTACTATGCTTGGTTAGTCCTTTTGTGTGGTCTATGATACAGTTTTTATAACTTTGCTTGTACTTACTTGTTAATGTCTTCCTAATTAGATTATGAATTCCACAAACGTATTATGTTGTTTTTTAAGAAATTTATATCCCTTATACCCAGCACAAAATAGAGGTATGCATTGAGGACTTCATAAGTGCTTGTCAAATAAGTGAATACCTGCAACTGTAAAACAGAAAACAATTGAAGTGACTTTCTTTTTTTCTTTCTTTTTTTGAGACAAGATTTTACCCTGCTACCCAGGCTGGAATGCAGTGGTGACATCAGCAGGTAAGGCTCACTGCAGCCTCGACCTCCTGGGCTCAAGTGATCCTCTTACCTCATCCTTCTGAGTAGCTGGGACTACAGGCGCAAGCCACCACACTCAGCTAATTTTTGTATGTTTTTGTAGAGATAGGGTCTTACCATGTTGCCCAGGCTGGGGTCAAACTTCTGAGCTCAAGTGATCCACCTGCCTTGGCTCTCAAAGGGCCAGGATTACAGGCATGAACCACTGTACTCATTCTGAAGTGACTTTCCATTCCATGAAAAAAAAAAGGCTAAATTGTCTTAGGGACATGAAATCTAACTTCTTTTGGAAAAATTTAGAATGCAACAAATGAGGCTATGCTGTCTGTCACCTTACCAGAACATAAGATAGGTTCCAGTGTTCCTCCTTGTAGGTCATAATCAAAATGTGATTCTGTAAGAAAAAGAGTGTGTCCTTTTGTGAAAATTCACAGGGAGTCTCTCCTTGAGTTGGCCTACGTTCATACAGAATAAAGTAGATACCTTTATTTTTCCTATACTGCGGCCAGACAAGTGAGATGAGTAGTGTAAGTGGAGCACACTGAACCGTGTCATAAGTCATTTCTCCAGATTTCTAGATGGAGACCATATGGTACAGTCCTGACAACATACAGCTTTTTTTTGTTTTGTGTTATGTTTGTTTTAATAACTGAGTTATTGCAAGTAAATTAGAGGAGAGCTGTAGCCATAAACATTTCCTGGTGTTCCCATCCATCTTTGAGCAGAACTGAGCTGGGTGTTAAAATACTTAGGAAATTTACAACTGGTGAATGAGCATACTGAAAAATACTATAATAAGAAGAGAGATTAACCACTGATCCTGTGACCTTCAACACTCTAGGGATTTCAAGGACATCACCAATAGCAAACTTCTCACAATATATGAATAGTAAAAAGCTGGGAGCTTTAACTAAGTATTTAAAAAAAATTTAGTCAGGATGGAATAATGGGCTAAATTTAACATGTTGAAAACTATTAGGGATAAATGTACAGCAGTATTTTTAGGTTCTAAGACCTAACTACAAAACAGCAAAACAGAAGAATAATTTGTAAGAAAGATATTTAGAAGCATCTTGACTATAAGCTTGTCAAGTAGTCAAGACTGTGATTCAGCTACCGAGAATACTAATTTGATCTTAGGGTACATCATGGAAATATAACAACCAAGATGAAAAGTAATATTTCCCCTTTACCATATGCTGAAAAGGAGGTATTATATTCCATTAGGTACTACATTTAAGGAGAAAAATAGTCCATGTCGAACACACTCAGAGAGGGCAGTTAGAATGAAGAAACTCAAAACAAGGTTATCTGAGAAGTAGTAAAAGAAACTAGAAATTTTAATCCTGGAGGGAAAAGAAAAAGTTTAATGGGATATAACGGAGACCTTAAGATATGATAGAGAAGAATTCTGGGATTCTGAAAGAGCCATCAGGATAGAAGCTTAAACAACTAGGTTGAAAAATGGTGAGTAATTTAGGGTAAATAAAAGGAATAAATGACAAATATTTGAAAATATTTATACTATACTGGGCTACTTTATGAAGGAGTTGTTGTCCCTTCATTGCAGATGTTCAAAGGTCATCTTAGGATGTTTTTGTCTGTTTATTTTAGCTCTGTAGCAGAGAGTGATAAAGGGAGGCATTTCTTGGATTATAGGGTGGAGCTGATAGTCTCTAGGATGCCTTCTGACTGTGATTTCTTTTGTGGTATCGTCATTTTATTATAATGAAATTTATTTCTCATTAATAATTGGAATGCAGTCTTAGTAATGCATAATATGTTAACAGTAATAGCATTAATGATAAAAACTATTCATCATTTATAGGTTCCAGACACTGTACTTTTTCATTAGCTAAATCTCACAGCAGCCTTGTGAAATAAGCCACATGAAACATGTAGTTTTAGTGAGTTAAATATCTGGCTAAATGTGTCCATGGCCAGGCATTACCTTTAGGCCACGTAGGTTTGTTTTTCCTCCTACAGGTTTGTGAGAATCAAACAAACAAAACATGATTCTTAAGCAATAGTAGCTGACACTTACATGCTACTTACAGTAGTGCTAAGCACTATTCTAAGTGCTTTACTGTTAGTGCCAAAACAAATTCACTTTATAAATGAAGAAACTGCGGCACAGAAAGTAGCTTGATCATAATCATAAAATTAGAAATTGAGAGAACTAAAATTTAACTCATGGCAGCCTGGCTCTGACTGCTCACATGCTTAGCCCCAGTCTACAGTATCTCTCTAACCAAGAGAACCCTTCTTACTTTTAATGAAAAAGATATTATCACAGTGATATTATAGCAAACAGCAACGATGGGTCAAAGTGTCTAGACTTTGTGTTAGCAATTCAATGTACCTCTTTTCTAGTTATTGAGAATCAACAGCAGCAGTCCAGACACTATTCTCCAGACTGTGCTGGACAGTAAACTCAGAAGATCGTACTATGATGGTGAATTGACTGTTTTACAATGTCTACCAATGTTTCTGCACTTGAGCTTATTTTATAGCTTCTAAAGAAGTGTTAGGTTGGCACTCCAAGTGGTACCTGGACATTTATGCACTGATAAAGCTCATGCATGTGATCAATCATAAGCAAGCCAACAGATAACATTGTAGTCAGCAACTGGCTGAAGTTCAGTCAACAGGAAAAGGTTGGTATTAACCATTTCCATTTCCACATGTTCAAATTTCTGAGATTCATTTGAGTATGAGGGTCATTTTTGTAAACTTCAGAGACAAACTACCTGTACTGGCTCTAAGCATCAAGCCAGCAGTTCCCAGTCACATCTGGCAGTGAATCACAATGTCAACCTGCAATCCTTCTGCTGTCAGTGACCATGATCTGTCACCACCAGAGGTTGCCAAAGTAAGTGCATCATGCCAAAATGTAAGAATTGTATGAATGTCCAATGGGCCCCATGTTGAGCATTTTTTTTATAGTTTAGGAATGGCAAGGGCCTTTGAAAACTGCTATTGGCAAGCCAGCTCTCTCTCTTTCTTCCTCATAATAACTGCAGCTGAATGACACTCTTCAAAATTGCAAACCTAAGATATTTGAAAAAGTTCTTCAGTATGCTCGGAGGTACCTGCTTCCACTGATTGCTGAGTTCAGCCATGTTTCAGAAGTACCCTGGAGATGTTTCTTCTGTCCATAGACATGATTTAGAAATGATTAACAGAGAGAGGCTGGAGACCACGGTGGCTCTGGTGGAATTAAAATGTTCAGTTCTTAGAATAAAGATTTCATTAAGACCATAGAGTTTGGATATAGACCTGTCACTTCCAACTGTGCTTGCTTGACTGCTTCCACTCTGAAGGGTCTTTGAAAGGCTTCCCTTCCAGAGAAGGAGAGGAGCAGAGATGCCACAAGCACACTTTGAAGTGACAGGTCTGAATATTTAGTGTAAATGGAATCACTGTATCCTAAACCCCAAAGTAAATGTGGGACCAGAGATGAGTTATTCTGTCAGTCCAGGCTTTCAAACAAAATTGTCACAGGGAATTGCCCAGAATAGCCCAACCTAATTGCAGAAAAGGACTGCAGCAAGACTAGAGAAGTATAAAGTAAGCCATTTATATTCCATGAACCATTGGTCAGCAGATTTTTATCTATGAAATACTGAAGTTATTGTCTGTGATTGATTTAGCATGGAAATGGTCTCCTATTTGTTTTCTTTGATTCCATATATATTAGACTTGATTGCTTTATTGAATTTTTCAAAAATTGGTATGTGGAAAAAAAATACAAAGTCTCTGTATAGGTTATACAAAGGTTTTATGAAAGTGGTAACTTACTCTATATTATTGGAAGATTAAGACATAGTTGGTGTTATTTCAGGTTTCCCACTAAATGTGTGTGTTTGGGTAGAGGAAGTATCACAAAGGTCTCCCCAGTAACTCATACTACAAGGTAGACTTGCTTAACTTTCCTAGGCACGACCAGGTCTGCCTTTGGTTAACACCTTTACAACTTTGCCACATCTATAATAAAAGGGCACTTGTGGGAAGGAACGAGTTTAGAAATTGTTGCTATATGATAAAAAATCATTTTTGATGCACATAGAAAATAAACTATTTTTAGGGATAACGTGGAGGTACTGGAGGATACTGCAAGAGAATGAATGGAGAAATTGGAACAACTTTCATTTCCATTTGTGAAGGGTTTGCTACTTCTTCAATGACTGAGAATAGAAACACTGGTTGAAAAGTCTCTTTCATACTGATGCATTTTCAGGCTTCTCTCCTTTGTTTTCTTCTCACCTTATTTTCACCTAGACAACCCTGTCTAAATTCAGTTTCAACTCCATCTATTTAAAACACTGTATACATATATATATACACACACACACACATATATATGTATATATATGCACACACATACACACACACTTATATGTATATATATGCACACACATACACACACACTTATATGTATTATATATAATACATATATGTTAGTTGATATATATATGCATACATATATATATATACATATACATATATATATATAACTTTGGACTCTCTGCTTAACTCTAGACCCCATATGTATTGGGGTCTACTACTTACCACACATCTTTAATTACATGTCATCAAGGCAACAAACAACTCACAGTATGTTTAAAATTAAACTCATCTTTTCTTCTCCCAAAATATCTCCTCCCTTGTTGCATATTTTATCCATACAAACAGAAACCTGGTTATTCTCCTGAACTCCTCTGGATTTCTTTCCTACCACTCCATATTATTTCTCAAGTGTGTACATTACTACCCTCTGAATATCTCCTGAATTGTCCACACTTCTCTCCAACTTGGTTTCAATTTCCTTAATTCACACTAAAGCAAGCAAAATCTCCAATCCCTCTGCCATTCTATAGTGGGTGATATAAAATACATATCTATGGTCACTATAACTTTAAGGATAAAGTTTTCTCAGTAAATGTAAGTTCTGTCTACATTGCTATTCTCATTTCAATCATCTTCTCTCATATATGTTACATCAAACACATAGTTTGCTATTTCATGCTTCTGAACTTTCATACATAGTATTGCTGTCTCCTGAAATATCAGGTGCCCTTCAGCAACTAATAACTTTTTAAACAGTCCTAGCCACCTTCATCAAATATGGCTTACTAAAAACCTTCAGTCTGATTAAGGTAAATTCTCTATACCACACATGGTTCAAAGTTCTTATCTTTACAAACCATACTATACTGCTATTATCATTAGTTGCCTTGACTCTGTCCCCAATAAACTGACATTGCTTTTTATTTTAAAATACAGGCTTCCATTTGGTAAACGTATTCAAGTAATTAATCAGAATAACCAAGTAGTAGTTCACTAATTGTTTCTTAGATAATATAATTATGAAATATATTATCAGGAGCTGAAATGATGAAGTACTTCTATCCTTTTTCTCCTCTTATCTCCTTGAACCTGCAAAGAGGTATTCAAGGCTTAGACCTTGGACAACTTCTTTTTTTTAATCACACAACCTCATTTCTTGATTTTATCATTCTCATCATTTAAAATATAATCTGTATATTAACAGCTCCCCCAAAACCTCTTTTCTATCCCAGTTTCATGTATTGTACTGCCTAATTGACATCCCACTTAGATATATTATATGCATTTTAAACTTAACATATAAATTTATCAAATGATATATCCCTTAAGCCAGCATCTGGTATGAACCTTCCCATCTTAGGAAATGATGACACCATTATTTCTGTTACCCAAGTCCAAATACTTGTTTGGACCCCCTTTAACTCTTCATATCACATGGAACAACAGGACCATTAGGAAATCCTATTGGTTCTATCTTCAAAATGTGCTACAGAGTCAACTGCTCCACAACACTCCATTAGTATCATGTTGGTCCAAGTTTCTGTTGATTCTCACCTGGATTAGTTCATTTGTCTCTTAAGTTGTTTTCTTCCTCAATACTTGTACCCATATAGTCTGTTGTCCTCCTAGCAGCCCAAGCAATCCCTTAAACATGAAATCAGGCGGGAGGCTGAGGCAGGAGAATTGCTTGAACCCAGAAGGCGGAGGTTGCGGTGAGCCGAGATCATGCCATTGCACTCCAGTCTGGGTAACAACAGCGAAACTCCATCTCAAAAAAAAAAAAAAAAAAAAAAAGAAGTCAGGTTATCTAAATTCTCTGATAACACTCTTCTATAGCTTTTTGCCTTAAAGTGAAAACATAGCCTTCTAAGAGCCTACAAAGCACTGTGCAATCTGGAGCCCTTTACTTTGTCTCCCGCTACCCTTCCTCGGACTCACTCACTCTGGCCACACTGCTCTTTCTGCTCTTCCTTCAATAACACAGCCAGGTTTCTGGCACAGGGACTTTGAACCTGCTGTTCCCTCTTGTTGTGTATCCACCAGAAATCCACATGGTTGGTTCCCTACTTCCTTCAAGTCTTTACTCAAAATTGACTTTCTTAGTGAAGTCAATCCCACAGATCCAATATAAAGTTTCAAATGCCTCACCCCCAACATTTCCTACTACTTATTTATTTATTTAGAGTTGGAGTTTCGCTCTTGTTGCCGAGGCTGGAGTGCAATGGCGTGATTTCAGCTCACTGCAACCTCCGCTCTACAGGTTCAAGCAATTCTCCTGTCTCAGCCTCCTGAGTAGCTGGGATTATAGGCACCCACCAACGTGCCTGGCTAATTTTTTTTTTTTTTTTTTTTTTTTTTTTGAGACGGAGTTTCACTCTTGTTATCCAGGCTGGAGTGCAATGTCGTGATCTCGGCTCATCGCAACCTCCGCCTCCTGGGTTCAGGCAATTCTCCTGCCTCAGCCTCCCAAATAGCTGGGATTACAGGCACACGCCACCATGCCCAGTTAATTTTTTGTATTTTTAGTAGAGACGGGGATTCACCATGTTGACCAGAATGGCCTCGATTTGTTGACCTTGTAATCCACCTGCCTCGGCCTCCCAAAGTGCTGGGATTACAGGCATGAGCCACTGTGCCAGCCATTCCTACTACTTTTACACCACAAAAATAAAATCTCCAGATAGGAATTTTAGTCTGTTTTGATGACTGCCAGCTTCCAAGTGCCAAGAGAATACCTGGAATGTAGTAGGCTTTAAATGAAAATGAGTTTAGAAGAAGGAAGTTTACTTACTACTCTAGAAAGTGAGAAACAAAGAATCCCAAAACAATGGCTAATAGTTGACTTATTCTAAATAAATTGAACATTTTTTTCTTGACAGAGTATCCACAGTAGAGCTATGAGTCCTTTGCTTCTTTGGTGGATTTTTATAAAAAGTAAGAAGAAATGGCCAATGCCTCTTTGACTAGATTATCTAGTATGTATAATAGTAAGGTTGTCATTCTTGACCAGAAAGTTTTAACTTCTGTGTCTTAAGGCCACCATCTTCTTGTCAATTTTAAATATATTCAACAAATTTAATAATTCTTAGAATTTCTTAGCTTAGAACACTGCTGAATTTTTCCCCAAAATTCTAGTTTTCTTCTTTTTGTTTTTGGAACATAAAAAATGATTTTTCTAGTTTTTTTTTTTTTTAAACCTCTTAGAAGGTACTGTTTGTGTTTATTTCTAACTTGAAGTCAATATTCACATTACTATATATGAATGTTCCTTTCAACATTGAGCAATTTTATCAGAGTAAGCAAAAAAATGATCCTGGATTTACATACATAATTATGTTTTTTTATAACCATATACGATTATTTATTTATTTATTTATTTTTTGAGACAGAGTCTCGCTCTGTCACCCAAGCTTGAGTGCAGTGGTATGGTCACTGCAACCTCAGCCTCCTGGGTTCAAGGGATTCTTCTGCCTCAGCCTCCCAAGTAGCTGGGACCATAGGTGTGTGTTGCAATGCCCAGCTAATTTTTTGTATTTTAGTAGAGGCAAGGTTTCATTGTGTTGCCCAGGCTGGTCGGGAATTCCTGAGCTCAGGCAATCCACCTGTCTCAGCCTCCCAAAGTGCTGGAGTTTTTAAAATATCAGGCATCAAGGTGTTTTAAAGTCATGATACTTGAATAGCTGACCTCAGAAGATGAAAATATATCTCTATTGCAATACATTTATGTGCATTCCTGACAGAATTGCAGTATTAAGGCTTTAAAATATTCTGCACAAATACATTATTCATTACTATTTGACAATTCAGTTGGCTGGACATGGTATCTCACACCTGTAATCCCAGCACTTTGGGAGGCCAAGGCAGGCAGATCACGAGGTCAGGAGATTGAGACCACCTTGGCCAACATGGTGAATCTCCCTCTCTACTAAAAATACAAAAATTAGCTGGGTGTGGTGGTATGTGCATGTAGTCCCAGCTACTGGGGAGGCTGAAGAAGGAGAATCACCCAAATTTGGGAGGAAGAGGTTGCAATGAACCGAAATCATGCCACTGCACTCCATCCTGGACAGAGAGGAGACTGCCTAAAAAAAAAAAAAAATTCAGTTATGAGGACAATGGTTTCCACTGCAGCAAAAACAAAACAAAAACAACAACAACAAAAATGCATAGACCACATGGTGTGGATAAGCAGACCAGAGAAACCTACTGTGCATTTTGAAATTTATGGTAAAGCTTCCCATGGTTTCAGCAATAATGAGCATTGATGGATGGTTTTCATACTATTTAGTAAAACAGCTTTTCTTTTTATGAAAAGGAGGGTAGGGAAAATGTGACATTTGAATAAAGTTTTCCATTTTGAACAAGTAATAAAAATAAAATTAAAGGTTACATTTCTAGAGTCATGATTGATAACAATTGCTCGGTTTAACTGCATTTTATAGGTTAGGTAAGCAGTTTAAATTAAAAAGTGACCTACACAAATATGCAGTCTTGAAAAGAAATGAAAGTTAATAGCTTTTCTTTGCAACTCTAAGAAACCTGATGGGATTTTGAATTTCTAGAGATTTGAGAAATTAGAAGGATATATTTTGTAGTGCCTTCACATGAAACATGTTTGAAGATTCGTTTTTCTGGGAATAATGTTTCTGTTATGACTACTAAAGCATTCCCTTGGATTTTGCAACATGTTTGAAATATAGTTTATTACAATCAATTATATTGTAAGACACCATAGATTGTCTCTAAGGATGTGTTTGTAAAATACACCCTCCTGTCTATAGATCCTCCACAATTAAAAATCCCTCCAGGGAATCACCTAGTTCCCTCAATTAGAAGAGCCTGTGATGGTTCTGTAACTCTGAGACAACTTAATATGGTGTTAATATTATGTGGCATAAATTTTCAATTGTCTGCTTTCAAGTTGTAGATACTCCAAAATCTAAGCTATTATTTCCAACACGATTTGCTTAGACTAGTACTAAACTGAACTTGTATTACTAACCAATTATCCTACAGTTTTGAAGGAGGTAAAACAAAAGTGAACTAAATAATAGTGTATCTCTATGTATAAATTATATATTTAAAATCTGCGGTGGATGTATTTATTAGGTTTTCAAAGCATCTCTCAACATGACGTTTGGCCTCCAACCATTTTACTTGTCCCTCAATACTTATGCAGATTTCGCTCCTCAATTACCATCCCACTTTTTGAAGAATTTTAAAATTATCTGTGTAGTTTTATTTGTAAGCTCAATTAACACACTTAGACATTCTGGTATAACTGGATTTTCTTAAGGGTACACATCTTTCTCCAAAGGTCATTCACTACCAAACAAAATAATTGAGAATGCTGCTGAGATATTAAAAATAAAACTATGGTTTGTTTGTAAAAGTTAGACATTTTCCAAATGAATTACCTAAAAAATGTTATATATTTTAATTATTGAGTTTAAATTGTATGAATATATTTAATGTATACAACGTAATGTTATGATATACATAGTGAAAGGTAACTGTTGTCAAGCAAATTAACATACTTGTCATAGTTACCCTTTTATTTTTGATAAGGGCACCTAAAATCTACTTTCTCAGCAAAATATCAATACAATACTATTATTATAGTTATAAAAGAATAATTATAATTATAGTTCTTATGCTGTACATTGAATATAAAGACTTATTCTTCCTGTATATCTGCCTGCAACTTTTATACCCTTTCCCATTTTACTCTATGTATGAAAATGGAGTTTGCTTAGACTTTCACCTTTATTCAGACATTTCAGGAAAGACACACACACCTCAGATTAAACAAAAAAGAAAAATAAATTGTATTGAGTTGCTCAGACATATTAATTGATTTGATATGTCTGATTTTTTTTTCATTTGGGCATAGCAGTACTCGTTTTTATAATAATTGCACACTGTACCTCAACTTTTTTGTATGTTTATAAATGTGTACATATATATAATATTATTACAGATAGTTGATTAATTCTTGGGTCACAAATTTTTTTCTTAAAGTAGATAGCATGGTCACTAATTTAGGTATTTAATAAAGTCAAGTATGTAAAGCAAAATTTTATGTAATAAATTTATTTTAAATGTACTGTAGCATTCAGTATTTAAAGTCATCTTATGGTAAACATGACACTAAGTATAAAAGTATGACAAGTCCTATTTTGTCTTCAATAAGTCATATTGTGAATTATGTCTTTTGTATTTTTGACATTCCATGTCTAGTTCATTCTTATTCTTAAAGTGTATAAATAATTTCACTTAGTAAAAATGCTTCTGGATTTTGAAAATATTCAGAATATTCCCAAAAAATTTTCCAAAAGAAGTTTAATATACTATGCATTCTGAAAAGCCTATCTATGGGAAAAAGGAAACAAAATTAGAAAAAACATTTTCCTTTTGTATGTAATATGGCACAGAAGTTGAATGTTTTAGTTTTGTTTAAAATATATCTTTAAATTTGTAAAGAATGAGGAAGTGAATATACACCTGAAAGTTGGCAAGTTTTAGTTAATAATTTAATGTAAAATATCATTCTACGTTTGATAAATACCCTTCATATATCTCCCTACCGGCAAATTAAGAGCAATTCCTAATCTCCTTAGTCACTTTTGCCCTTTTCACACTATTTTCTTATCATGCCTAAAATTGAATCCATATGTAGCCTAGGTTGGTATCTGGAAAAGCAGAAAACTATCTAGGTTGTTCTAATTAACTCATTTTTAAGTAATTTAAGGATATATCCTTACCTAGTGTGCACCATTGGTCTGCATAAATAATTCCCATTAGTACCTGAGAAATAGCCATGTTTCATAACACATGCTTTCAATGAAAGCATTCATTTACATGACAGGTAAGAACAGCTACACTATGTCAAGTAAACAATTTGATTTGTAGAAGTCTTTGAATAAGCACTTATGTGGAATTATATTTTATACATTCCCAAATTTGCAATTACATGATACGCTAATTTTGATAAGTCCCTAGATATATATTTGCAGAACAATATACAGGTATTAACTGCAATGACTTAGAAAAAGCATAAGCAGTATTTACGGTAAATATTCTAATGCAATATGGACTTGTGATAATCATTTCCAAATTAAAAAAAAATCTATTAAGAAGGCATTAGTGAAATGAGTAACTTTTAATATAAGTTTTATATATGAAAAATAGACTAAGGGCAAAACTCTTGCATAAATGATCCGTTTTAGCATACTATACAAACTCTTCTAACACATAATTTTCACATAATATTCTATATTAGAGATCATTTTATATCAACGCACAAATAATGTATTCTTTCCTTTTTATGGATGCACAGTATTTATTGTATTTATTTTACCAATTTCCTACCAATGGACATTTGTGTTATGTGTAATCTTTTCTAATTTAAAAAATGATATACTAAATATTCTTGTGCATATGCATTTCGCATGTGATCTTTACCTAATTTCACATTTAACACTCTCAAACTCAGTAAAAAACGTTCACATTACCTTCTTCTATAGATCAAGAAGCTGAGACTCAGGTAAGTTAAGGAATTTGTCCACATACACCTACTTCATAAAAAATAAATGTTGTCAGTGGGACAAAGTCGATTTTACTCAAAGAGGGAAGGCTCTCTTTTTACTGGAAAATGAAGCAAAACAAAAGCAGATGGGGACAATAAAGGTGACATGATTACTTAAAAGCTGTATAATATTACCACTTTGTATTTATATGATATACAGGTTATTTTTATTAACCCTTAGGTATTCCAGTATGGTTATATTATACATATAATTGATAGATGGCTAACTTAGTGTACATAAATCATAAATATTAAATAATAAAGGAAGATACTCATGCATATATCAGATCAGAAACTTCTAAAAATCTCTCAATTTCAGTGCATTGCTCTTCATTTAAAAAAATATTCAAGTTGGAAAAATAATTTTCAGAAACTCAATTATTTAGAAATATTCTAATCTCATTTAGTGCTCATGTGTTTTCTCCTGGGAGGATGCTTCTCAATTATATTGCTAGGATTTAAGATTTTCGAAAGTTTTCTTAATATATTTCTGAATATGATAGCTGCTGCTGTTTAAACCTAATCTACATGAATAATTTAATTGTAGTAATTTACTCCTCTGGAATACAGAAGAATAATTTGATTAATTTACTCTTCATTAAATAGAAGCTTTCACTACCCTGGAAGAACATCAGTTATATTTGGAAACATATATGGCTTTTTGCTTTGACAACTGCCAGAGCTACCATACTCAAAGGCTTGATGATCTACTACTGAATTTGAAAGAGAAGAGAAAACCACAAAAAATTTACAAGCACACTACAGGAAGATGTCAAAATTTCCCAGAAGAGGTAGATGTGACTGAATAGTTTAAATGCACTGTCATAAAATTCTAGACACATCGAACTTAATGCAAACGAGTAAACTCATGAATTGGAATGAAGTAACACTTCTTTAAGAATGCAAATTAAAAAGGAAACATCAAAATAATGAAATCCGCCATTTTTTTCTCCACTGAGAAAATTCTTTACCCGATCTCAAAAACAGGCCAGGCTCTTTGGAAAACAATGATAGAAAAAAGGTATTTGATGTAGAAATGGGTATTAAGAACTCTCCCAAAACACTCCGGTTAGTATTTTAATAATCTTATAGGAAAACTACTGTAATTAGTTGTATTCGTTATACATAGTTAAATATTCATTAAATCAGAACATATTGTAGAGAAAAATGAATTTATTTTCAAAAACATTGTACAATTCAATGTCACTGTTTTCTTATCTCCATTGATTGGACTAATTCTTTTGCCTGAATACATGTATGACAGTGAAACTTTCCATCAGGTATAATAGATGTTTTAAGATTGTACATTTCAAATACATAAAGAAATTGTCAAATTTAAGTTTAGAAATGTCTTAAATAACTTTTAAAAATACAAATATAACATGTGTACATTATTGGGAATTTGGAAATCATAGGAAATTGGAAATAAGAAAATAAAAATCCCATATCACCACCACTCACGAGTATCCATCTTTAGTTTTCTTCCAGTATTTTTTCTATAGATGAAATATCATGTTAAATTGAATTGCCACACTAACATTGTGATGAGAGAAAAATGAGTGCAATCCATTATATCACAATAACAATAAAAATTGCTATGTAAATTTGTTAGCACAAATCAGTTTCTTTTTCCCTAGGATAGGTATCTAGAAGCAATTCTGGGGGGCGGGGGCAGTTGGAACTGCATGCACGTGCAGAGGGGTGAGGTAGGTAGCCCAGCTTTTCAGTGTCTTCCCACTCTTTACCAGTTGTGTTCCTGGTCAGCCTAAAGCACTGATTCTCTTCTGTTTTTTCCTTACTTAATGACGATGCATTCTGTGCCAGTATTTTCTAAGGCATCTTCCATCCAGCCACCTATGTCAGCATCACCTTCAGTACTTCTTCACATGCAGATGTCAAGGTCCAGTCAACAAATGTTAGAGTGCCATAGTTTCATAAACATATGTTTTTTCACAATCACTCTAGATGTTCTTATGTGACGTAGAATATGAGAACTACTTTCTGATTAATGGGAGAAATCTGGAGCTTGATTTTTCTTCTTATTGTTATTGTGGTCTCTTTTTAACTCAGAAAACATGAGAACTCGTTCAGATTTGCTTTGAATAACACATCCACTACTAACTACATGGCCTTAGGCAAGCTTGTTTGAATTCCTGTGTGTCCAAATGAAGATGACAACACTGGCATCATCTATTAGAGAGACTTTTGTAAGAATCAAATGGGATAACGTATGTGAAACTTCATGGTACAAAACCTGATAAATAGTAGGCACTTAGCAAATGTTAGTCTCCTTACATCATTAAAAGTGAGAGAGACGGCCGGGCGCGGTGGCTCAAGCCTGTAATCCCAGCACTTTGGGAGGCCGAGGCGGGTGGATCACAAGGTCAAGAAATCGAGACCATACTGGTCAGCATGGTGAAACCCCATCTCTACTAAAAATACAAAAAATTAGCTGGGCACTGTGGCGCGTGCCTGTAATCCCAGCTACTCAGGAGGCTGAGGCAGGAGAATTGCCTGAACCCAGGAGGCGGAGGTTGCGGTGAGCCGAGATCGTGCCATTGCACTCTAGCCTGGGTAAACAAGAGCGAAACTCCGTCTCAAAAAAAAAAAAAAAGAGAGAGAGAATTTTAAAAATCAGCCAGACTTATTTATCCTTAACTTTGCACATGGAGAAACTAAGAATCAGATAAAATTTAGTTGCCATAAGTATCAGTAG